>NC_139596.1:3543112-3968112 GCF_946808225.1 Silurus aristotelis
TAGATATGCTGCTGGGCTTTTTTGGTGATGGAGCTGGTGTTAAGTGACCAGGTGAGGTTATGGCAGATTGCAAAGCAGTGTACAGAAGTGCGACTGGAAAGTGTTCAGCCTTGTGGTCAAAATTTAGTCCATCATTTTATTGTTCTCTAAGAAGTTATTAAGCATTTTAAATGTTTAAGAAATGTCTTTTGCCCTAATATAACTTATTTCTTAATGGCAATTATCTATATTACACCTGTAAGGCGTGAAAGAGATACAAGTAACGCAAAAGTAACGCAAAAGTAATATAACGCATTAACTTCCATAAAAAGTAACTAAGAAACGTAATTACTTTTTTGGGGAGTAACTCAATACTGTAATGCATTACTTTTAAAACATTGCCCAACACTGCTTGTGGAACACCACCTTTTATTTTAGGCAGTGTCGAGATGTTACTATTTACATCTATGATCGAACTGTTGATGTCACCCAAATGAGGATGGGTTCCCCTTTTGAATCTGGTTCCTCTCAAGGTTTCTTCCTCATAACATCTAAGGGCGCTTTTTTCTTGCCACAGTTGCCACGGCCGCTCATCAGGGATAAATGCACACCATTCACCTTGACTATTGATTTCTGTAAAGCTGCTTTGAGACAATGTCTTTGTGAAAAGCGCTATGGAAATAAACTTGACTTGACGTCTACAAACTTCAAACTACATAAAAACAGCTGAGCTATGGGAGGGCTGTTCCCTTAACTCCATTAACATTTTTTAGCACATCAAGATCAAGAGACATTCAATGTTGTCAAAAAGCTGAACTATAGCAAAGCAAGTAAGGAGACACAACTCTCAACAAAGGACAGTAGAGGGTCATTTACCACTTTAACCAGCACTGTGCCTGTGCTGTGATGAGTCCTATATCCTGACTGATACATTTTGTGAATGTCATTGCTATAGAGGGTATGAGCATGACTGCTATCCTACAATTATATAAAACTATATTCAGACAGCTGACAGGGACTGAGGTCTGGTTTTCTGATTAGAAGCTTTATAAATGCTAGCAAAAAAAAATTACACACAGCCAGTGATAAGAGTATTGAAATATGTTTTAAGAAACATGTCAGTTAATGATCTAGTACATATGTTAATAATTTTAATTTGAAAAAATGACATTTCTTTAGTCTCTTGAATGGGAGGCTAATCGCTGGCCTGATATAGTTATATTTATGTATACAGGGTTATTTATCAAATTTATCTGGTTTTAATTTAGGTCTGGATTCTTTTTGTTTTTTGCAATTTTTTTGTCTTTAAAATAATATTTTAAAATAAGGAATTATTTGCTACATAATAGTGGCATGTATATTTCTGTGGTGTTCTTATTCAGGGTGAAGAGATTTGATGATCTAGTAGCATTATGAGCGTTCCTTCCATGGTCCCAGACAATTCTACCAATATAGATGCCATGTACACTTAAATTTTTGAGTGGTCTGTTGTACAGTGGGTGTGCAATCCTTATAACGTGGCATTCTTTTTTAGTTGTAGGCACTAGGTTCAGAACACAAGAAGAACAGTCCACAAAGCAAACAGATCTAAATAACAAAACAGTAATTATAGACGTAAAGAGGTAGGCAAGGTTGGTACACAGTGGCACAATAGATAATGGGCAATGAAACCGCTTTTTTAAATAGAAATTACAACACCTTGCAGAGTACTTAGCAAGAACATGGTTTATATATACAGGCAACCACCGATAATTAGCGTTTCGGAAAAGGTTCTTATTTTAAACCTAACTAACAGCAAGTTGCTGCAGAAAAAAACCTTGATGGCCCTGACAGTTAGGAAGAAACATTGACATGTGGGTGAGATCATGTTTATTTGTTTCAGTTTCATCATTGTTGAGGTTATTAACCGATCATGAGTCATGATCCTTTACCTAAAAACACCTTTTCAAAAAAGGCTTGACTTGACCAATATGTTTTCAAAATAAAACAGAAACTGAAATATCTGAATCTTGGTTCCTCTGCATCTTTTAGCATAGCCAGTTATATTTTTGATATAGAAAAATGGCTAAATGCATTATGGAAGGAAAGAAAGGAAAGGAAAACCTTCACACGTCACACCAAGGCCAAAAATCTTTATAATATTTTATTAAATTTTTTTATGTTTATTCTCTGGGAATATGTATTACTATTATTTGGAGGGTTTTTTTATGGAGACTTGTGCTCATTTAGGCACAAAGGTGTTAGTAAAAACAGGTACCGGTGAGGTGAGGTGAGGAGACCTCTGGTGCAGTCAGACACAGTCACAATTCATCCCAAAGGTGTTCATTGTTCATTCAGGAGGTCAGAGCTCTATACCAGGTCACTTGATATCTTTCACTCTAATCCATGTAAACCATATCTGACAACTACTGAAGGTGCAGAATTTTATTTATTTTAAAGTGTAAAATAATCAAGTAATGGTAGTCAATGGTAACATGCAGACATGCATGTTACCATCCGGTGACATGCAGGGGCTGCTGGTTAGTGTAGTTCCTGTGCTTTTCCTACTACTCAGAAAGTATGGCTTTGTGCACATGGACATTGTCATGCTGGAACAGGTTTGGGTCTCCTAGTTCAATTAAAGGGAAATAATCCTTGCTACACCCTATAAAATTTTCTACCTCCAATTTTGTGGTAACAGTTTGGAGAAGAATCACATATGAAAAAATCACGTGTCCGAATTCCTTTGTCTATATTATGTGTATATTTAACACTAAATCATAATGAAGTATATATATTTTTTTGCTAAAACCTAGTTTTAAAAGAGATCAGATAATTATCTAAAATAACATTGGACTATATTTGATTTAAATGTTAGTATTAAATCAAGGGTGTTTCCACCATTATGATTGCTTCCTATTGCGTTCTGATTAAACCCGATTATCTTAAGAATGGACAACTGTTGTCTTCCAGAGTATCACAATGAATATTAAAATCCCCAAAAATGAATGCTTTGTTTAAAGTAATTAACAGATTTGAAATTCGCAAATCTAGAAAAATAAAATAAAATAAATAAGTAAAATTAATGAAATATAAACAAAACTTTTTTTGAGACTTAAATTTCAATAAAATGTAATATTACATCTCCTGCTCTGATAATAAGATGAAGCCGATGTGTATAAGTAGTTCCCCTTCGGCCATCACAATGCTTTGGGAACACCTCCGCGTTGCTCACGCTCTGAATCACGCGTGAAACCCAGCCAACGGCAAGCAAACAAGGAAGCTACCATATGCGCAAGCATTAGAGCGACTCTAGCTTCTGTTTGTTCAGGGAGGCGCTTTGTGTGTGAATCTGTGCAGGCATGAAATTTAAAAGCAAGCAAAATTACGACTGTGTGTTCCTTCTTGCCCACGCTCCATTCGGGGGGATACACACAGCCGATGTGTTGTCTGCTAAGGTTAGGAGCATGCTCAGTCTGCTCTCGTTGAAGTCAACTGTTAGCATTGTAGTCGTGTGGCTACGCGCTCCAGGAGGGTGCTCTCTGAGGAGAGCCCTCTCCCTTGTGGCTCGGGTCCCACTTTTGCCGAGGCGTGGGGCTCGCAAGGCACAAAAACGGATGAGTTCTCTCTGGCCTCTCCTGCCGGGTCGAGTGTTCATTCCCCGCAGGGAACACTCTTTTCTTCTCCCGGCGTGAGTATCGCAGTGTTCCATATTTTTTCCTCAGGAGGACAATATTTTGGAGGCTAGCGAACCTCCAAAAAAGTGAAAGCAGGCCTTAGTCAGAGAGTCGGGCTCTACAGTTCCAAAGAAGGATGGGGGAGTCCGTCTCCTTCTGGTGGCACCTCATTGGCCATAGCAGACCATAGTTAACGGACGTGGTGTACCTCCTTGAGGGACCTCCCCTGCCTAGAGTTATGGAAGCTATGGCTGTGGCCCCTGAGAGGGCACAGTTTCTAGCAACTGGTCTCTCTACTGAGTGTAGTGGAGACATCCTCCATTCCAGAGTTCCATCCACAAGGAGGTTGTATGCTCCTAGATGGCACCTGTTCTCCACGTTGTGAGCACCACCAGTTAGACCCAGTCAACTGCCCGGTCAGTTCAGTTCTGGATTTCTGGCAGGAACAGTTTGCCACAGGGTTGGCTCCATCAACCCTGAAGGTTTACGTGTCTGCTATCGCGGCTTATTTTACCCGGCTTGTTTTACCCAGTTGATGGGTAAGCATTGTGGGTAAATACCTCCGGTCTTCCCACTTCTTTTGGAGACTGGAGTTTCTCTGATCTACCTCTTCAGGCTCTTCTCCACCTGCTCCCTACTCTCAACACAAGTAAAAATATCATCCGCAAACACCACAGAGACTCCTGTCTGACCTCGTCTGTCAACCTGTCTATAACCACTGCAAACAGAAAAGGGCTCAAAGCCGATCCTTGATGCAGTCCAACCTTCACCCTGAACCAGTCTGTCGTACCTACTGCACACTTTACTGCCGTCACACTGTCCTCATACATGTCCTGCACCACCCTCACATACTTCTCTGACACACCTGACTTCCTCATACAATACAAGACTTCCTCCACCTCCAGATTCTGACCTTCTCTATACTTCTCCATCAACATTCTCAAAGTGAATAATACATCTGTACGGCTCTTCCTCAGCGTGAAACTATACTGTTCCTCGCAGATGGTTACCTCTTCTTTCAGACATGGTGAAAAAAAAATTAGTGTTATTCAATCACTAGTCATAATGTTATGCCTAACCAGCCAACATGTCCATGTGGGCCCCACATGGGTTTTATCTGGGTTATATGGGCATATACCTGACCTGACCTGACCTGACCTGACCTGGAGCACTAGGTATGTATACTAATGTATACTTCTGAAAGATTTGTGGTAATTAAAGTTACAGGCACGATATAACTAAGGTAAGTGTGGAGAGTGAACTGGTTTACCTCAGAGATAAACACCTGTGGAAAACTGAACATTCTTAACGATTAGCAGATAACTAGGAAATTGTCTACTAAAATGTGGAAATAACGACTTTTCAAACCATTTTCAACCGTGTTTTTTCCATACAGTGTCCTCATGATAACAGGAGGGTGAAACAGTAAAAGCACTGTGGAGTCTCTTTCTCTTTCACTACCTTTATAACATGTGTATATAAAATACACAGAGAAAAGCTCTGAGGAGATTGTGACAATACTTAACATTATTCTAATGTGATTTAGGTGAAATGGGTAGAGTTGATAAAAAAAACTCATTTCTAAACATTACTAACAAATATGATACGTTATGATTACGTTAAAGATAATAAACATCATTTTGCGCCGCTCAGAAAGTCAGTCAGACCCCCCCCAGGTCTCGGCTCAGAAGCTTCACGCATGCGCAGATGTGTTTGACTTGAAGCTGTGCAGTGCAGACCGACAAATCCGAGAGCAGAAAACTCCGTATTCTTCCGAATCACTTTCACTGTATTTTTATGTCAAGCATGCTTCTGTCTGTGCAGTAAAGTCGAACACTAGCTGTGTTAGTTCCAATAAGGCTTTCAAAGACAAAACATCGTTATAAGTAACTTAAACTAATGTTACAGTGGTCAGTTCAAATTCACTGTCCAAAGTGAACCAGTACGAATTTAATAATCGATCTGTGTTCAAGTCCCCATTAATTATTCAAAACATTAATCACAACAAAACCTAAAATTCACTGTATTGATGCATTTGACTTTTTGCATAGTATTGTGTCATTTTAACATCATTTACTCAGATCAGTTAACAGTTTGCTTTACAGGAAGCCTGAAGCAGAACCCTTTGCTGAAAACTGTCAGTAAGAAAGAGCTGGAGAAAGCGCTTGGTAAATGGTTCACAAATGCAAGAGACAGAGAAGGCAACCGTGCTTTGTGAGCCCAGCGGGACCATGATCGGAGGGCAGTACAGCCAGAAGTGTAAGTCATATAACCTAAAGCTAGGGCTGCACAATTAATAATATTTTATCCCGATCACTGTTTTTGCCTCTGTTTAATTAAAAGAATACTCCACCCTGAGTTGAAAAAATATCTTATAAATTACTTACCCTCAAGGTATCCTATACGGTGACTGAGAGAGCTCAACACGCTGCAACTGAAGAAAACACATGCAAATAGAAAAAAACACCAGCGAATTAAAAAAAACAACGTTATCAGTTTAACAACACATGTGCGGCAAACCCCCACCAGAGACACGCTGCAAATTCTCACAACACAACCAAACAGCGCAGATCACAAAATAAATGTTTCAAGGGGACCACAACAAGTGACAAACTCAGTGTCTTTTCGTCAGTGGTGTTGTCAATGACCTGTAAGGTGAGTTGTTTGTTTATTTTAACATTGTTTGTTTATAATTCATTGGCCTTTTGGATATTAATATCCTAAATAATCTGATGAAATACACAATTAACTGTAAAACATTATGTTAACTGGCAAAGTCAAGGAATCATGATCAGGATGTTAAAATAAACAAAAAGCTCACCTTTCAGATCATCAACAACAATCAATGGTTGTGTTGTGAGGATTTGCAGGACGTTTCTGTATTTAGTTGCATTGTGAGGATTTGCAGCACGTGGTGTTTAACTGATGAAGATCTTTTCTTGATTTGCTGGTGTTTTTTCTATTTGCATATGTTTTTTTCAGTTGCAGTGCGTTGAACTTTCTGGGCCAGCGTGAACTTTCTGGGCCGAGGTGTGACTTACATCTTTCAGCTGATCAGAATCATTGTTCAATCACTGGCTTTTGGCAATAGCCAAATATTTGTTTTGGAGTCAAGTTAAGACGCAAGGTTGATATTTTAATTGTTACATTCATAAGTTTTGGATTCCATGACTGGTCCTCCGGGCATAAGTTATTCATGTGTTATTCATGTGCGAGGCAGAGGTGGGAACAATTCACTAATGAGATTCTAGGATATGTCTTAATTATATTATAGATGCATGTTTTTTTAGATGCTGCTGTGAATGGTAGTATTTGAAAATGTACTAAATTGCCTTTTCTGTCTTCTCTTTCCTTACTGTATTGTAGGTGTGCAGCCGAGGAATCTGCATAGACCCACCGGTGAACTATTCTACATTTTTACAGTTTTACATTGTAACTGAGGTTTAAAATGGTTTGACAGTGGATTTTCCATAGTAAGATTAAGTACACATTAAGTTCACCAACAGAAATCAATCATGAAATTAATAAATGGGACCCAATTCTCACCCACTGTGGCCCCATAACAACCCCATAAAGGGGCCATTTGTGGGTTGACCCATGATTAAGTCATGTGGGCCCCATAAGGGTCCTTTTTGTAGCCCACTTTGGCCCCATATTTAACACCTGTTTGGAACCCAAATGGGCCCATATAAAGAACACCTATACAGGCCCCACTTAGAGCCCACCATGGACACATCAGTCTTCCATCTGGGCTAACACACATGTGGAGCCGATGGACAAATTTCTCTGGGCCCCATTGGGGTTGCCCATGCAGGGCCCAAGTGACAGCCCACCAAAAACCCACATGGGGCCCACATGAAAATGTTGTCTGGGTCGTCGGTGTATCTCACAAACATACCTCTTTCTTCTGTAGAGAAACATTTGTTTTACTGTAAGCTTCTTGAATACACTTTCCACTTCAGTGGAAAAGAAGTTCTTCTTCTTCTATCATAAATGTAACATAGCTGCAGATTACCATTATCATAGTTTTATAGGGGAAAAGAAGTGTACTTCAAAACAAACAAACAAATCCCATATTGGGCTTAGGTGTTTCCTTGCTATTACTTTGGGTACTTGTTCCTGACTGCAGTCTGTAGAATTGTTAAAATCTTGTTTCATTGAGAGGCATGTACACATTTTTGATAATTGATTTTTGAAAACTTATTTGTGTAAATAATTTAATAAACATAGGTTTATTAGAATCCATTAGAGCCATTAGAGTTGCACAAGCCAGTGCACTTTTAGTGCCAGTCCCAAGCCCAGGTAAATGGGGACAGTTGTGTAAGGAAAGGCATCAAGTGTAAAACATGCGCCAAATCAAATATACAGATCACGAATAAGAATTTTATATTGGATCGGTCGAGGCCTGGGTTACCAACGACCACCACAGGTATCGTTAGCCAACAGGGTACTGGTGGAAATTGGGTCACTGTTGGCCAAAGGAGAAGAAGGAGAGGAGGAAGACATCTACATAGACGACAGGGAAAGAAGAAGTGTAGGAGGGTGGAGGTTAGGGTGGGCACTTTAAATGTTGGTACTATGACTAGTAAAGGGAGAGAGGTAGCTGATATGATGAAGAGGAGAAAGGTAGATATGTTGTGTGTTCAGTAGACCAAGAGGAAAGGGGGTAAGGCCAGGAAGATTGGAGGTGCGTTTAAACTGTTCTATCATGGTGTGAATGGAAAGAGAAAATGGTGTAGGGGTGATTCTGAAGGAAAAGTACAGTAAGTGTGTAGTTGAGGTGAAGAGAGTTTCTGATAGGGCGATGATCCTGAAGCTTGAAGTTATCAGTTCCTTATGCTCCACAGGTGTGTTGTGAGATGGAGGAAAAGGAAAAATTTTGGAGTGAGTTGGATGAAGTGGTAGAAGGTGTACCTAGGAATGAAAGATTGGTGATTGGGGCGGATTTCAATTGGCATGTAGGAGAAGGGAACAGAGGTGATGAGGAGGTGATGGGTAGGTATGACTTTAAAGAGAGAAATGTGAAAGGGCAGATGGTGGTAGATTTTGCTAAAAAAGATGAAAATAGCAGTGATGAACACTTATTTTAAGAAGAAGGAGAATCATAGGGGGACATATTAGAGTGGAGGAAGGTGCACACAGGTGGACTATGTTCTATGTAGGAGATGCAACCTGAACAAGATTGGGGACTGTAAGGTGTTGGCAGGGGACAGTGTAGCTAGACAGCATCGGATGGTGGTCTGTAGGATGGTTTTGGATTTGGTAAAGAAGAAGAGGAGGAAAGTGAGGACTGAAAGAAGAAAAAGATGGTGAAAACTGAAGGAGGAAGACTGTAGTGAGAGATTCAGGGAAGAGGTCAGACAGGGGCTCAGTGGTGGTGAAGGGGTGCTGGATGATTGGGAAACTACTGCAGAAGTGATCAGGGAGACAGCTAGAAAGGTACTTGGTGTGACATCTGGAAATAGAAAGGAAGACAAAGAGTCGTGGTGGTGGAATGAGGAAGTGCAGGGAAGCATAAGGAGAAAGAGGTTGGCAAAACAGAATTGGGATCAACAAATTGATGAGAAAAGTACAGAGGAGTACAAGGAGATGTGGCACCAGGTGCCACAAGAGGGATGTTGCGACACTAAAGAAAAAGAAAAGGATTTGTACCGATTGGCCAGGCAGAGAGACCGAGTTGGGAAGGATGTGCTGCAAGTTAGAGCAATAAAGGATGGAGATGGAGAGTGTGTTGAGAAGGTGGAGGGAGTATTTTGAGCAGCTGATAAATGAGGAAAATGAGAGAGAGAGAGAAGGTTGGATAGTGTGGAGATGGTGAAGCAGGAAGTGGATAGGATTAGGAAGGAGGAAGTGAGAACAGCGATTAAGAGAAAAAAGAGTGGAAAGTTGGTTGAACCGGATGCCATACCAGTAGAAGCATGGAGATATTTAGGTGAGATGGCAGTGGAGTAACGAGATTGTTTAACAGAATTTTGGAAGGTGAGAAGATGCCTGAGGAATGGAGACGGAGTGTGCTGGTACCGATCTTTAAGAATAAGGGAGCTGTGCAGACCTGCAGTAACTACAGGGGAATAAAGTTGATCAGTCACACAATAAAGTTATGGGAAAGAGTAGTGGAAGCCAGGCTGAGAGAAGAGGTGACTATCTGTGAGCAACAGTATAGTTTTATGCTGAGGAAGAGCACCACAGACGCATTATTTGCTTTAAGAATGTTGATGAAAAAGTATAGAGAAGGTCAGAAGGAGTTGCATTGTGTGTTTCTGGATTTAGACAAAGCGTACGACAGAGTGCCAAGAGAGAAGTTGTGGTATTGTATGAGGAAGTCAGGTGTGTCAGAGAAGTATGTAAGGGTGGTGCAGGACATGTATGAGGACAGTGTGACAGCAGTGAATTGTGCAGTAGGAACGACTGGTTCAAGGTGGAGGTTGGACTGCATCAAGGATCGGCTCTGAGCCCTTTCCTGTTTTCAGTGGTGATGGACAGATTGACGGACGAGGTCAGACAAGAGTCTCAATGGACTATGATGTTTGCGGATGATATTGTTTTTTGTGCTGAGAGTAGGGAGCAGGTTGAGAAGAGCCTGGAGAGGTGGAGGTACGCACTGGAGAGAAGGGGAATGAAAGTCAGTAGGAGAAAGACAGAGTACATGTGTGTGAATGAGAGGGAGGGCAGTGGAGTGGTGCGGTTGCAGGGAGAGAGGTGGAGAAGGTGGAGGAGTTCAGGTAGCTGGAGTCAACAGTGCAATGTAATGGACAGTGTGTTAGAGAAGTGTAGAAAAGAGTGCAGGCAGGTTGGAGTGGGTGGAGAAGAGTGGCAGAAGTGATTTGTAAAAGAAGGGTATCTGCAAGAGTGAAAGGGAAAGTTTATAGCACTGTGGTGAGACCTGCAATGTTGTATGGTTTAGAGACATGGTTTCGTTGGGAGTGACGATGATGGACAGGATTAGAAACTAGTTTATTAGAGGGACAGCGCATGTAGGACGTTTTGGAGGTGAGATTGAGATGGTTTGGACATGTTCAGAGGAGGGACATGGGGTATATTGGTAGAAGAATGCTGAGGATGGAGCCCCCAGGAAGGAGGAAAAGAGGAAGACCAAAGAGGAGGTTTATGGATGTGGTGAGGGAAGACATGCAGGTAGTTGGGTTGAAAGAGGCAGATGTAGAGGACAGGGGGGTGTGGAGACGGATGATCCGCTGTGGGGACCCCTAATGGAAAAGGTCGAAAGAAGAAAACAATTTAATCAGTCAAAAGCTAAGTAAACGAATATGGCTCAAATTAAATAAACCAATATGGTTTTAATTCCAAAAATTGTTGACATTGATTGTATTTTATTTAATCTGAAGCTGTTTATTCATCATGGTTGAAAAACTTTGCCCTTAGTTCACCTGTTAAGCCACACTGTACAGTGCAACATAATGACTGTTAATGTATTTGAGCACTAAACCATAACAGGTTCAAAGTACAAAGCCATGCAACATGCATTTCAGATGTTGACTGTAGGGTCTTCCTGAAGCACTTAGTGACTTTAAACATTAAACTTTAAACATTTCAACATTTGTCACAATTTAGTTCATAGATTCTCTTCACTGTTAAATCTGGAAAATAAATATTTAACCTCCTATACATGTAGTTCAAATATACAAAATTCATATATATATATATATATATATATATATATATATATATATATATATATATATATATATATATATATATATATACAGTATATATATTTTATATCTATTTTATATCATAGTTATGGTGCCGGTCAGACTTTTTTAAACATCCAAACGCTGCTTTCCCAAGAGAAAAAAAGCTTCTTCGTGTGGTCATTTGATTGCCCCCTCAATCCAAATTTCTGCTTTGAAATTCGACTTTGTTACTTTATATATTGTAGAACGTGCTATGCAATTCAAATCGAAGTGAATTGTTTTTAAAAGCAACGGATTATTCTTCTCACAGTCAGGAACATGACTTACTGAAACACACTATATACAAATTAATCAGAACCCTGATTTTCGATCAGCTTCCCAGTTTATACTCAGATGTGAGTCGAAGCTCTGGCATCCATAGTCCTTCCTCTCCTATCGCGTTCTCGATCTTAGACAGGATGGAGATCTTAAACTTCTGCCTGAAATCGTTGCCCATGAAGACGTAGAGGATGGGGTTGAGAAAGCTGTTGGCTGAAGCCATGGAGGTTCCGATCCTGAGCCCGTAGATGATGATCTTGGTGGGAAAGCTTTGGTTCAGTTCAGCCAGCACAAAAGTGTGGTAAGGCAGCCAGCAGAAGAAGAAGGTCACAATAAGAGCTGTCATGATTTTGAACGGCTTTGTGGATTTCGCCATCTGGTTGCTTCGCAGTTTGAAGATAATGAACGAGTAGCAGACCATGATGAACAGGAACGGGATCAGGAACCCAGAAATAAACCGGCAAATAGCTATATATTTGTGGCTGTCTATGATAAAATAATTGTTGTGACACCTGGTCCTGCCTAGATGGTGCTGAACATCACGGAAAATGGCAGATGGCATACTCAAGGACACCGATAAAACCCATGCAAGGAGGATAATCAATGAAGCCTTCTTTATCGTACGCTGGTTCTGTGCCCACACAGGAAACATGACAGCTATGCAACGATCCATGCTGATGATGACAAGAAGAAAGATGCTGCTGAACATGTTGAGGAACATCACAAACGAAGTCAACCTGCACATGAAATGTCCGAAGATCCAGTCTTCCGTGGCTATATAAAAAGTGTTGAAGGGCAAGGTGGCACAAAATATAAAGTCGGAAATGGCCAGGCTGAGGTACCAGGTGGTGTTGATAGTCTTCTTCATCTTAAAACCTGCGATCCAGATCACCACACCATTTCCCACCACCCCCAGCACAATGATGATCACATTTGCGGCCAGTAGCAACATGCACAGAATTTCTCCCAAGCAAATGAGATGTCCGTGGTCATTGTAAAGAAAGTCTAAATCTGTCTCGTTATCATTTGTGTAGTTTGCATAGTCCATAGAATTGCTTTCGAGCATGAAATCTGATGTTTCCATGCTAAAATTGGTAACGTTCCTCCTGTTCCCCTGTAAAAAAAAACAAGAACACAGCTTTAGGTTCTTCGACTTGTTCCAGCATGGTAAAATTCAGGCAAAATTGTATTATACATTGCTTAATATTATTTTTAGCATTTCATCTGAGACAGTTCAGAGCGCAATAAGAAATTTTCTAAAATAGTATCTTTAATAGTAGTTCTGTGCCTAAATGCACTGCGGTCTGGCTTTTATTTTACTGCAATCAAACTACAAACCCGATTCCAAAAAAAGTTGGGACACTGTACAAATTGTGAATAAAAAAGGAATGCGATATCATATGTTGAAAGTGAGACATTCTGAAACGTCATGCCAAATATTGGCTCATTTTGGATTTCATGAGAGCTACACATTCCAAAAAAGTTGGGACAGGTAGCATATAGAGGCTGGAAAAGTTAAATGTACATATAAGGAACAGCTGGAGGACCAATTTGCAACTTATTAGGTCAGTTGGCAACATGATTGGGTATAAAAATAACCTCCCAGAGTGGCAGTGTCCCTCAGAAGTCAAGATAGGCAGAGGATCACCAATCCCCTCAATGCTGCGTCGAGAAATAGTGGAGCAATATCAAAAAGGACTTTCTCAGAGAAAAATTGCAAAGAGTTTAAAGTCATCGTCATCTACAGTGCATAACATCATCCAAAGATTCAGAGAAACTGGAACAATCTCTGTGCGTAAGGGTCTAGGCCGGAAAAGCCGGAAAACCATACTGGATGCCCGTGATGCATGAAATACAGGAATGTAATTAAAATCACAACATGGGCTCAGGAATGCTTCCAGAAAACTTTGTCTGTGAACACAATCCATCGTGCCATTCTCCGTTGCCGGCTAAAAGTCTATAGCTCAAAAACAAAGCCATATCTAAACATGATCCAGAAGCGCAGGCGTTTTCTCTGGGTCAAGGCTAATTTAAAATGGACTGCTCATTTAAAGTGGAAAACTGTTCTGTTGTCAGACGAATCAAAATTTGAAGTTCTTTTTGGAAAACTGGGGATAGGGGATAAGAGGATAAGGACAACCGTAGTTGTTATCAGCACTGAACAGGAACGGGATCAGGAACCCAATGAAGCCTGCATCTCTGATGGTATGGGGTTGCATTAATGCATGTGGCATGGGCAGTTTACACATCTGAAAAGGCTCCATCAATGCTGAAAGGTATATCCAAGTTCTAGAACAACATATGCTCCCATCCAGACGTCGTCTCTTTCAGGGAAGAAATTGCATTTTCCAACATGGCAATGCCAGACCACATACCGCATCAATTACAACATCGTAGCTGTGTAGAAGAAGGATCTGGGTACTGAAATGGCCGGCCTGCAGTCCAGATCTTTCACCCATAGAAAACATTTGGCACATCCTAAAGATAAAGATTCGACAAAGAAGACCTAAAACAGTTGAGCAACTAGAAGCCTGTATTAGACAAGAATGGGACAACATTCCTATTCCTAAACTTGAACAACTACAAGATAACCAAACAATTCTTTTTTTGTTTTTTTTGTATACATTCACAATTAAATGCGTAAGAAGGCTACAACATGCTGATATGAAGAAATAATTACATTGGACAAGTCTGTACCACACCAAATCATTGCTAAATATCTTCCTATTACAGCATGCCGACAAGTGCTTAATACAGTATATGACTGCTGTCATCTGCTATTTCTTAAGATCACATTAGGTTAAATTTATTCATCAAGAGGAAATGATATCAAAAGAATAATTTGTGAAATAAAAAGATGCTATAAATAAATAATAATAAATAAAAACTAAAAACTACTACTAGATACTTGGTCTTTTTTACCAAAACACAAAACTGTTTGCTAAGAATTTGCCCTGCTGTCAATGAACAAAAGTTCAGCTCGAAGTGAAAAAGTTAGGAATACTCTAATTAAACATGTTCAAGTTTATTAATCTAACACACTTTAGTAAAAACTAAATAAGTCATAAGTTAATAGTCATCGAGCACTTGTTTAACATTTTCCATTTAATTGGCCACTGTGGAAAAAAAAATCTAAATAATTATTTAGTGAAATGAAAAAAAAGAAAAGAACCAATTTCTAAATAAATCCACTAAAATATTTTAAATGGTTTATTTTTGTTTGAAAAAAAACCCTATAACGATAGAAAGCACTTACCGGTCACGGAAATCCGCTTGTGTGTGTCATGCTGGTTTTGACAGCTGTATTCTGTGGGCTGCTTTTATGCTGCTACAGAGTCAGGTGCCACTTCTTATGAAACAGCTTCCGCAGGAATGAGTTCCGCAAACACCCTTTCACAATGCATTTTCCACATAAATGTCTAAATTTCACTTCTGTTTAAGTCCTAGACAACAAATAACAAAATTTAGTGTGTCCTGTTTTTTTTTTCCCATCACAGTCCAGATGAACAGATCGTTGATTTTTCAACTCACACACTATTATTAAGACCTTCTATCATTCATATATTCATAATGTAAAGCATGTTAATATTATGCTTGTAACATAGTAATATAAAAACACAGTACAACACACCCGATTTCCTCCTATGATTTAGTTACCTTTATTTTAAAAACTTTACAGCTGATGAGATGAAATGAATGTCTAAACCAATTTGTTTTACAAATAGGAGTTCTATACTGAATGTCAGAATTGAGGAGGTGAAACTCATCGAGTTGCTCAGTAGCTCCTGGTTCAACAACATCAACTGACTGTATAAGACTGTAGAAAGGACTTTATTCACAATCACACAGACTCCGGAGTTCATGTTAGTTCTAACTCTCCAGTGTTTCTATTGTTTTTAGATTTATAATCACGCCCTTGATGTCACCCAAATGAGGATGGGTTCCCCTTTTGAGTCCGGTTCCTGTCAAGGTTTCTTCCTCATTCATGTAGGGAGTTTTTCCTTGCCGCGGTCGCCCCAGGCTGCTCACCAGGAATAAATACACATAATTCACTTTATTTCTTATGTTCTGTAAAGCTGCTTCGAGACAATGTCCATTGTGAAAAGCACTGTAGTAATAATAAAACTTGAACTTGAAACATTTTATCTACATTAAATGACAAGCAAGCAACACAATAATGTCAGAGCGACAATGTCAGTGTTTCGTCTCCTTCTGTATTGTCACGGAAATCTGCAGGAATATGAGGGGACCGGATGTCCACACTAACCAAATAAGGCAAATAAAAATTTCACTTCTACTTTTGACATTTCTCCTTTCTAACTTAGGTTAGATTATATCTACCTATAAAAGACTGTGTTATGTATGTAAGGGGAACAAAGGTTTCTGCAGATACTGCAGTGTGAGACCATTCAGTGCGAGAAGATTTTTATAATGAACGTGAAATTATTCATATTCCAACCTAGACATAACGAAAACTAGTTTTTCATGCATACATAAGAACAAAGATTTAGGCAGTTTGGAATCAGATTGATCTAATACACACTTCCAAAACAAAATAGTAGTTGCAGGCACTAGGTTCAGAACACAAGGAAAACAGTCCACAAAACAAACAGATCTAAATAACAAAACAGTAATTATAGACATAAAGAGGTAGGCAAGGTTGGCACACAGTGGCACAAAAGATAATGAGCAATGAAGGGGCTTTTTTTAATAGGAATTACAATACTTTGCACCGTATTTAACAAGAACATGGTTTATATATATACAGTCAACCGCCGATAATTCCTGTTCTAAAATCGCAGGTTCTCATTTGGAACCTAACTAACAGCAAGTTGCTTTAGAAAAAAACATTGCTGGCCCTGACAGTTAGGAAGAAACATTGACAGGAATGTCTCTAGGTTACGGATGTAACCCTAGTTCCTGAAGGAACGAGAAGCTGTGTCGAAACACTTTGGGAACGGCCAGCGTTGTCCACGCTCTGAATCACGTGTAAAATCCGGCCAAAAGGCAACTCGTGACATCATCCGCGGGTGACGTCATGTAAACCAGGAAGCTACAAAATGGCGGAGCTATGGTAGCAGCATTACCTTCTGAGAAAGGTGAAGGTAAATGCTTGCAGGGATGCAGGAAGTATGGCCCGAGACTCAGCGTCTCATTCCCTCAGAAACACTTCCTATCACCTCCACCTGCTCCCTACTCTCACCACAAATAACAAGATCATCCGCAAACATCATAGTCCATGAAGAGTCTGACCTCGTCCGTCAACCTGTCCATCACCACTGCAAACAGGAAAGGGCTCAAAGCTGATCCTTGATGCAGTCCAACCTCCACCTTAAACTAGTCTGTCATTCCTACTGCACACTTCACTGCTGTCACACTGTCCTCATAAATGTCCTGCACCACTCTCACATACTTCTCTGACACACCAGACTTCCTCATACAATACCACAACTCCTCTCTCAACCCTGTTGTATGCTTTCTCTGAATCCACAAACACTATGCAGCTCATTCTGACCTTTTCTATACTTCTCCATCAACATTCTCAAAGCGAATAATGCATCTGTAGTGCTCTTCCTCCGCCTGAAACCATACTGTTTCTCACAGATGGTTATCTCTTCTTTCAGCCATGATGACAATATAATGAGTGTTATTCACTCACTAGTCATAATGTTATGCCTAGTCGCTGTATATCACATACAAAACTCTTTACCTCTTTTGGAGAGAAACATTTGTTTCACTGTGAGCTTCTTGAATACATTTTCCACTTCAGTGGAAAAGAAGTTCTTCTTCTTCTTCTATCAGAAACTATTCCATGGCTGCCGATTACCATTAGCATACTATTATCAGGAAAAAGAAGTGTATTCCAAAGCAAACAAACAAATCCCATATTGAGCTTAGGTTTTTCCTTGCTATTACTTTGTGTACTTGTGTAAGAGTTCCTGACCGCAGTTCCAGAATTGTTAAAATCTTGTTACAATTAGAGGCATGTACACATTTTTGATAATTGATTTTTGAATAATAATATTATTTTTAAAATAATTTAATAAATATTGGTTAGAAAACAACTGACTCCTTTTGTCCCCAGTCAAAAACTAAGTGAATGAATATGGCTCAAATCAAATAAACAAATATTGTTTTAATTCTAAGATTGTTGACATTGAGTGTATTATTTTTTTTTTCATCTGGAGCTGTTTATTCATGGTTGTACAACTCTGCCCTTAGTTCACCTGTTAAGCCACACTGTACAGCGCTACATAATGACTTAATGTATGTGGACACTAAACCATAATGGGTTTAAAGTACAAAGCCATGCAACATGCATTTCCACCGTTGACTGTAGGGTCGTAATGAAGCGCTTAGTAACTTTAAACATTAAACAAAAAACATGTCAGCATTCGTTATCATTTTATTTATAAATTAAAAAATATTTAACCTTCTATGCATGTACTTCAAAAATACATAATTCATAATTTCTTCTCCATAAATTTACATTGACCATATGCAGCTGTCAACATAGAGCTATGTCGCCATCTACTGGGCATTAACAGCAACACCTAGACTCTTTCATTAACTTCCTGGACCTCGTTTTAGAAGATCAAATCCATCACAGCATGGGTCTTAGAAGGCTCAAATATGACCGGTGCATTTCGGAGATCAGAATGGCTTCAGACTCCTTGTGGGCGCTGAGCTCAAACAGGAATTTTTCAGGTGTTCTGTGTGATTCTAGACCAATATGATAAACCTCATACTTTTCCCTATGGTTCTTTTTGTTGTGTAGTATTTCTGAAACCAGCACTTTGAGTGATCAGACAATAAAGGAGGAAAGGTTTCTGAAAGTCACATGCTAATGAAAAAGCAAAACAATCTGTTGAAGGCAGATAGGCAACTTACAGTATTATGAAGGCTATAGTGATATATTTTGGCATTGGTTACTGCACTTTAAGGTCATAAGGACACGTGGTATCGATCACCAACCCAATATTGTTAAACTAGGTGACGTAATGAAGTGTACATCTGATATTTATAACCTGACATCATAACCTGTTTCACAGTTCTGCCAAAAGAAAAGTCATTATTTAAAGAGAAAATTGTAGTAGAGCAGACAATGAGGGCAAATATAATGCTTAATTATTTATTTGATATTTGCATATTGCATGCATATTAATTCAGGTGCCTGAAATGAGTTCTTTAAAAATGAGAAAACGTGTACTAGAATGGACCTTTTTTTTTTTAAGCCCATAGTCTAGCTGTCCTTGAAACCCAGCCATTAGGGGGGCACAAGCCAGTGTACTCTTAGTGCCGGTCCCAAGCCCGGGTAAATGGGGAGGGTTGCGTTAGGAAGGGCATCCAGCGTAAAACATGTGCCAAATCAAATATGCGGATCACAAATGAGAATTTCATACCGGATCGGTCGAGGCCCGGGTTAACAACGACCGCCACAGGTATCGTTAGCCGACAGGGTACCGGTGGAAATTGGGCTACTGTTGGCCGAAGGAGGAGAAGGAGAGGAGGAAGACGTCTACAGAGACGGCAGGAAAAGGAGCAGTGTAGGAGAGTAGAGGTTCGGGTTGGTACTTTAAATGTTGGTACTATGACGGGTAAAGGGAGAGAGATAGCTGATATGATGGAGAGGAGAAAGGTAGATGTGTTGTGTGTTCAGGAGACCAAGTGGAACGGGAGTAAGGCCAGGAACATTGGAGGTGGGTTTAAACTGTTTTATCATGGTGTGGATGGGAAGAGAAATGGTGTAGGGGTGATTCTGAAGGAAGCGTACAGTAAGAGTGTAGTGGAGGTGAAGAGAGTTTCTGATAGGGTGATGATCGTGAAGGTGGAAGTTGAAGGGATGATGATAAATGTCATCAGTGCCTATGCTCCACAAGTTGGCTGTGAGATGGAGGAGAAAGAAAGATTCTGGAGTGAATTAGATGAAGTGGTAGATGGTGTACCTAGGAAAGAACGATTGGTGATTGGGGCAGACTTTAATGGGCATGTAGGTGAAGGGAACAGAGGTGATGAGGAGGTGATGGGTAGGTATGGTTTTAAGGAGAGGAATGTGGAAGGGCAGATGGTGGTAGATTTTGCTAAAAGGATGGAAATGGCAGTGGTGAACACGTATTTTAAGAAGAAGGAGGATCATAGGGTGACGTATAAGAGTGGAGGAAGGTGCACACAGGTGGATTATCTTCTGTGTAGGAGATGCAACCTGAAGGAGATTGGAGACTGTAAGGTGTTGGCGGGGGACAGTGTAGCTAGACAGCATCGGATGGTGGTCTGTAGGATGGTTTTGGAGGCGAAGAAGAAGAGGAGGAAAGTAAGGTTTGAAAGAAGAATAAGATGGTGGAAACTGAAGGAGGAAGAGTGTAGTGTGAGGTTCAGGGAAGAGGTCAGACAGGGGCTCGGTGGTGGTGAAGAGGTGCCGGAGGATTGGGCAACTACTGCAGGAGTGATGAGGGAGGCAGCTAGAAAAGTACTTGGTGTAACATCTGGAAATAGAAAGCAAGACAAGGAGACGTGGTGGTGGAATGAGGAAGTGCAGGAGAGCATTAGGGGAAAGAGGTTGGCAAAACAGAAGTGGGATCGACAGAGTGATGAGAAAAGTAGGCAGGAGTACAAGGAGATGCGGCAGCAGGTTAAAAGGGATGTGGCGAAAGCCAAGGAAAAGGCATATGAGGAACTGTATAAGAGGTTGGACACTAAGGAAGGAGAAAAGGATTGATACCGATTGGCCAAGCAGAGGGACCGAGCTGGGAAGGATGTACTGCAAGTTAGAGCAATAAAGGATGGAGAGGGAAATGTGTTGACTAGTGAGGAGAGTGTGTTGAGAAGATGGAGGGAGTATTTTGAGCAGCTGATGAATAAGGAAAATCAGAGAGAGAGAAGGTTGGAGGATGTGGAGTTGGTGAAGCAGGATGTAGATAGGATTAGTAAGGAGGAAGTGAGAGCAGCGATTAAGAGGATGAAGAATGGAAAGTCGGTTGGACCAGATGACATACCGGTAGAAGCGTTGAGATGTTTAGGAGAGATGGCAGTGGAGTTTTTAACCAGATTGTTTAACAGGATTCTGGAAGGGGAGAGGATGCCTGAGGAATGGAGAAGGAGTGTGCTGGTACCGATCTTTAAGCATAAGGGAGATGTGCAGACCTGCAGTAACTACAGGGGAATTAAGTTGATCAGTCACACCATGAAGTTATGGGAAAGAGTAGTGGAAGCCAGGTTGAGAGAAGAGGTGACCATCTGTGAGCAACAGTATGGTTTCATGCCGAGGAAGAGCACCACAGATGCCTTATTTGCTTTAAGGATGTTGATGGAGAAGTATAGAGAAGGACAGAAGGAGCTGCATTGTGTATTTGTGGATTTAGAGAAAGCGTACGACAGGGTGCCGAGAGAGGAGTTGTGGTATTGTATGAGGAAGTCAGGTGTGTCAGAGAAGTATGTGAGGGTGGTGCAGGACATGTATGAGGACAGTGTGACGGCAGTAAAGTGTGCAGTAGGTACGACAGACTGGTTCAGGGTGAAGGTTGGACTGCATCAAGGATCGGCCCTGAGCCCTTTCCTGTTTGCAGTGGTGATGGACAGGTTGACGGATGAGGTCAGACAGGAGTCTCCCTGGACTATGATGTTTGCAGATGATATTGTGATTTGTGGTGAGAGTAGAGAGCAGGTTGAGAAGAGCCTGGAGAGGTGGAGATATGCGCTGGAGAGAAGGGGAATGAAAGTCAGTAGGAGTAAGACAGAGTACATGTGTGTGAATGAGAGGGAGGGCAGTGGAGTGATGCGGTTGCAGGGAGAAGAGGTGGAGAAGGTGGAGGAGTTCAGGTACCTGGGGTCAACAGTGCAAAGTAATGGAGAGTGTGTTAGGGAAGTAAAGAAAAGAGTGCAGGCAGGGTGGAGTGGGTGGAGAAGAGTGACAGGAGTGATTTGTGATAGAAGAGTATCTGCAAGAATGAAAGGGAAAGATTATAGGACTGTGGTGAGACCTGCGATGTTGTATGGATTAGAGACAGTGGCATTGAGTAAAAGACAGGAGGTGGAGCTGGAGGTAGCAGAGCTGAAGATGTTAAGGTTTTCATTGGGAGTGACGAGGATGGACAAGATTAGAAATGAGTTTATTAGAGGGACAGCACATGTAGGATGTTTTGGTGACAAGGTGAGGGAGGCGAGATTGAGATGGTTTGGACATGTGCAGAGAAGGGACATGAATTATATTGGTAGAAAAATGCTGAAGATGGAGCCACCAGGTAGGAGGAAAAGAGGAAGGCCAAGGAGGAGGTTCATGGATGTGGTGAGGGAAGACATGCAGGTAGTTGGTGTAAAAGAGGCAGATATAGAGGACAGGGTGGTATGGAGACGGATGATCCGCTGTGGCGACCCCTAATGGGAGCAGCCGAAAGAAGAAGAAGAAGAAGAAGAAGTCTAGCTGTCCTTGATAATAAAGAGCTCTAAATGCAGTTGGGTTCTCTACAGAAATAGAATATATAAAACATACAATACACGATATCTTCATTACAATAAACAAAATGTTAAAATATCTAGGCTGATAGTTTTCTTCAAATATGGCAGCTTTTTTGTATTGTTTTTATTTGTAATTTTTTTTAGGGCTGTCAAATGAATAATACATAAAAAGAGGCAAAATTTAAACATTCAACGACACACAATAATTAATTTAATCACTAAATAATAGTTTTATTGATGTTGAAGTCTCAAATCAAGCACCATGATGCACACATCCGGCAATTAAAACCGTCCGTGTGGAAACGAGGCAAAAGTTCAGTTTGGTGTCCTGATGACTGACTTTATTTAAAACACTACGATTGCTTTAAAACATTTACAAAAATATTTTGTCTTGATGCTCCATGTTGACTTGGGTTTCACTGATAATAAACATACATTTGCATAAAGCATCAATATTTGTCCATACCAATGTATAAAAACTTGAAAAGTATTATCTGTGATACATTTAGAACAGAAAAATGTGCAATTAAGCTGTGATTAATTACAAGTTAGCTCATGGCAATCATGCGATTAATTGCGTTTCGATATTTTCATCGATTGACAGCCATGGGTTTTTTTTTCACATAGCTGTGTAATTCATTTATCATTTTTAACATGATACATACATCTTTAACACTGCCCATTTTCCATAAGATAAAATTGATGAATAATAAAGGAAAAAAAAATACATATTTGTCAGAATAGGATAACTTTAGACAACACTTGAATGTACTCCTGAGTTAGTAATAGTTGTTTCTTGGGGTGTACACTGAACTTCCTCCTCGAAAGTGCTCTGAATATTGGTCCAAAATGCATAACATTTCCTCTTAAAATCCTTTCCCATGAAAGCATAAAGGAAGGGGTTCATAAAACTGTTGGCACTTGCAAGCGTGGCTCCAAATTGTTGCCCGATCTGAATGATGTTATTTTTTATATTTATTTCCAATAAGTTAAAAATGTGATACGGCAGCCAGCAAATAAAGAAAGCGGCAATCAGTGCGGTCATGACCTTAAACGGCTTATTGGACCTCCCCGTCTGGTTATATTTCAGCTTCTGGATGATGAAGGCATAACAGATGATGATGACCAGAAGGGGGATCGCAAATCCAAAAATGAATCGGCATACAACTACGGCAATATGTTGTTTGTCGTATGCGTAGTTGTAATAACAGATCGTCTTAGAGTGTCTATGGTATGTGGTATGTAAATCTCGGAAATGGGCCGCTGGTGAGCTAAGCATCGCTGAGACAATCCAGGCTGCTAGAACCATCACCCAGGCCAGGCGTATGGTGCGCTTGTTTTGCGCCCATTCAGGAAACATTACGGCAATGCAGCGATCCAAGCTGATGATGATGAGGAGGAAGATGCTGCTGAACATGTTGAGGAACAAGATAAAGGAAGTTAACTTACACATAAAGAGACCAAAGCTCCATTCGCTTTTAACCATTTGGGTGATGTTGAAAGGCAGGAAGACACAGAAGAGGAAGTCTGACACAGCGAGGCTGAGGTACCAGACAGTGTTGACTGTTTTCTTAATTTTAAACCCAGCGATCCAGATCACCAGACCGTTTCCAGTGATGCCAAGAAGCATTATAATCACATTGACTGTTGCCAAGAAAACGCACATCGCATCAGTGCACGTATGTGTTGGAACCACTGGTACTGTCGGTGTTATTAAAGGGTCATAATTGTAATCATAGTCATCTGGGTCGTTATGTTCAGAGTAGTAATTTTTTTCAGATGAATTCATGATGCCGTGTGAATCTGTAGAGAAACAAACAGAATCGTGTTTTGTTAGCAAAAGAATTTTCAGTATAAAGGAGTGGTACAGTATTTGTAAAACCATGCATCACTGTACTGGAACATTTTCCTGCTCTGATTCTTAAATGCGTAAGAAGGCTACAACATGCTGATATGAAGAAATAATTACATTGGACAAGTCTGTACCACACCAAATCATTGCTAAATATCTTCCTATTACAGCATGCCGACAAGTGCTTAATACAGTACATGACTGCTGTCATCTGCTATTTCTTAAGATCACATTAGGTTAAATTTATTCATCAAGAGGAAATGATATTAAAAGAATCATTTGTGAAATAAAAAGATGCTATAAATAAATAATAATAAATAAAAACTAAAAACTACTACTAGATACTTGGTCTTTTTTACCAAAACACAAAACTGTTTGCTAAGAATTTGCCCTGCTGTCAATGAACAAAAGTTCAGCTCGAAGTGAAAAAGTTAGGAATACTCTAATTAAACATGTTCAAGTTTATTAATCTAACACACTTTAGTAAAAACTAAATAAGTCATAAGTTAATAGTCATCGAGCACTTGTTTAACATTTTCCATTTAATTGGCCACTGTGGAAAAAAAAATCTAAATAATTATTTAGTGAAATGAAAAAAAAGAAAAGAACCAATTTCTAAATAAATCCACTAAAATATTTTAAATGGTTTATTTTTGTTTGAAAAAAAACCCTATAACGATAGAAAGCACTTACCGGTCACGGAAATCCGCTTGTGTGTGTCATGCTGGTTTTGACAGCTGTATTCTGTGGGCTGCTTTTATGCTGCTACAGAGTCAGGTGCCACTTCTTATGAAACAGCTTCCGTAGGAATGAGTTCCGCAAACACCCTTTCACAACGCATTTTCCACATAAATGTCTAAATTTCACTTCTGTTTAAGTCCTAGACAACAAATAACAAAATATAGTGTGTCCTGTTTTTTTTTTCCCATCACAGTCCAGATGAACAGATCGTTGATTTTTCAACTCACACACTATTATCAAGACCTTCTATCACTCATATATTCATAATGTAAAGCATGTTAATATTATGCTTGTAACATAGTAATATAAAAACACAGTACAACACACCCGATTTCCTCCTATGATTTAGTTACCTTTATTTTAAAAACTTTACAGCTGATGAGATGAAATGAATGTCTAAACCAATTTGTTTTACAAATAGGAGTTCTATACTGAATGTCAGAATTGAGGAGGTGAAACTCATCGAGTTGCTCAGTAGCTCCTGGTTCAACAACATCAACTGACTGTATAAGACTGTAGAAAGGACTTTATTCACAATCACACAGACTCCGGAGTTCATGTTAGTTCTAACTCTCCAGTGTTTCTATTGTTTTTAGATTTATAATCACGCCCTTGATGTCACCCAAATGAGGATGGGTTCCCCTTTTGAGTCCGGTTCCTGTCAAGGTTTCTTCCTCATTCATGTAGGGAGTTTTTCCTTGCCGCGGTCGCCCCAGGCTGCTCACCAGGAATAAATACACATAATTCACTTTATTTCTTATGTTCTGTAAAGCTGCTTCGAGACAATGTCCATTGTGAAAAGCACTGTAGTAATAATAAAACTTGAACTTGAAACATTTTATCTACATTAAATGACAAGCAAGCAACACAATAATGTCAGAGCGACAATGTCAGTGTTTCGTCTCCTTCTGTATTGTCACGGAAATCTGCAGTAATATGAGGGGACCGGATGTCCACACTAACCAAATAAGGCAAATAAAAATTTCACTTCTACTTTTGACATTTCTCCTTTCTAACTTAGGTTAGATTATATCTACCTATAAAAGACTGTGTTATGTATGTAAGGGGAACAAAGGTTTCTGCAGATACTGCAGTGTGAGACCATTCAGTGCGAGAAGATTTTTATAATGAACGTGAAATTATTCATATTCCAACCTAGACATAACGAAAACTAGTTTTTCATGCATACATAAGAACAAAGATTTAGGCAGTTTGGAATCAGATTGATCTAATACACACTTCCAAAACAAAATAGTAGTTGCAGGCACTAGGTTCAGAACACAAGGAAAACAGTCCACAAAACAAACAGATCTAAATAACAAAACAGTAATTATAGACATAAAGAGGTAGGCAAGGTTGGCACACAGTGGCACAAAAGATAATGAGCAATGAAGGGGCTTTTTTTAATAGGAATTACAATACTTTGCACCGTATTTAACAAGAACATGGTTTATATATATACAGTCAACCGCCGATAATTCCTGTTCTAAAATCGCAGGTTCTCATTTGGAACCTAACTAACAGCAAGTTGCTTTAGAAAAAAACATTGCTGGCCCTGACAGTTAGGAAGAAACATTGACAGGAATGTCTCTAGGTTACGGATGTAACCCTAGTTCCTGAAGGAACGAGAAGCTGTGTCGAAACACTTTGGGAACGGCCAGCGTTGTCCACGCTCTGAATCACGTGTAAAATCCGGCCAAAAGGCAACTCGTGACATCATCCGCGGGTGACGTCATGTAAACCAGGAAGCTACAAAATGGCGGAGCTATGGTAGCAGCATTACCTTCTGAGAAAGGTGAAGGTAAATGCTTGCAGGGATGCAGGAAGTATGGCCCGAGACTCAGCGTCTCATTCCCTCAGAAACACTTCCTATCACCTCCACCTGCTCCCTACTCTCACCACAAATAACAAGATCATCCGCAAACATCATAGTCCATGAAGAGTCTGACCTCGTCCGTCAACCTGTCCATCACCACTGCAAACAGGAAAGGGCTCAAAGCTGATCCTTGATGCAGTCCAACCTCCACCTTAAACTAGTCTGTCATTCCTACTGCACACTTCACTGCTGTCACACTGTCCTCATAAATGTCCTGCACCACTCTCACATACTTCTCTGACACACCAGACTTCCTCATACAATACCACAACTCCTCTCTCAACCCTGTTGTATGCTTTCTCTAAATCCACAAACACTATGCAGCTCATTCTGACCTTTTCTATACTTCTCCATCAACATTCTCAAAGCGAATAATGCATCTGTAGTGCTCTTCCTCCGCCTGAAACCATACTGTTTCTCACAGATGGTTATCTCTTCTTTCAGCCATGATGACAATATAATGAGTGTTATTCACTCACTAGTCATAATGTTATGCCTAGTCGTTGTATATCACATACAAAACTCTTTACCTCTTTTGGAGAGAAACATTTGTTTCACTGTGAGCTTCTTGAATACATTTTCCACTTCAGTGGAAAAGAAGTTCTTCTTCTTCTTCTATCAGAAACTATTCCATGGCTGCCGATTACCATTAGCATACTATTATCAGGAAAAAGAAGTGTATTCCAAAGCAAACAAACAAATCCCATATTGAGCTTAGGTTTTTCCTTGCTATTACTTTGTGTACTTGTGTAAGAGTTCCTGACCGCAGTTCCAGAATTGTTAAAATCTTGTTACAATTAGAGGCATGTACACATTTTTGATAATTGATTTTTGAATAATAATATTATTTTTAAAATAATTTAATAAATATTGGTTAGAAAACAACTGACTCCTTTTGTCCCCAGTCAAAAACTAAGTGAATGAATATGGCTCAAATCAAATAAACAAATATTGTTTTAATTCTAAGATTGTTGACATTGAGTGTATTATTTTTTTTTTCATCTGGAGCTGTTTATTCATGGTTGTACAACTCTGCCCTTAGTTCACCTGTTAAGCCACACTGTACAGCGCTACATAATGACTTAATGTATGTGGACACTAAACCATAATGGGTTTAAAGTACAAAGCCATGCAACATGCATTTCCACCGTTGACTGTAGGGTCGTAATGAAGCGCTTAGTAACTTTAAACATTAAACAAAAAACATGTCAGCATTCGTTATCATTTTATTTATAAATTAAAAAATATTTAACCTTCTATGCATGTACTTCAAAAATACATAATTCATAATTTCTTCTCCATAAATTTACATTGACCATATGCAGCTGTCAACATAGAGCTATGTCGCCATCTACTGGGCATTAACAGCAACACCTAGACTCTTTCATTAACTTCCTGGACCTCGTTTTAGAAGATCAAATCCATCACAGCATGGGTCTTAGAAGGCTCAAATATGACCGGTGCATTTCGGAGATCAGAATGGCTTCAGACTCCTTGTGGGCGCTGAGCTCAAACAGGAATTTTTCAGGTGTTCTGTGTGATTCTAGACCAATATGATAAACCTCATACTTTTCCCTATGGTTCTTTTTGTTGTGTAGTATTTCTGAAACCAGCACTTTGAGTGATCAGACAATAAAGGAGGAAAGGTTTCTGAAAGTCACATGCTAATGAAAAAGCAAAACAATCTGTTGAAGGCAGATAGGCAACTTACAGTATTATGAAGGCTATAGTGATATATTTTGGCATTGGTTACTGCACTTTAAGGTCATAAGGACACGTGGTATCGATCACCAACCCAATATTGTTAAACTAGGTGACGTAATGAAGTGTACATCTGATATTTATAACCTGACATCATAACCTGTTTCACAGTTCTGCCAAAAGAAAAGTCATTATTTAAAGAGAAAATTGTAGTAGAGCAGACAATGAGGGCAAATATAATGCTTAATTATTTATTTGATATTTGCATATTGCATGCATATTAATTCAGGTGCCTGAAATGAGTTCTTTAAAAATGAGAAAACGTGTACTAGAATGGACCTTTTTTTTTTTAAGCCCATAGTCTAGCTGTCCTTGAAACCCAGCCATTAGGGGGGCACAAGCCAGTGTACTCTTAGTGCCGGTCCCAAGCCCGGGTAAATGGGGAGGGTTGCGTTAGGAAGGGCATCCAGCGTAAAACATGTGCCAAATCAAATATGCGGATCACAAATGAGAATTTCATACCGGATCGGTCGAGGCCCGGGTTAACAACGACCGCCACAGGTATCGTTAGCCGACAGGGTACCGGTGGAAATTGGGCTACTGTTGGCCGAAGGAGGAGAAGGAGAGGAGGAAGACGTCTACAGAGACGGCAGGAAAAGGAGCAGTGTAGGAGAGTAGAGGTTCGGGTTGGTACTTTAAATGTTGGTACTATGACAGGTAAAGGGAGAGAGATAGCTGATATGATGGAGAGGAGAAAGGTAGATGTGTTGTGTGTTCAGGAGACCAAGTGGAACGGGAGTAAGGCCAGGAACATTGGAGGTGGGTTTAAACTGTTTTATCATGGTGTGGATGGGAAGAGAAATGGTGTAGGGGTGATTCTGAAGGAAGCGTACAGTAAGAGTGTAGTGGAGGTGAAGAGAGTTTCTGATAGGGTGATGATCGTGAAGGTGGAAGTTGAAGGGATGATGATAAATGTCATCAGTGCCTATGCTCCACAAGTTGGCTGTGAGATGGAGGAGAAAGAAAGATTCTGGAGTGAATTAGATGAAGTGGTAGATGGTGTACCTAGGAAAGAACGATTGGTGATTGGGGCAGACTTTAATGGGCATGTAGGTGAAGGGAACAGAGGTGATGAGGAGGTGATGGGTAGGTATGGTTTTAAGGAGAGGAATGTGGAAGGGCAGATGGTGGTAGATTTTGCTAAAAGGATGGAAATGGCAGTGGTGAACACGTATTTTAAGAAGAAGGAGGATCATAGGGTGACGTATAAGAGTGGAGGAAGGTGCACACAGGTGGATTATCTTCTGTGTAGGAGATGCAACCTGAAGGAGATTGGAGACTGTAAGGTGTTGGCGGGGGACAGTGTAGCTAGACAGCATCGGATGGTGGTCTGTAGGATGGTTTTGGAGGCGAAGAAGAAGAGGAGGAAAGTAAGGTTTGAAAGAAGAATAAGATGGTGGAAACTGAAGGAGGAAGAGTGTAGTGTGAGGTTCAGGGAAGAGGTCAGACAGGGGCTCGGTGGTGGTGAAGAGGTGCCGGAGGATTGGGCAACTACTGCAGGAGTGATGAGGGAGGCAGCTAGAAAAGTACTTGGTGTAACATCTGGAAATAGAAAGCAAGACAAGGAGACGTGGTGGTGGAATGAGGAAGTGCAGGAGAGCATTAGGGGAAAGAGGTTGGCAAAACAGAAGTGGGATCGACAGAGTGATGAGAAAAGTAGGCAGGAGTACAAGGAGATGCGGCAGCAGGTTAAAAGGGATGTGGCGAAAGCCAAGGAAAAGGCATATGAGGAACTGTATAAGAGGTTGGACACTAAGGAAGGAGAAAAGGATTGATACCGATTGGCCAAGCAGAGGGACCGAGCTGGGAAGGATGTACTGCAAGTTAGAGCAATAAAGGATGGAGAGGGAAATGTGTTGACTAGTGAGGAGAGTGTGTTGAGAAGATGGAGGGAGTATTTTGAGCAGCTGATGAATAAGGAAAATCAGAGAGAGAGAAGGTTGGAGGATGTGGAGTTGGTGAAGCAGGATGTAGATAGGATTAGTAAGGAGGAAGTGAGAGCAGCGATTAAGAGGATGAAGAATGGAAAGTCGGTTGGACCAGATGACATACCGGTAGAAGCGTTGAGATGTTTAGGAGAGATGGCAGTGGAGTTTTTAACCAGATTGTTTAACAGGATTCTGGAAGGGGAGAGGATGCCTGAGGAATGGAGAAGGAGTGTGCTGGTACCGATCTTTAAGCATAAGGGAGATGTGCAGACCTGCAGTAACTACAGGGGAATTAAGTTGATCAGTCACACCATGAAGTTATGGGAAAGAGTAGTGGAAGCCAGGTTGAGAGAAGAGGTGACCATCTGTGAGCAACAGTATGGTTTCATGCCGAGGAAGAGCACCACAGATGCCTTATTTGCTTTAAGGATGTTGATGGAGAAGTATAGAGAAGGACAGAAGGAGCTGCATTGTGTATTTGTGGATTTAGAGAAAGCGTACGACAGGGTGCCGAGAGAGGAGTTGTGGTATTGTATGAGGAAGTCAGGTGTGTCAGAGAAGTATGTGAGGGTGGTGCAGGACATGTATGAGGACAGTGTGACGGCAGTAAAGTGTGCAGTAGGTACGACAGACTGGTTCAGGGTGAAGGTTGGACTGCATCAAGGATCGGCCCTGAGCCCTTTCCTGTTTGCAGTGGTGATGGACAGGTTGACGGATGAGGTCAGACAGGAGTCTCCCTGGACTATGATGTTTGCAGATGATATTGTGATTTGTGGTGAGAGTAGAGAGCAGGTTGAGAAGAGCCTGGAGAGGTGGAGATATGCGCTGGAGAGAAGGGGAATGAAAGTCAGTAGGAGTAAGACAGAGTACATGTGTGTGAATGAGAGGGAGGGCAGTGGAGTGATGCGGTTGCAGGGAGAAGAGGTGGAGAAGGTGGAGGAGTTCAGGTACCTGGGGTCAACAGTGCAAAGTAATGGAGAGTGTGTTAGGGAAGTAAAGAAAAGAGTGCAGGCAGGGTGGAGTGGGTGGAGAAGAGTGACAGGAGTGATTTGTGATAGAAGAGTATCTGCAAGAATGAAAGGGAAAGTTTATAGGACTGTGGTGAGACCTGCGATGTTGTATGGATTAGAGACAGTGGCATTGAGTAAAAGACAGGAGGTGGAGCTGGAGGTAGCAGAGCTGAAGATGTTAAGGTTTTCATTGGGAGTGACGAGGATGGACAAGATTAGAAATGAGTTTATTAGAGGGACAGCACATGTAGGATGTTTTGGTGACAAGGTGAGGGAGGCGAGATTGAGATGGTTTGGACATGTGCAGAGAAGGGACATGAATTATATTGGTAGAAAAATGCTGAAGATGGAGCCACCAGGTAGGAGGAAAAGAGGAAGGCCAAGGAGGAGGTTCATGGATGTGGTGAGGGAAGACATGCAGGTAGTTGGTGTAAAAGAGGCAGATATAGAGGACAGGGTGGTATGGAGACGGATGATCCGCTGTGGCGACCCCTAATGGGAGCAGCCGAAAGAAGAAGAAGAAGAAGAAGAAGTCTAGCTGTCCTTGATAATAAAGAGCTCTAAATGCAGTTGGGTTCTCTACAGAAATAGAATATATAAAACATACAATACACGATATCTTCATTACAATAAACAAAATGTTAAAATATCTAGGCTGATAGTTTTCTTCAAATATGGCAGCTTTTTTGTATTGTTTTTATTTGTAATTTTTTTTAGGGCTGTCAAATGAATAATACATAAAAAGAGGCAAAATTTAAACATTCAACGACACACAATAATTAATTTAATCACTAAATAATAGTTTTATTGATGTTGAAGTCTCAAATCAAGCACCATGATGCACACATCCGGCAATTAAAACCGTCCGTGTGGAAACGAGGCAAAAGTTCAGTTTGGTGTCCTGATGACTGACTTTATTTAAAACACTACGATTGCTTTAAAACATTTACAAAAATATTTTGTCTTGATGCTCCATGTTGACTTGGGTTTCACTGATAATAAACATACATTTGCATAAAGCATCAATATTTGTCCATACCAATGTATAAAAACTTGAAAAGTATTATCTGTGATACATTTAGAACAGAAAAATGTGCAATTAAGCTGTGATTAATTACAAGTTAGCTCATGGCAATCATGCGATTAATTGCGTTTCGATATTTTCATCGATTGACAGCCATGGGTTTTTTTTTCACATAGCTGTGTAATTCATTTATCATTTTTAACATGATACATACATCTTTAACACTGCCCATTTTCCATAAGATAAAATTGATGAATAATAAAGGAAAAAAAAATACATATTTGTCAGAATAGGATAACTTTAGACAACACTTGAATGTACTCCTGAGTTAGTAATAGTTGTTTCTTGGGGTGTACACTGAACTTCCTCCTCAAAAGTGCTCTGAATATTGGTCCAAAATGCATAACATTTCCTCTTAAAATCCTTTCCCATGAAAGCATAAAGGAAGGGGTTCATAAAACTGTTGGCACTTGCAAGCGTGGCTCCAAATTGTTGCCCGATCTGAATGATGTTATTTTTTATATTTATTTCCAATAAGTTAAAAATGTGATACGGCAGCCAGCAAATAAAGAAAGCGGCAATCAGTGCGGTCATGACCTTAAACGGCTTATTGGACCTCCCCGTCTGGTTATATTTCAGCTTCTGGATGATGAAGGCATAACAGATGATGATGACCAGAAGGGGGATCGCAAATCCAAAAATGAATCGGCATACAACGACGGCAATATGTTGTTTGTCGTATGCGTAGTTGTAATAACAGATCGTCTTAGAGTGTCTATGGTATGTGGTATGTAAATCTCGGAAATGGGCCGCTGGTGAGCTAAGCATCGCTGAGACAATCCAGGCTGCTAGAACCATCACCCAGGCCAGGCGTATGGTGCGCTTGTTTTGCGCCCATTCAGGAAACATTACGGCAATGCAGCGATCCAAGCTGATGATGACGAGGAGGAAGCTGCTGCTGAACATGTTGAGGAACAAGATAAAGGAAGTTAACTTACACATAAAGAGACCAAAGCTCCATTCGCTTTTAACCATTTGGGTGATGTTGAAAGGCAGGAAGACACAGAAGAGGAAGTCTGACACAGCGAGGCTGAGGTACCAGACAGTGTTGACTGTTTTCTTAATTTTAAACCCAGCGATCCAGATCACCAGACCGTTCCCAGTGATGCCAAGAAGCATTATAATCACATTGACTGTTGCCAAGAAAACGCACATCGCATCAGTGCACGTATGTGTTGGAACCACTGGTACTGTCGGTGTTATTAAAGGGTCATAATTGTAATCATAGTCATCTGGGTCGTTATGTTCAGAGTAGTAATTTTTTTCAGATGAATTCATGATGCCGTGTGAATCTGTAGAGAAACAAACAGAATCGTGTTTTGTTAGCAAAAGAATTTTCAGTATAAAGGAGTGGTACAGTATTTGTAAAACCATGCATCACTGTACTGGAACATTTTCCTGCTCTGATTCTTATGCTGAAAAATGTACACATGCCTTGTCTTTATTTCAAGAAAATTTTTGTACATGATCTGAATTAATACATTTATTTTTTTTGCCTTCCCATTGAATTAACTTGAATTTATTAAGTTCTCAGTAAAACTGAGATCTGTTTATGTAATTTAAACTATTTGCTTTAAATCAAATGCCAATTTTTTATTTTTCTATTCAGCTCTCGGGAGAAAACATCTCGACAGCAATGGCACCTGTCAACTTTCCCATGCAAATGCTTAGATAATAAAAAAAAAACTCAATTTTTTTTATCTGACACCTAGTGAAATGTACAAATTTTCTCTAATGTCACATCCTTACCAATTTACATACACCAATAATTTTTACCTCCATACAATTCAAATTTACACGTACAAATCCTTTCTTAAGGAAGTCCTATGATTGTGCACTTATGCAAATAGCAATGCAACAGAATCATCAACCGCAATTTTCATCAAAAGCATTTGTTTGCTTGTGTTTTTTCTCTGTCTGCAAATCATCCTTTGTTTTGTTTACACCTTTTCTAGTAAGTGGTTTTTTTTTTTCAAACTTTCAAATGCTTTTCCTATTTTTTAAGCTTTTGCTTAGTTTTGTTTTGCAATTATTGTAGCAGACACCAGCACAGAGAATCAAAATGTCAGACATGTTCTTTATTTCTGCACTTGCCCCGCCCCAATCCTCACAACACATGATGTTGGCTGGTAATTGGCAGACAATTCGCATTTTTTGACAAGTTTTTCTTGAAAGCTTTCTTATGCCATAATCCTTCTTTATATGGAATTTCCTGTCTTACTCTCATCCTGCCTGAACCTTCAATTCACTCTTTTATAGAAACATTTGACTTCCTGTGTGTTTTGGGCATTCAATTTCTTGCAGCTATTCTCTTAAGTTCTTTATTATCTGACTATTTGTTGCACCTATTACTCATTTTTTATATTTTATATTTTTTTTAATATGACTTTCGACTTAAGTTTTTACTTGTGCTTTAATATATTTGCATATATGCTGTTTGAGTATAGTTAATGCGTGTTGCCTGCGTGCTTCTAGCTTATTATTTTTTTTATTTCCTATTATATTGTCTCTTTTGTGCTTTCCGGCCGATGCCCTTTGCATGGCGCATCATGGTGATCGTCAATTTCGACTACCCTATATGACTATGGCGCATATTCGTTTACTGGAGCGACTTTTTGATTCTCGCATGCATCTGTATTTTCCACTTCGAACAAAACATATTATTTACATTTACGCCATTTAGCAGACGCCCTCATCCAGAGCGACGTACAAAAGTGCTTTGAGTCTCTAGTAATGAATAAATCTACACTGGTACGCCAGATTACAAACTTAATATAAATATAACCCTAGAATTCTACAAACTTGGAAAGTGCTAATTTAAGTGTTTCAGGAAGAGGTAGGTCTTCAACTGTCGCTTGAAGACAGTCAGGGACTCTGCTGTACGGACATCTAGGGCGCACTGCTCGACTGGTACCACCTTCTCTCAGAATGAGAGGTAAGTACACTCTGGAGGATCTCAGACAGCGTGGTGCAGTGCGAGATGTGATGAGGTCACTGAGTTAAGATGGCGCTGGTCCATTTTTGGCCTTGTTATTTTTAAATGTTACGATATACTCTACGATATTATTAAATGTTACGATATACTCTAATTGATAGCTGAAGCTGGCTTAAGCTGAACTTACATGGGTAAACTTTTTATGCAAGATGAGTCAAGATTTCATGCATTCTTGCAGTTTTCTCCACATAGCCAAGATGTTTAACCACATAGGGAGCAGATGCGTATCTATACCTCGTCTGACATTACTCTAATTTTTGAATATGTTCCATACACACTCTGACTGAATTTTTTTTTAATTTTCACAGTGCATGATGCACTTGCCTATTCTCTGGCTGATTTTTTTGCACACTCTGCACAATGCTGCTGCCAATCACCAATAAACCTATAATTTATTTACCCTACTAATAAACCCACTTTTCTAATATTATTGCTGTTCTTCTTCTTATTATTATTATTATATTTATCATTATATTATAAACCAAACGAGCAACATTTCTTTACCCTCACCAGCTACAGCTTTCATAAGCAAATTGTACAGCTTGAATTATAGAAAAAAGTGTGTGAAAAAGACCAGAGCAGAAGCTAACAAATTACCATATCTTCTCAGCAATATCATGCCCAATAACATTTAGACTTTTACTCATATCTTGGTTGCTTTTAGTCATGAGCAATAACTTACCTCTTTGAACAGCTCTTCAGAACAGTATTTCCAAGAGAGTGCAGGCAGTTCTAAGGAAACAATGGTATGTTTGTCCCACCCTCCTGCGTACGTCACTAAAGCAGCAAGTCTTTATGGAGAACTTCTTTTCAGGTAACAAATCTTTTGCTATGATTTTTCCTTTTGCCTCTGTCTTAATCTTTTCTACTTTTTCCCCCCAATAATATTCTCATGCTATGAGTTTCACACTTCCTTTACTGCATTCTTTCTTCCTTTTTTCCAAAAGAACAGCCATCCACGTAGATCTGTGCAAAAATAGGAAACTCCCTCAATGAAGTAATGCTGCAGTTTTTTTTTCCCATGCGGAATGATTTCTGGACATGAAAAACTGCATTATTTCAGTACATGCGAATCGAATAAAATAGATAGATTAGAACAGATGTGAATAAAGTCCTGCAGTGTCACTCAAATACAGCTGAAATAGTATGAAAATGCAGCTGCGGCATCAGAAATCTACAAAAAAACTAAGAAAAAGGGCTGACAATTTAATGTGCAAGTGTTCCCTATGTTATGTATTTTCCCCAACCTTACTCTTAATGTCAGAACCACTACAGGAGCCAAAAGAATTTAAGAACAAGCTAAACTAAAAATCCAAGAACATGACACAAAGGAAGGCAGAAATATGTCCTCAGTAGGGCTTGAAAAAAGCACAACATTCACAGAAGGACAGAGAGGCAGAGTGACCACATCTACAGGGGGTGAGAGACTGGGGCATGGCTGTTACAAGGTTGCCTTTCCTCCACTGTTGCTCCCAAAGTTTGTGGCTCGACTCATGGAGGGCATAAGCTAAACCAAGAACAACAGCCATGAAAGTCAAGAACAGGTGTTAGTGATCAGAGACATGTGATCGAGCCAAGTGAGGCTGATGGGAATCGTAGACCAGGGCCATAATCCTGACAACTGTGAGCTTTAGAATTATGAGCAATGTACAATTACATAAGCTACATGACTGAGCTGAATTATATTTGGCCATAAAAACAAAAAAAACTCAGAACTATTCTTTATTTGGGGCATGGATGCACCTCTATACTCCCTTTAGCTATGAAAATTCAAAAAGGGCTGATGTGTCACTAAGGGGTTTGAGTACTCTATAGTGGCCACTAGGAGTCAGTATTGACAGGATGAACTATAATATAACTAAGGCAAGGATCATTTGTGATCATTTTTTTTTTTTTAGTTGATATTATCTGAAATCCAACCGCAAATGACACAAATATAAGATAATTCTGTCATTGTAGCAAAAACAAATATCAAACCAAAATCATAAAAAAAGAAAGAAAAAAGAAAAAAAAAAAAAAAAGAAAAACACCACCAGGATAGACAAAATACCAAAATCAAAAACTATAGCAAAACTAGAAAGTCAGGAACAGAATAGGGATTTAGAATAGGCATTAAGATCAAGACAAGGAACACAAATATTTTGCATTGAGTGAGTGGTGTGTGCAGGTGTATCATCAGTACGTGGCTGTTTGGACACGTGTTCATAAATGTACACAATGGAAGTTAGAGTCCAAATTGGCCATGGCTGTATAAGGTGATGTGCATTGATGTACAAGAAGTTTGTTCCAGTAATTTTATTGCAACAATTTGGTAGTTTGCAAAATGAACAAGCAACATAATTCACAGGCATTATGCAAAGCCTCAAATCAAAATCAAATCAATTGCTTAAATATATCTGATAGCTTATATTAAGCTCATGGAAAATTAATGTTGTTTTAGTTTCTATTAAGTCAGTGGAAGGATGTGGTTTTGTAGTTTTAACACATGCTTAGTGTGTCTTTGTTTTTTTTTTAAAGCATTAACATCAAACCAATACAATATATCAGCCAGACAATAAAAAGACACCTGCATACACTTATTTTTAAATAATACACTACCCACAAGTGACAATGAACTTAAAAAGGTCAAATATTCTTCTAACAGAAGCATTGAAAATCTTTGAAACAGTGCTGCTGGTGCATAACTGAAATTCCCCTACCTGCTTTATTTTTCTTCAGAAATATGCTTGTAAGACCAACTGCCTTTGATCAGCATTGTGACATAAAATTGTCAGAGGTTGGAAAGATAAGACTACACACACACACACACACACACACACACACACACACACACACACACACACACACACACACACACACACACACACACACATATTGCATGCGAAGGATTTGACAATTTTGTCCACACAGGCTGCCCAAGTGCTTGTTCAGTCTCTTGTCATTTCGAGACTGGACTACTGCAACTCTCTGCTGGCAGGTCTACCTCTGAACGCTATTCTTTCACTACAAATGTTCCAAAACGCAGCTGCGCAACTTGTTTTCAATCTGCCCAAGTTCTCCCACACCACCCCACTGCTGTGATCCCTTTACTGGCTTCTAGTAACTGCATATATCAGATTCAAAACACTGATGCTTGCCTACAAGGCCAAAAATGGACCAGCACCATTGTCCTTAGGTTACGTATGTAACCCTAGTTCCCTGAGGGACGAGACGCTGCTTTGGGAACGTCTCCGCGTTGCTCACGCTCTGAAATCTGGCCAACTGCAAGTCAAGTCGGCAACATCGAGAACCAGGAAGCTACAAAATGCGCGAGCAATGGAGCGATGCTAGCTTCTGAAAAAAGAGAAGTTAAAGTGCCGCAGGGGTTAAAGTTCCCTTAGGGAACTGGGGTTACATACCTAACCTAGAGATGTTCGTGTCATGCCATATTAACCAGTCACTGCCTAGTTTGTGTAAGCACAACCAGAACGCAGGACAGAGGAGCCTGGAGTGGTTTTGATTTCGAGGTCATAAAACCTGACAAAGGTCAGTGGGGTGGACCAGCCAGCAGTGTTGCATATGTCCTGGAGAGATACTGGAGAGACGAGGCCACAGAAAGAGCCTGTAGGTCCCCAATCCTCTTCAGGAAAGATATTGCCAGAAGGAAAGCCGTCTTTACAGACAGGTACCTAAGGGCCACCTCGGCCAAGGGCTCAGATAGAGCCACCAACACAATGGTAAAATCCCACTCCAGAACTAAACCGACTGGGCAGTTGACTGGGTCTAACTGGTGTTGCTTACACCACATGGTGAACAGGTGCCATGTAGCAGCATATGACCTCCTCGTAGAGGGAGCTCTGGAATGGAGGATGGTCTCCACTACCTCAGTAGAGAGACCAGCTGCTACAAACTAGATGCCTAGAGGAGGTTCCCGGAGGTTCCCGGAGGAGGGACACCAGGTCCATGAAGCATGGTCTGCCCAGCCAACGAGGTGCCACCAGGAGGAGACGGGCTCCTTCCCAGCAAACTCTCTCCAGAGCTCCCAGGAGCAGCACGATGGGGGAAAGGCATACAGGCGTAGCCTCAGTCTGCACCATGGCATCCAGCCCCAGTTGGGCTAGGTAAGAGAGAGAGAACCAAAGGGAACAGGGTGAAGTCTCCTGTGTCGTACACAGACCCACCTGTATTCTGAAAACCTCTGCCATATCTGCTCCACCACCTCGAATGGAGCCTCCATTTCCCAGGCCTCGGCCCTGCGGAGAATGGGCGACTGCTCTACGAGACCACCGATGTGTTGTCTGTACGGACCAGCACATGGCGATCCCTCAGGTCTAGAAGGAAGGGTTTCAAGATTTAACTTATTAGCCTCCTGTATATCTGTCTTCATCATCTGGTCAGTGTTTCTTCCATGGTCATTTATGGCTCTCATCTTGCTCCACACTTCTCTTAAGTTGTTTTGGCTTTTAAGCTTTCTCCTGTTGCACTCTTTACCCTCCTTAATTTTCTCTCTCAGCTCTGTCTGTGTCCTTTTCATCTCCTCCTTGTCACCCCTCCTGAACGCAGCCTTTTTCCTGTTCAGTGATACCTTGATGTCCTTAGTCACCCATGGTTTATTGTTCGGAAAGCAGCATAATGTCTTGGTGGGTATTATGCTGTCCATGCAAAAATTAACAGTCAGTTATACAATCTGTAAGCACATCAATATCATGTGACCATCTCCATACAGTTTTAGTGATTACCGGTTGTCACTTAACTATATATATATATATATATATATATATATATATATATATATATATATATATATATATATATATATATATATATTGCCTTGAGGTGGACTAGGTTATGATCCGATTTTACCCAAAGCAGGGGGAGCTGTAGAGCTGTATGCTTCATTTACATTAGCATACAACCAGTCGAGAGTTTTATTTTCCCCTTGTCTTGAAGTGCACAAACTGTTTACATTTAAGACAAAATACACCTCAAGGTGACATGGTTAAATTGATAACATCGGTAGCATGCAAAGCAACAGCTGTAGGAGCAATGCAAACAGCAATAACAATTTCATGGAAAAACTCTCTGGGCAAAAAGTATAGCTGTAGACTTACTACTAACAGTTCGATATCTGGGCTACACATGCTGTCCTTCACTGTTATGTGATTAGTATTACACCATCTGCTGTTTACATCAATCGCCAACTCCCCCAAATTTCTTCCCCCCAGTTGCACGCACCAACTGAAAGCCTGCTAAGATGAAAATAGTCCTATATGTTGTCATTCAGCCATGTTTCGAAGCACATAACAAAAGCTTTGTGAAACCCACTTTCACTCTTTGGAAGTAATGTTGGCTTGTCCTTCTTATTAACCAGTGATCTTGACAATGACAATAATAGGAAGAAAAAGTCTGCGGCATGACGATAACAAGGAGTAACTTGTTTAAAAGATGCATTGTCACATTAGCAAACCGAACCTTATTACAGTGATTGATGTTTAAAAATATAAACACAAAAATAGACAAAAGAAAAACACTCAATAAACAGAGAGCAAGACTGGTAGGCAGCGGCCTGAGGCAGCGCCGGACCATAGTAGTCTATGATGAGCAAATCATTGCCATTGATCTATTGGAGGAGCTGAGTCAATTTAGCAATTTCAGAAATCAGAGTACATGTGTGTGAATGAGAGAGAGGGCAGTGGAGGAGTGTGGTTGCCATGAGAAGAGGTGGAGAAGGTGGAGGAGATCAGGTTCCTGGGGTCAACAGTGCAAAGTAATGGAGAGTGTGTTAGAGAAGTGAAGAAAAGAGTGCAGGCAGGGTGAAGTGGGTGGAGAAGAGTGGCAGGAGTGATTTGTGATAGAAGATTATCTGCAAGAGTGAAAGTTTATTGGACTGTGGTGAGACCTGAGATGTTGTATGGTTTAGACCCAGTGGCATTGAGTAAAAGACAGGAGGCAGAACTGGAGGTAGCAGAGCTGAAGATGTTGAGGTTTTAATTGAGAGTGACGACGATGGACAGGATTAGAAATCAGTTTATTAGAGGGACAGCGCATATAGGACATTTTGAAGACAAGGTGAGGGAGGTGTGATTGAGATGGTTTGGACATGTGCAGAGGAGGGACATGGGGTATATCGGTAGGAGAATGCTTAGGATGGAGCCACCAGGAGGGAGGAAAAGAGTAAGACCAAGGAGGAGGTTTATGGATGTGGTGAGGGAAGACATGCAGGTAGTTGGTTTGAAAGAGGCAGATGTAGAGGACAGGGGGGGTATGGAGACGGATGATCCACTGTGGCGACCCCTAATGGAAGAACTGATGTGTGTCATGCTAAGCAGCTTTTACTATTCAAATCTCGCATCCACGCAAGCACACCATTCTTCCACTATATAGTCTTTAATCATTTTTAACATGGGAATAAATACAGGACATCAAGAAACATCTCCAACCAAAAGGTGTACAATATGTGACCATGATTAGCATTTAAGTAATAGTTTCATCCCGGCCATTGCGCAGATCTTAGATGAACCCAAAATATTTTACTTATTTTTCACTGTTACAACACACTTTGTTGTCATCTCTATTGAGAACTTTTCATGAAACTGCATTTAAAGAACTCGGAATTAGTGAAAGTGTTAATATTTTCTGCATTTGGCTTTTCAAAGGACACATTGTAGTACTCTTCCACCTATACTGATGATGGACACTCTGTCTTTTGCTCCCTGCTTTTGTTTTTGTGCAGTGCTTTGGAAAAAAGCTAAACAAAACCCCAGTAAAGGTCGTAGGTAAAGTTTACCTCCACAATCTCACAATGAATTTGAACTTGTAACATATATTAACACAAATAATGTAAATATATTTTCTCTTACAGAGCTACTGTTACTTCACACAGCACTGTACTTAACACTAACAGACTTAAGGATAAGATGTACCTTATACATTTGAACAATATGTACATAGACATGTTAAGATAATTAGGCAAATACAATTTAGCACTTTAACACAGCATATGTAAATAGTTTTGTCACTCTTCATGTATTAGGTCTTTAAACGTACAGATTTGGGGCATGGATGGACCTTTACGCTCGCATTAGCTCTGAAAGTTCAAAATGGCTGATACTAAGGGTTTGAGTTCTCTATAGTGGCCACTAGTTGTCAGTATTGACAGCATGAACTATAATATAACTAAGGCCAGGATCATTTGTGAGCGTTCAATTTGATACTATCTGAAATGCAACCGCAATTGACACAAATATAAGATCATTCTGTCATAGTAGCAAAAGCAAAATGGTGTTTCCGATTCTAGAACATGATTTTTTTTTAACTGCTATAATCATAATAATAATAATCATAATCAAAAAACAGACACCAAGACAGACCGAATACCAAAAAAAAAAAATCTATAGCAAAACTCGATTGTCAGGAACAGAATAGGGTTTTAGAATATGTATTTAAGTTCACAACAAAAAACACAACTAAATATATAATATATAAAATATATAACTATATATATATATATATATATATATATATATATATATATATATATAACTATATATATATAACTATATAACTATATATATATATATATATATATATATATATATATATAACTATATATAACTATATATAAATATATATATATATATACACACACATATACAGGTGAAGCTCATATGACAAGGCGACAACACTTATGTCTTTGCAAAAATGTATTTAATGGGCTTTACCAAGCTGTGAATATTAGAATACTTTTTGACAGTTTCGTTTTGCACTGAAACATTATTACAAAAGCTGTTAGGATTAAAATGAGCCATTTCTTGTCAAATAAAATCTTGATTAGAAATATATTTCAGCGGCACTTCAGTTCAATTTGTACACAAGCGACAAGACTTTTGTCAGGGACTGTATCTATATCTATATCTATACATATACATATATACACACACACACACGCACACACACACACACACACACACACACACACACACACACACACACACACACACACACACACACACACACATATACATTATATATGCACACTTATTTACAGGAAATTTACACCGGTTTACTTTCTCCTGAATGAGAAAAACGTCCCACTGAGTGTATTCTGGTATTTCTCTTTAGTGGTTCTCTCAGTCTTCGACAGAAGTCCTTTCCCATGAAAGCATACAGTATTGGGTTTATGAAGCTGTTGGCGCCTGCAAGAGTGATTCCAATGCTTCGTCCGATCCGGTTGATACTGGCGCCTTCTAGATTTATTTCCAATAAGTAAAATATGTGATAAGGCATCCAACAAATAAAGAAAGCAGCTATCAGTGCTGTCATGACCTTAAATGGCTTTTTGGACCTCTCCATGCTGTTATATTTCAGTTTTCGGATGATGAGGGCATAACAGCTGACGATGATCAGAAAGGGGATTGCAAATAATAAAATGAATCGGCATAGCACAATAGCATTCTCATGCTTGTGCTTGCAAATACAGTGGTTAGATGAGTTGTTGTTTGTAATTTGATAGAAAATCGTGGCTGGCCAGCTAAGCAATGCTGAAACAATCCAGGCTGCTAGAACCAACGCACAGGCCTTGTGTATAGTGCGCTTGTTTTGTGCCCATACAGGAAAGATGACCACAATACAACGATCCACGCTGATGAGGAGGAGGACAAAGATGCTGTTGAACCAGTTAAGGTACAGGAAGAAGGGCAAAGATTTGCACATGAAGCTCCCAAAGATCCAGTCTTCTTTAACAACATAGACAATAGACAAAGGAAGGAATGCACAGTAAAGAAAGTCAGACACAGCAAGGCTGAGGTACCATACAGTGTTGATTGTTTTCTTCATCCTAAACCCTGCGATCCAGATCACCAAACCATTTCCAATGATTCCAAGAAACATAATGATCACATTGAATGTTGCCAACGATACACACATTACATCTGTGCATGTATGATTTGGAGCCACTTTTTGAGCCACTGAAGAGACAGGAGTGGAGAAGCCATTATGTCCTGTTGTTTCATATTCAGTAGAATTAGAGTCTATTACTGAATTCATGATGCTATTTGAATCTGTAAAACAGACACAAACAAAATAGCTTGGTTTGGTTAGCAGAAGCAGGCAGATGTTTTGAACAAAACATGCTCAATGAGTATTCAGAATTATTCAGGTTATGAATTCTGTGGTTTGTTAAAAAATTGCTTTGTATTTTAAACTATTAAAATGCATATGAACAATAATTATGAGGAAAAGAAAGTAGTAACTGCTTTGTTTCCATTATAATTTTAATATGTGGTAATTAGTCCTCAAACAGGAAAAAACTAATTATACACTACTGTGTAAAACCCTTCGAAAGAAGCAAAAATGTAATATGGCTCAAATAAAATAAAATCATGTGCAAGAAATTTTTACATTGAAAAGATTGGCTGCAAACCATTAATGTAGTGAGGAAAATTCATAATTTTTTTTCCCTCTGTACAATTCTTATTCTTCCTTATTCATATAAAAATTATATAAAATGTTGCATGCAGAAAGGAGGTTTTTCCCCTTTATTGTTAATGGAATTTTAACATTTTGTTTAGTTTTTTTAAACTACTATTGAAGTCCACAATAATCATTCTTTATGTGGTTTGAAATGCTCACTAGATATACATTATTAATTAATTAATGTAGCTGAAATAAAAGTGCAGCAAATACTGAAATAAAAATTGCTTCATAATATACAGCATTTATTAATACGTTCAAAACATGTGCAGCTGTGAAATGTTTGAAAGCTAACTCACTACATTTAGGCTTCGATATCTTGGTTTTATGTATTATGAGCAGAAACTCACCTTTGAGATGCCTCCTTCAGAAGTGGATTTCAGAGCTATGGGTTTCTCTTTAGAGATTAAAATTGCAGCATTAGTTCAAACTCTATTGGCGGATGCAGTGCTAAGAAAACAAACATGATTTGCTAACCACAAATCAATCTTCACTTGAAAGATCAACCTGTGGGTAGAATGTTGGCTAGCATTTTTAAAGTAGATCAAATAAAGATCAGTGAGATTATATCAAATATCAACTGACTGATGAATGTTAAAAAAAATGTAATCATATAAATATTTTAATTCATATGAAAACTCATTTAATATGTAATGCATTCTTCCGCAATGCAAGGTAAAATACAAAACACGAGTTGTGACTGTTTATCTTTGTATCTGTACTACATCGGAACCCCACGCCCCTAAATCTATTCAAAAATGTTTCATGAATGTGGTGAACTTTTTTTTTCCACCGTGGAGAATGCTGAAGTGAACACACACCACCGTCTGAAATATACATGTTCTTGTCAAAAACACTAATTTCTCAAAGTACAAATTAGGCACTATGACACAAAACTAAACTTCATTAACCTGTACACGGGACCACACGAAGTGATAAACAACAGAGAAGGAATGAAGAGGTATCTTGAAAAAATCTTAATAAGGCAGGCCACAATCTGAGACTATGCTGATGGCCTTTGCCAACAACCACCAAACTGGTAAGGTGCAGATAGTTTCTCTGGAGCTTGGAGATGGACACACATTGTCGCATGATAAGCTTTAAGCCATAAAAATCCAGGGCTTTATCCAGTTACAACAAACAGAAGACTATGGTGCATGGAAATCCATAATCCATACCAATTTTCAATTGTTCATTACCGATCAACAGAGCAGGGCAGGAATAATCCAAAGTACAAAAATCCAAAAATACACAATCCATAAATCCAGTACCGATAGGATAGCACTCAGGGCAGGATAATCAGGGGCAGGCCTGGATGGGTGATGCAGAGTCCCGTCTCCAGCTCTTCATTGAGTTGTTTCATCTGGTTGTTGGTCTCAAGCCGATCAATATCCCCAGGAGCCAACAGAACTCGCTCCAAAAGTTGTATATGAACTGGGGGCCTTGGTCTGATACAATGTTGTGTGAAAGACCATGTATACAAAAAAAAAAAAACCTCCTGGACCAGGAGCATAGCCGTCTTCTTGGCAGAAAGTACTTATTCAGATATTTTGGCAAAATGGAGTGAAAGCATATCGCAAGTAGATAATTTTCCTAGAGATTTAGATACCACTGGAGGTTTCTAATCTGTTCCAGATTTTGTTAACCCGCTATACTCTTTACTGCAACAAGAAGTGGTGCATTCCAGCCTCAGCACAAATCCCAAAGAGGAGGTCGTATAAGAAAGGGGAATTTTTTTTTTTATTTCCCACAAATTTCCTAAGAATTCACCCTCTGCCTGTTGTGGCTTGGACTGGTACAAGGTTTTAATGATAGGATTACAATAGTTATAAATTCAACATTTTACCTTCTAGGAAGAGATATGATACATAAAATAAATTGATAAAAATGATACATGCAATAAAATATGATGTGTTTAGTTTTTTTGAAACCTGTGTCTTTCCCTTCTGTTCTTATGCTCGCAACTGAGCCACAGCCTCATCGGGAATATTTATTTCTCAATAGTACAAGTCTACAGGGGGTGAAGTGAAAGGTCACATAACCGGAAGGCCAGATGGCCATTACAAGATTGAGACTGAGTACAGCTTGTGACTAGGTTCTAAAGACCTTAGACTGGGAAAACAGATTCAGAGTTTCTTGGTACTGATTAACTACTGCCGAGTCTGGATCCCTGACTGAACCCTATCAACCATTGTTTAAAATTTATGATCAAACTCTTGATGTCACCCAAATGAGGATGGGTTCCCCTTTTGAGTCTGGTTCCTCTTAAGGTTTCTTCCTCATAACATCTAAGGGAGGTTTTCCTTGCCACAGTCACCACATCTTGCTCATCAGGGATAAATGCACACCATTCACCTTGTTGACTGTTGATTTCTGTAAAGCTGCTTTGAGACAATGTCTGTTGTGAAAAGCGCTATAGAAATAAACTTGACTTGACCTGTAAGAAATTTGAGACACCAATTGGTTATAATTGACAGATTCAGTAAGTGGCCAGAAGCATTCATATGCATGACAGAGAAAGCCAAAACATTTGTAAAAAATATGAACAAGAGATCATTTCTAAGTTTGGTGATTGAAAGTGACAACAGCAAACATTTTGCTTCTAAAGCAACACAACTATTGGTCGAAATCTTAGTAATTGATTGCAATTTAAATATTTTCTATAAACCACAGTTATCTGGAATGGTACAGACAACAAACAGAACCAATATGGAAAGCATTACTATAAGCTGTATTGATGCAAGCAGAAATTGGACTGATGTTTACCCAGCAGTACTTGTAGAAATGAGAATACCCCATTTTTGAGTGAAGGTAGATGACTATGTTTTTGCCCTGGATGAAAAATGTATTCTATTATTGCTGACGTCTCACAAAATCACTCTCTGCCCACAAATAAGCAAATGCACCCTTTTGCCTCTAATAAGCAGGTCCTGATATAAAGCCTGAAACCTACCAAGATCTGGAGTTCTGACCAATTATCAGCCACAGTGGATTCACTGAAGCAGAAAAAAAGCCGCACCCTCTTGAACTGTGCACAAAATTGGTCTGTTGGCCTAAGAAGCCTACCTAAGTAAGGGCAGAAACAGCAGAGAGCCAATGGAAAGATCCTTTTTTTTTTTATAGTAAAAAGGGGGCCACCTCCAAGGTGAAGATCTAACTCACTCGACTGTTTTCTTTTGATTACCTATTTACCTGCTCTAGGTCTAAATTTCATATGTGCATGGTTGTAATTAGACTTCTAATGCTCCTTATCCATTTTGCAAGGAGATTAGACTTGGCTAGAGCATCCAGACCCACCTCAGGCATATGTGCTCCTGAATTAAAACTCAATCCTAGCAAAACAGAACTGCTGGTCATCCCAGGTGATTCATCTCCAGGTCAAGATATCTGAATAACTCTTCAAGAAATTTCCCCACTGTGGGACGAATAAAGGTATATCTTATGTTATCTTAAGACTCTCTGCTCACCCCTTCAGCCACTACTCGCAACCTTGGGGTAACTATGGACTATCAACTGTCCTTCTTCTTACATGTTGCTAATATGGCTCGTTCTTGTCAATTTCTACTCTACAACATCCGAAGGATTCGACCATTTCTGTCCACACAGTCTGCCCAGGTGCTTGTTCAGTCTCTTGTCATTTCAAGACTGGACTACTGCAACTCTCTGCTGTCAGGTCTTCCCCTGAAAGCTATTCGTCCACTGCAAATGATCCAAAATGCAGCTGCACAATTTGTGTTTAATCTGCCCAAGTTCTCCCACCCTACCCCACTGCTGTGCTCCCTTCACTGGCTTCCAGTGGCTGCATTTATCAGATTCAAAACACTGATGCTTTCCTACATGGCCAAAACTGGATCAGCACCATATTACCTCAGAGACCTCATCACTCCTCACACTGCACCACACTGTCTGAGATCCCCCAGCATTGCTCGACTCATACCACCCTCTCGCAGAATGACAATAAAGTATTAGTCTACAATAGTACTACAGAAACTTAAACCCTTAATTATTTTGATAGGGGCATGTATGCATATTTGCCTAACAAAAAGGAAGGCAGGCTCTAGCAGGACACCAAGGCTAACTGCCAGAGTAACTGTATGCATAAACTCAGTTTCACAGGGGATGCTGCCAGTCAAAGATTGTTATTGGATATGCGGACATACTATATATAATGTATACGGCACTTCAAAGCGACTGGTCTGGATTGTGTGCACTGATTCAGCTACAAAATGCTGCCTTGATCAAGGCCTGTCAAAAGTCATAATAGGCCTAAAAGGAGCTTAGGAGAAAGATCAACATACAGTTCAATATCTAGCGATAAACCCGTCCCCAAGGAACATAAGTGCAGAAAAATGTCTTGAATCCCTTTGTCAACCTGTTGGCATGGTCAATGTAATAAAAGAAGTTGAGTAAACCCAGGATTACAATCTCTTTCATTAATGCCAACACAGTTATGATGCAAGGAAGTAGAGAGGAACGTGGTTTGAGTAACTGCCCAACAAAATCATTCAGATTTAAATCAACACTGCTATGCAAAGTGGAGTATGTGCTGTTGCAGGATCCACCTGTTGTATGTGCATATCTGATAAGAATGCTGATAGACATATTGACACAATTTTTCTATTTGTCTGTCATATATTGTTTCCCCCTTTTTTCTATTTATATTATCAGTTTCACTCTTCCTATAGTGCATTAATATATTCTTTCTTTTTTTGAAGAAGAGCCATCCACGGTGGTCCAGTTTTTGATAGATTTAGATTTATTTTTTGACATATACTGCAATAATGGAGCTTTTTATGTGAATAGATTTACAGTTCTACTAAAGTACTGCAGTCACTCCAATACAGCTAAAATAGTACTAAAATTCAGCTGCAGTGTCTGAATGCTGCAAAAACAAGGAGAGGGGCCGGCAATTAAATGTGCAACATTCCTCTTGTTGTGTATTTTTCCATCTTATATTTTTAATGGGAGAGACACCAAAGGACCCACTAGAACTTAACAAGAAAGAGTAAACTACAAAAATATTCCACAAAGGAAGGCAAAGAGGCAGAGTAACCACCTATACAGGGGAGGGAGAGTAGGGCATGGCCGTTACAGGGTAACAGGTCAGGCAGCCTTTTTCTAAAAAGATTTATAAATATCTGAATAGAATCGAGCCACTTTCTGGTAGTTCTAATCAAGCCTTTCATCTGTTGCTACTAAAGTTTGTGGTTTCAATCATGGAAAGCAGAAATAAAATTTGTGCTGCCTCCAGTATGTGTAGTGTTGTACTGCCTCTTTAAGAAATTACGTTCCCGGCATTGATTGTTGTTGTGTTCATGAACAGAGAGCATGTAGTGTTGCTAAGTGAAGTATGCAGTAAACCTCCTTGTGAAGCACACGTCTCAGGTGTTGTCTCGGTCATTACAATGGCGAAGAGTGAGTAAAAGGCAAATTAATGCGAAAAAGCAACCGGAACCACAGAGAGAGGAAAAACTGATGAGTAGAAAGAAAAGTTCAAACAACAGCATCCTTTCTACGACCGGCAAAAAAATAAATAAGACACAGGGAAAGCCTGAGACACAGCATGGAGAAAAGCTAACATTGTTTGTCTTGTGAGTAAAACTACACAGAAACGATCAAAAAAGAAACTAAACCAAAACACAGAAAAGCATAAAGTGGATGTCACACACGAGTGTAAATTTCATACAGCTTCACACGCTCTCCCAACGCCTAAATAAACGCTAAAAGCTAAAGCTAAAAACGTGCTCAACAACTAAGCTACCATTATCCGATAAAAAAAAAAATGTATGCTGCTGCTGTATTACCACATTTTCCAAGATTTGACATTGACTCAGATCAAGGCTCTCTTGCAGTAAAATGGAAGAAGTGGTTATCGAGATTTGGAACATGTCTAACAGCTGCAGGTGTAACGAACAAGACCAGGCAAAGAGCGATGTTACTAAACTATGCAGGAGGACATTTTCGACACAATTCCAGAAAATTATGATTATGAAAAAGCAGCTGTTCTGACTGAATATTTCAGCCCAAGCGTAATACAGAGTATGAAGTATATGTGTTCAGACAGGCTGAACAAAAACCATGAGAAACAATCGATGCATTTTACACAAGATTAAGACAGCTTGCACCGACTTGTGAATTTGCAAATACGGACAGAGAAATAAAATCTCAGATCATACTCACATGCACATCATCTCAATTGCGAAGAAGAGCATTGAGGGAAAGTAATCTCACATTAAAACAATTGCTATACTTTGCCAGAGCCTTTGAAACTTCAGAGCAACAGGCAGCTGAAATAAAAAATGTCACACAGGCTAATAACTTTGAAAGTGTTGCAGCGATACCGAAAACAAACCTCAATAAGAGAGCACATACAAATCACCAACAGAACATACTAGACATACTAATAGACACAGGTGCTACAGTCAACCTGCTAGACAAAAACGCACACAACAAAATCAAAATGTCAACAAAACTAAAACCAACCAACAAGAAAGTACTGCCATATGGTAAACAACAACCACTTCCATTACTAGGAAAGCTAACTACAAACATCTCAGCTCATGGAAAAACCACTGAGGCAACGTTCTATGTAGTTGAAGGAGATCATGGATCTCTGCTCAGTCACAAAACGGCTATTGAACTTGGACTCATTCACATTGTCCTTTCTACGGACATAATTCAGCCTACACCTTCTGTCGCTGACCAGCTCTTGTTAAAGTACCCAAACATCACAAATGGCATAGGAAAGCTGAAAAAATTTTCAAGACAGAGCTACACATTGACGACACAGTCAAACCTGTTGCTCAACCACATCGCAGAATTCCTTTCCATGTTCGCAAGAAAGTCGAGAAAGAATTACAACTTCTGGAAGATGAAGGTATAATAGAAAAGGTAGGGGGCCCAATGCCTTGGGTCTCACCTATTGTTGCCATGCCAAAACCAAAAAATCCTGAGAAAATACGAATTTGTCTTGACATGAGATTACCAAATCAAGCTGTATTGAGAGAGAGACACATTTCTCCAACCGTTGATGACATTATTCATGGCCTAAATGGCATGGTAATGTTCTCCAAACTGGATCTCAATTCAGGATATCACCAACTCGAATTAGCACCTGAATCCAGATACATCACAACATTTTCCACACATGTCGGGTTACGAAGATACACAAGACTCATTTTTGGTATCTCATCAGCTGCTGAAGTCTTCCAAAACACCATCCAACAGGATCCCTGGAGTTCGAAATTTCAGTGACGACATTCTGGTATATGGTACCACAGCTGACGCACACAACAGATCCCTGGAAGCAGTCTTCCAACGGCTACACAAAAACAACCTGACAATCAACAAAGGCAAATGTGACTTCCACAAAACGTCCCTTGAGTTTTTCGAATACCTCTTTTCCAACAAAGGTATCGCACCTGACCCCAAAAAAATTGAGGCGATCACAGACATGCCACCCCCACAAAACCAAAGTGAGATGAGAAGTTTACTAGGTATGGCCAACTACAGTGCAAGATTCATTCCTAACTATTCTTCAACAACTCAACCTCAGAGAGCTCACAAAGAAAGACTCAAAGTGGATATGGGGAAAAGAACAAAGAGATGCACTGAAATCACTCAAACACATCCTGGTAAATGCTCCTGTAATGAGTTACTTCCATCCTGACAGAGAAACCAACGTCATTGTTGATGCTAGTCCTGTTGGCCTAGGAGGCATTAGCTCAGAGAGATAAAACCACAGATCACACCTACGTTGTCGCTTATGCTAGTAGAGCACTAACCCCAGTTGAACAAAGATATTTAAAGACAGAGAGAGAAGCCCTTGCCATCGTCTGGAACTGTGAACACTTCCATCTATATCTCTACGGTGCGGAATTTAACACGATCACAGATCACAAACCCCTTGAGCTGATCAACAACCCTAAGTCAAAACCCCCTGCAAGAATTGAGAGATGGGCACTAAGATTACAACCCTACAAATACAAGGTTATTTACAAAGCAGGAGTTGACACTGAGATACACATCAGATTCATGACAATGCAGTCCCCAAAGCCATGACACTAGAAGAAGCAAAAGCCGAAACAGCCAATGACAACCTTCTTCAATGTGTTATCAAAACTATGCAAAACGGCCAATGGCACACACTTCAAAACGTGATCAGGCAGACCTGAGGTAATTCCACAATGTAAAAGAGGAATTTACTGTTCTGGATGACAGAAGTATTCTTCTAAGAGGAGATCGTATTGTTATGCCAAAAACCTTACAGCAAAGAGCACTTGAACTTGCCCACGAAGGTCATCAAGGCCTAGTGAAGACAAAACAACTACTCAGGGAAAAAGTTTGGTTTCCGGGAATCGACAAACAAGCAGAACATTTACTTTCGGACTGTATACCATGCCAGGCATCCTCAAAGCAGATCAAACACTCACCACTTCAAATGTCTGAACTACCTGAGGGTCCATGGCAAAATGTTTCTGTGGACTTTTGCGGTCCGTTCCCATCAGGCGACTATCTTTTAGTTATCTTGGACGAATACTTCAGATTTCCTTTTGTAGAGATAACACCATCAACATCAGCAAACAAAGTCATTCCATTTCTAGACAAAGTCTTCTTTATCGCAGGGATTCCCAAAATAATGAACTCTGACAATGACCCCCCTTTCTTCAGCCAAGAAATGGCTAACTTCACTACACACCTAGGTATACACCATCGCAATATCACTCCGTACTGGCCTCAAGCCAATGGTGAAGTTGAAAGATTCATGAGAACGATAAAAAAAAGCCACGTCAACAGCTTTTGCTGAAGGAAAACCTTTGAAACAAGAATTGTACAAGTTTATGAGGAGCTACAGAGCAACCCCCCATCAGACCACTGGAATATCCCCTGCCGAATTGTTGTTCGGTAGACCTATGCACATCAAATTACCGACCCAGTACACGACGATGCACTTAGGCAAGCTGATTGCCACAAAAAGGAGAAGATGAAACAATACTCGGACAAGAACAAAAGAGTTTCAACATCTGAACTCACAACAGGAGATTCTGTACTCGTTCATGAAAAGACAAAAGGAAAACTCAAAACACCATATAATCCAAAACCTTATGAAGTGATAAAAATAAAAGGCACACTGATAACAGCACAAAGAGTACAACACATCATTACAAGAAACACCTAACACTTTAAACCCCTGAAACGGAGAGTACATGTAACACTCAGTGATCCCTCTGATGATGAAATGGATGAACTTAACTATGGAGACAGATCTCAAGAACAAAGACAACAACCGAATGTTCCTGATAATCCTGTGCAACGAGAACGACATTATCCTAGAAGAGAGAACAGGAAAAGACCTTGAAAGCTAATGGATTACACTTGATGAACTAAGATTAAAGCACTATTAGGAACAGTTTTAGCACAAAAAAAAAAAAAAAAGTTAATATATTCTAAGTTTTCTAGTCACAGTAAGTTAATGTGTCTACAATGCTGAATCTACTATAATTTTATTGAGGATTTAAGCGAACACAAATTTTGAGAAAATGCATTCCAAGTTCTCTCGAGTCTCATCAATAATGAACATGCCTAGGATATTGTTATTGTTGTCATGTTTTGACTTCTTTCTTCTAAAACAAAGGGAGGGATGTAGTTTTGTACTGCCTCTTTAAGAAATTACGTTCCCGGCATTGATTGTTGTTGTGTTCATGAACAGAGAGGTGTGTCAATAAAGAATCAATAAAGAAGCTAATTCGTACCCAGTATTTGTCAAATCATGGATATGATCAGATTTGCTGTATATGTGCTTATTTAAGCACAATTCTTCTGCATGCTCACACCAATCAGTTATGTGAGTATACATTTGACAGTCACTTTTGGATATTGGATACTGCACAAACTCTGTTTCGGACGTCATTTTCACTTTTATCCCGACCGGAACTGTAAACAGAGACAAGAAAAACACGGCAGGTTTAAGCTAAGGCTAAACCCACATTGACCAGCGCTTCCTAGTATTTTTCTCGCCAGTGGGACCGAACCGCTGGCAAACAAACTGGATGAGCTCAGGATTTGGACCCTCACACACAGACTGAATACGGACTGGAATATTATGTTCTTCTCGGAAACTTGGCTCAACATCGACATCCCAAACAACGTGCTGGAGCTCAAGGGGCGCACCATTTTCAGGACTGATAGAGAAGCAGCATGCATGGGTAAGAACAAAGAAGGAGGCTTATGCATTTATGTAAACAAAAAAATTGGTGCAATTATATCTGTCACTGTTTCTTCTCACCGCTCTGCTGATCTTGAATACCTTATCATTAAGTGCAGATCATTTTAACATGTGAATTTGCATGCATTGATGTGATTGCAGTGTATGTTCCCCCGCCTGCTAAGGCTAGAACAGCCGTGAGAAAAGTATAGCTCTGCTATCAACAAACTGCATACAGTGCGTCCTGATGGAGCCTTAATCGTCACTGGGGATTTTAATTACTGCATTTTAAGATCTATTCTGTCAAGATTCCAACAGCATGACTTCTGTTTCGCTAGGGACCACAAAACCCTGGATCATGTATATGCAAGTGTGGCTGATCCTTACAGTGTCACACCCCTCCCCCACATTATCCCATTGTTCTTGCTGCCCAAGTACTTTCCAGTCATCAAGTGTGTGAAACCCACAATCAGGACTGTTAAAGTCTGTCTGGATGGGGCTGAAACCACTCTCTCAATCTGCAGTTCTCACATACAGACTGGAGTGAATTTGCTGCACAGGCCACCACTGGTTTGGACCCCAACATCAGCACCTACACCAACTCTGTTCTTGATCACATTAACAGGACATGGTTTTCCCCAATCAGGGCCCTGAATAAACCGGGAGGTCCATGTTCTGCTCAAAGTATGCAACACAACCTCAAAGTATGCAACACAGCCTTCATGTCTGGAGACCAGGAGGCCTACAGCATCACCAGAGCCAATCTGAGGAGGGGAATATGCAAAGCCAAACACGAATACAAACTGTTTATTGAGGAGCGTTCAACACTGCTGACCCCCCAACGCATGTGGCAAGGAACTTAGGCTATCACTAACCTCAAACCACTCAGCGGGGCACCTTCAACCAGTTCTGCCTCACTCTTCTACACTCAATTTGAAAAGGGGGAACATAGAGCCCATGCTTAAAACAGAGCTATTACTGGGTGAGCATCCACTCACACATTCCACCTCTGAAGTGTGTGCTACCCTGAGCAGGGTGAATGCACGGAATGACACAGACACCACAGATGACACCACTGTGGTAGGCCTGTTTAGAGGTAACGATGAGACGGCTTATAGGGAGGAGATCCAGCACCTAATAGCATGGTGTGAGGACAATATCTGGGAACTCAAAACCAAGAAGACGAAGGAGGTCAATGTGGATTTTATATGACCTGGCAATCCCACTCACGCTTCCATTTACATCAATGGAGCGTCTACCCAGCTTTAAGTTTCTTGGAGTCCACATCTCGGAGGATCTGAACTGTCTCTGAACTCTTCTATCCTGATCAGAAAGGCACAATGGTCGCTTTATTTTCTGAGGACACTTAAAAAGGCCCATCTGTGCTACAGGATATTGGAGAACTTCACTGGAGCATCTTCACTGAATGCATCTCATTGTCTCAATCGCTAAGGGCCATAGGGCATTATCAAATACTATAGACTATTCACCCTTGTCCTATGGGCAGACACTACAGTAAACAGACTGAACATAGCTTTTTCCCCTGTGGCTTTTACTTTACTGTACAGCTGATCATCATAAATGGTAACAACACACTACTGCATTGTGACTTTCTGTTTTTGAACTGCTTTATCCACTATGCATCTTTGCCCCATCAACAACTTATGTTTATCATTGCACTACTGCAGGGGTCTCCAATCTTTTCCAGAAAGGGCCGGTGTGGGTGCAGGTTTTTATTCCAACCAAGCGAGTCCACACCAAATTCTACCTGTTCAAATATAACGATCGTCATTGTAAATGACTATCAGGTGTGACCATTGATTGGTTGGAATGAAAACCTGCACCCACACTGGCCCTTTCTGGAAAAGATTGGAGACCCCTGCACTACTGTATATTTCACCCATATGTATACTGTATATACTGTATCATACATATATTCATACTTGTACATATCTATATCATGCCATTTGAGCATGTTATCTTCTGACATAAAAGACATATCTCCTCACAAAATTGAGTACACCCCTCGCATTTCATCAACCATTTTAGTATATCTTCTCAATGGACAATACCATAGAAATGAAACTTGGATATATTTTAGATCAGTCAATGTGCAGCTTGTATAGTAGTTTAAATCTATTGTCCTCTGGCAATAACTTAACATACAGCGAGTTTTATCAAAATAGCTGGCAACAGAAGTGAGTACACCCTAAGTGATAACATCTGTAAGTTGTTTAACATTGAACAGCCACATATCCTATTCATCATGTTCATGTTTTTGTCTGCTTGACAGTACCCTACAAATTTGTGTTTCTTGTATTAAGCAGTTAAAAATTTGGAGTTGTGAGTACAATTTTCTCAAACTGACCACTGGATGTTCAACATGGTACCCCATGGCAAAGACTCTCTAAGGATTTGAGAACTTGAAATGTTGCTCTCCACAAAGATATGGATGTCTTCACTGACATCTTCAGTATCACCCTGAGCAGAGCTGTTGTTCCTACATGCCTCAACACAATGACCATCAGCCCCATGCTAAAGTCTAAAAGGAAAGAAGTCTAAAGTCTCCTTCCTCAATGACTATTGTTCCATCGCACTTTCACCCATTATAATAAAGTGCTTCGAGAGGCTCATCATGAGGCACACCAAGACCCAGCTACAACCCTCACTAGACCCCATGCAGTTTGCTGCAATTCTTCACTGAACATTGATGGCACCGCTGTGAAAATGTGGAAAGTGAGGACAGCTAAGAAGATCATTCCCTCTCTTCCCTCTATCACGGACATTTACACCACATGCTGCATCTGGAAAGCCAACAGCGTTGTGGACGATCAAACACACCCCTCACACACACTTTTCACTCTCCTACCATTCAGAAAAGAGGCTCCAAAGCATTCGGCCCTCACAACCCGACTGTGTGACAGTTTCTTTATTTGAGCTTTATTTAAGTTTCTTTATTTTTGTATGTGCTTACAAATACACTCTTGTTTATAGTTCTCTTATTTTGCAAATTTGTACTGTATAATGTTATACAGTAAGTATACTGGTTGGGGCTATTTTGCTACAAGATGCTCTCAATGACATTGCCTGGGACATGTTTTGGGCTAGTTCTGATGACATCAATAAGTTTTATGAATGTAGTGATCAAAATTGTTAACATGCTGGCTGAAGAAGCAGCACATACCGCATCTATCAAGACTTTTCCCAATCAGAAACCATGCAAGCAAGCAGGCATGCCCACGATCCTTTCGGGCAAGTAATTACTGTTTCGAACAGAGGAGGTTTGGAAGGCCCTGAAGCGAGTGAACATCAGAAGAGCAGCTGGCAATAATAGTTTTCCAGGTCATGTTTGGACATCCTGTGCTTATCAGCTTGCCGTTGGTTTACTTGCATCTTCAACTAATCACTTGCAACATCTGTAGTCCCCTCTTGTGTTGAAGAAGCTTTAATTATCCCTGCGCCAATAAATAAGAAACCCACCTGCTTGAATGACTATCGGCCCATTGCCCTCTTCAGTTTGCCTATCGTCCTAATTGGTGTACTGAGGATGCCATTTCTCATCCTGCACTATAGGCAATTATGTGAGGCTGCTATTTAATGGCTATAGCTCAGCCTTTAATACCATTGTTCCAGGCAATGATTTCGCTGTCTGATGGCCAAATCTGAAAATCTTAAGAGGAAAATCTTCCCACAAGCTATTAGACGATCCTATAAGCCTCTTATGCTCAGTTCTCTCCTAAAACCATACTCATGTTAATATTGCATTTGCACACAACACCTTATATTGTCACTGTTACTGTTTTTTGGTTTGTTATCTTCATACCATTTTGTACTTCCCTTTTGCACGTCTAAATATATTTTGACTATTTTAACTACCACTTTGTCTTTATTTGATGTATTTTCTCATATCTTTTCTTCTTTTCTTTTCTTTTCTCATATTTTATATTTATTGTCTCTTTTACCTAAAGCACAAATATCTGAGCAGACAATCAGGTTTACATTTCACTGCAGGTTGTATTCTGTATATAACTTTGTTTGTTACTAAAAAAAATCATTACATTTCTCATTCTTTTTTGTTCATATGAAATTATATGAAATACATTATGCAGAAAAAGAATCTCCCCTTTATTGTTGCTGGAATAATACCATTTTGCGTTTCATTACTATAAATGTCTAAAATATACAGGCTTTATCTTTTTTTAGCTGGTTTATATAAATATCAAAACTATTTACTCAGTTGAATGAGGAGGATGAAAAAAGCAGAGCAGTGATTGCTGAAATAACAAATGGACTAATAGCATTGAGCATTTGATACTACTTTCAAACCACCTGCAGCTTTGAAATGTCTTAAAACATGTCTTGTTATATTCTTTAACAATCAGGCTTTCATTGATATCTCAAGTTTAAGTATCATGCCTTCTTCAGAACTGGATTTTCAAGCTATTGGTTTTGCTCTTTGTGGTGTGGGGCATGTTTCTTATTAGATAATTATTGTAGTTTATCAGATTAAACTGGAAAATGCAATTCCGAGAAAACCAACATGAGTTGCTGACCACACATCAGTCTGCATTCACTTAAAAGAGAAACATGTAGAACAGTACTGTTTTTTAAAGCAGAACTAAGATATAATCCGTCAGATCAGATCAAATAACCACTGATTGATGAATGTTAAAGAACTATTTTAGACTTTAATTCATACCAAATCTCATATAATATGTAAAGATAAACCATGTAGGACATTTGAATGTATTATGTACTCTGTATTGCAAAGAACATTCATATATAATGCAAAGGATAATAAAAAACATTAGTTGTGACTGTGTATCTCTGCCTATTTACTACCTATCATCACCATGCTCTGAATGTACCTTAAAAGTTGTATGACTGTGACAGAGGAAGAGGATGATCAGTAGTTGGTCTGAAAACAAAACCAAACTGAGATTCTCTATTATCAGATTGAGTGGGGGTTCATAATTACTCAGGCAAAAAAGGTCCTTCAGTAAAAGTAGTTGAGGGAAGTGAAGTAAAAGTCTCCCAGGCTGACATTTTAAGTGCGAAATGGAGAAAATGGAAGATGCAGGATACAGTAGACAAGGTTGTGTCACAGCTTTATCACAAGGCAATACAGTATGTCTGAATCCAGGGCAAGGACAGGCACCAATAAACTAAGTGGAGGCAAGAGCTGCGGTTGAGAAACTCTTTTCCCACAGCATTAGTCACTGGTAAAGCATGTACACTGATTGAAATATGTTAATATGTCTGTGCAATGTTAGCTTTTAGCTTTAAGTAACTGTGCCAGTGGCTGCCTTAGTGACTACAGTGTAAAATAATTTGTGGTTCTGGTTGGTTTAGACATGTTGGAAAGGCTGTAGGATGAGTAGGGCCAATTATTCTTACCTTCCCTACTTAAGAATTATCCCCATATTAACCAGCCCAAAGCAACTCTACAAAATGAAATACATTGCGAATATGAATGTTAACATCATAAATTAATTTCTATTCTAATATCCCCTAATAAACAAACTAGCAGTAGATGAGGCTTTGAAGAACTCAATGAGATAATCGGAAGTAATTATACAATTCCAAAAATGTTAATGTTAAGTAAAGCTGGCTCAAGCTAAATTTCCTAAAAGTTACTCTACAAAGGTAATTGTCTTTCGTCCCCTTCTGGGACAAGATGGCCCCCACCCCCCCCTCGTTTCAGTGATGAATTGGCATGACGGCTCGGGCAGGGCCAGCACAGGGGCAGATGTGAAGAGTCCTTGAGTCTCTATAACGCCCATTCAGCATCGGAATTCCATGAGAATGCCCGGTGTGTGGAGGTAAGTTGTTGGAGAGGTTGAACTTTAACCCCAGATAAACCTTCTCTTAAAGTTAGAGAACCCAAAGGGGTTCCTCTGGACCTGCTTATGGGACTCAGGGCAGGGCCAATCCCTGCCCGCCTGGATCCAGACTGGCTATATTTGAATGCTGCCAGTAAAGAGCTTGAATCCCAGGAAGGAGGCTTTAACATTCAGGTGATTCTGGAGCATGCCCTGGATCACCAACTGCTGGTCATTGTTTTGCTTCAAGAAGTGGGGAAGATGAGGAATGTCATCCAGGTAAACAAAGACAAAGTGATTGGGAGTAATATCCCGCAGTACATTGTTCACAAACGCCTGGAATACCTCTGGAGTGTTGGTGAGGCCAAATGGCATTACCAGGTACTCGTTGTAAACTGAGAATCCCTTTACCAGATGTGAACTAGATGTAGGCTTTGCATAAGGTCCAGCTTAAATGGCCCCTTGTAGGAGTTTGAAGGCTGATGAAATAAGTGGAAATGGGCACCTATGCTTACGGCGGCCAAGAAGTGCAAAACACATTAACAAATTGGAAAACAAATTAGAAAACAAATGAACAAATCCAAAAACAAAATAACATCCAAAAACACATTAACAAATCTGAAAACACAACGACAATTCAGACAAACCGGAAAAGGTAGGTATAGTTTGTGAATGGTCCACCGATCATTGGACGAGACACCTGTCATTCAAGATATACAGGAAGTATGAACGCTTATCACTTTGTTTCTTGTACATGTGTAAACTTCTCTGTTTACTTTAAACTGTTATTTTGATTAGTGCACCTTGAAATATAAGAAAACATAATGATACATCGTGATTATCTTTATTTGGTCACAGTGGTGTAAATCTTTTAAAAATCATAACCACTGTTGTAATCTACTTTATTACCAAAGTACTGTAACACTGCATTGCTAATGCTAAAAGTGATAAATAAAATGGGTCAGATAAGAAACATGCTAGAAACTTTAAAAACAAATGCTGCTGGTGCCTCCCAATTTAATTTCTAGATTAATATCTTTCTCTGAAAGGTCTTTGTAAAGTATTCTGACATGCAAACGAGGGAGGTTTTCCGTTTTCCACTGGCATTAATTTATTACAATTAATTAAACAGTAAGTCTGATGGTAATTAGGAATGGCAACATTTGCTTTCAGCAAATAATTTGTAGGGTTATTTCTTTTTGCATGGGAGTAAGAACGGGAATCAAGGACCGTCTCAGACCATCTGTGTACATGGCCATGATTAGCATTAAAACAATAGTATCATTCAGGCCATTCACTAAATTTTGATACTCATTTTGCAATTAAAGTTAAATTCAATTAACATTACAAATGAGAGGAATTGTATAATGTTTGCGCTGGAATCGCCCCAGGTTATTTTTTTTACTCCAGTGAACCCTCTTTTTTCTTTGACACTGCATTTAGAGAATAAATTATTAGTAAATGTGTATGGTGAATCTCCCCCAATATTTTTTCCCATTTCATAAGAACACACTGTACTAACATCATTTAGACAAATAAGAAACACATAAGGAGGGGAGAAACTCAATAAATACACCTGATGAAATGACTGTTGTTTTAGAACAACACTTAGACATGTGAGAACTTTTCTGCTAAAGCATATTTATATAAAGCATGTCATTCATCTCCTATTTAACTTTTAATTCCTGTAAAGCTGCTTTGAGACAATGTCTGTTGTGAAAACTGCTACAGAAATAAACTAGACCTGACTTGACTTGACTTGACTATCAGGTCCTACAGCTACGTTTAATACAGTGGAAGTTTTTAAAACAGTTTTACACACTTATTAACCACAGGCTCTTTCTCTGTAGAGACACATGAATGTTCCATTTTTGTTCATAAGCAACAAACTAGGTCATGGAATGGTATGAAGATTTACTTTGACCAAACAAATGTACAGATGTAATACATTTACATGAATAGCATTTACACTTAGCATGAAGAACATTTATGGCATTTGGTAGATGCCCTTATCCAGACGGACCTACAGTTATCTTATTTATACAACTAAGCAGTTGAGGGGTAAGGGCCTTGCTCAAGTTGTAGCTTCGTGGTGGTGGAATTTAAATTCATGATATCCTGGTCAGAAGTCTAACATCTTGACAGATGTTCAGACAGTTTGTTTCTTTAACCCTTCAGCTGAAATACTTTGCCAAGCTTCTTGTAAAACCTGCCAAAGATGTTCTTCACAAGTTGATGTTTTCTTTCTGATCTTGTGATCCAGTTCATTTAAGGTCAATCTAAGTTCATCCTTAGTTCATGAACCTTAGTTTATCCCAGTTACATGGTGTTGAAGTAATCATATCCATGTTGGTTCAGTATTCCTTTTACCCTTTATCCTACATTTACCTACATGTACTGTAAAGTGTGAGAGTTAGCATGAGTTAGCATGTTCTCCAAATATAAACAGCAGACTTGTGATGTGGAACATAACCTAGCTACATGTATTTCATCCAGATCATACTGTTATTGCCTAAGGTGACAGCTTGATAAACATAATTATCATTAAATTAACTAGGTACATATAAACAAAAGGAAAATGCACGTGACTCCCAAAAATTATAAAAATTGAAAAAAAATTTATTATTAAAAATATAATAAACTGTGTTGCTTAAATAAAAGATGCATTCTCCAATTTTTAAAACGGAAAATACTTTTTTACAGGAAATTTGAACCGGTTTGCATTTTCCTGAAAGAGTAATAAATTTTCCTGAGTGTACTCTGGCCTTTCTCCTTTATTGTTCTCTCAACCTTGGGTTTGGGTTTGGCTTCCCATGAAAGCATACGGTATTGCATTTATGAATCTGTGGGCACGTGCAATAGTGATTGCAATGGCTCCAGAAAGGGGGATCTCAAATCCAAAAATGAAAAAAGGCACAGTAAAAAAAAAGTCAGACACAGCAAGGCTGAGGTACCAAACACTGTTGACTGTTTTCTTCATCTTATACCCTGTAATCCAGATCACTAAACCATATCCAGAGATTCCAAGAACCAAAATAATCTAATTGAATGTTGTGAACAAAACACACAATAAATCTGTGCACATATGTTTTGGGGGCACTGAAGAGTCAGGAGTGGAGAAGCCATTATGTCCTGTTGTTTTATATACTTATATACAAAATAGCTGAAGGAAAAGGGATTATTCAGAATGAATAGGTCATGAAATCTGGGGTTTATTACACATTTATTTTTGTATTTTAAACTTTTTTGTATTTATAGTGATGAGGAAAAGTAAGTAGTCCCTCCTTCAGTCCTATTATGATTTCAATATTTGGAAATTGTTTCCAAAAAATTTACCAAAATCTAGAGACCAAACGGGAGGGAAAAAGTATTCACTACTGTGTAAAATCCTTAAAACCATCTGAAAGAAGCTCATTGTAACATGGCTTTAATCAAATTAAATCATGTGCAATAAATATTTTTTGGATTTTATTTTTTAATTTAAAAGACTGGCTGCAAATTCCTTATGCAGAGAGTATTGTTGCTCAAATTTTATTAGATTATTATTGCAGTCTTCCAGTTCAAATTGTATTGGTAGATCTCAGATCAAAAAGGTTTTATGTGCCACCTTCTGGTTAGGAACTCTATCAACGTATAAATCATCTGAAATCTGAATTCACCATCATCTGAACTGCACATGTGCTTGTCAAAGACTTTTTCACCACTCAATCTACAAATTGGGTCCAATGACTCAAAACTAAACTTCCTAAACTTGTGAACATGATGGCCAAATCTACAAAGATAGAATTGGTCAGGTCAGGTAGGCACATTACAGAGCCCAGAGTGAGAAGTTCATGGTTACTCATTTAGAAAAGGTCCTTTAGGATAGTGAGTTGAGAGACATATGGTCTTCCGGGCTGGCATTGGAAGTGCAAACTAGGAACAAATGAAAACAAATGGAGTTCTGTTGGGGACAGCAGCATCCAGATTGTATTAGTGAATGCAGTTCTAAGAAACCAAACTTGGTAGCCACACATAAGTCTCCATTCATTTAAAAAAGGAACCTATGAGTGGAGTGCTGGGTAGCATTTTTAAAGCAGGACTCGGAGCAAACAACTACTGATTGATGAACATTATAGAAAAATAAATGATATATAATTTAATAATGCAAAGAAAAATGCAAAACAACAAAACAAAGTAGTGATTGTGTATTGCTGCAAAGAATCTACTACCTACTGTTTCATCACCATGCCCTGAATGTATCCAAAAAGGTTTTATGACTGTGCCACCTTCTGGTGAAAGCTTTAACAACATATATTTGTTTCTTACATCATTTGTAGTGTTCATGTGTCACAACTCGCACAGCGGTATAGAAAATCAGAATACTTCACCACCTGAGTATCTAGCAGAGCTTCTGAGATTGCAATCTGTCATCATCTACCAGGGGGAAATGCTCAAACCTGACTGCAAACAAGCTTTGCATGTAATGTCTACTGGCAACCCCAAATTACTGGTAAACGGCTGTGCTGACCTTGGACTTGATAAAACACAGTGGACCAACACCAGCAGATGACATGACTCACCAAAACACCACTGACTGTATAAACTTTACACTGGACCTCAAGCAACTTGGATTCTGTGCCTCTCATCTCTTTATCCAGACTCTGGGACCTTGATTTCCAAGTGAAATGCTATATTTTCTTTCCTTTCATCTGAAAAGACGTTTTTGGCCCACTGAGCAACAGTCCAGTCCTTTTTGTCTATTGCCCAGGTAAGACACCTCTGATGTTGTCTCCGGTTCAGGAGTGGCTTGACACAAGTCTGTTGTAGCCCATGGATACGTCTGTGTGTGGTGGCCCTTGAAGCACTGACACCAGCTGCAGTCCACGCTTTGTGAATCTCCCCCAAATTCTTGAATGGGCTTCCTTTCACCTTTTTCTACCACATTTTTTCCTTCATTAACTTTTCATTAATGTGCTTGGATACAGCACTCTGTGACCAGCAGCTTCTTTAGTGATGACCTTTTGTGTCTTAACCTCCATGTGCAGGGTGTCAATGGTGTTCTTCTGGACAACTGTCAAGTCAGAAGTCTTCCCCCATGATTGTGTAGCCTGAACCAGATTGAGACACCATTTAAATGCTCAGAAAACCTTTGCAGGGGTTTGAATTTTAATTAGCTGATTAGAGTGACACCACAAGTTTTCAATATTGAACTTTTTCACAATATTTACATTTTCTGAGAACTTTTCTGTTTTGGGTTTTCATTAGCTGTAAGCCAAAATCATCAAAATGAAAAGAAATTATCACTTGAAATATATCAGTCTGTGTGTGATGAATCTTTAACCTTTAATCGGTCCTTGGGGTCTATATGACCCCAATCGACTTTTCCTTGATAAAAAAAAGGGTTCCCTTCCTCTGAGTGGAATAATATTTTGTGACTTTTCCTACATAATCTATCTATACACACACAAAAAACTGGGCTTGATTCGGTTGTTCTGAAGGTATGTAAAAAGATTTTTTACACTTCTGGTCTTCGGGGTCAATATGACCCCACATTGAAATGAATGGGAAATGTGAAAAAAACTCAATATTTTTTCTTCATTTGTCAAAAAAAAATCTATAAATCCAGCATAAATCAGAAATTTAGATCATCATTTAAGTGATTTTTTCATAAAAAATTAATATTTTATATGCAAGCTTATGGTGTAGTTGAGGAATTGTGTGGTAAATAGGTACAAAAGTACTTCATATCTCCCAAAACACAGCATTAATGAATAGATGAGAAGTAAACAAAAAAAATATATATATATTATTTGTATAATTAAAAATGTATATTTTTTGTATAATTTCTCTATCAATTGTTGGGGTCATATAGACCCCAAAGACCAGATTTGTAAACAGGAAACGAAGACCTTATGAGGGTTAATTTTTACGAGTTTCACTTTTGTATTGCATTACTAAAATAAACCAACTTTTTAAAATTATTATTCTAATTTATTAGATGCACCTGTAATTAGATACCCCACTTAAAATCAGAGCTACTTAATACATTTAACTATGCCAGTAAAACGACAGCGTTAGACTTCAGTTTTATGTGAAGGAGGTAAATTTTTTTGTAATTTCTTCTCCAACCAACCCTATTATCCTTGGGTTCCCTTGGCTCCAAGCCAATGACCCAGTGATCTCCTAGGAGAGTGACAAGGAACAAATACAATCATCCTCTAAATGTATCCAGAACTGAATTAAGAACTTTAATCTGCAATGTCGATCTACCTCAGTGGATAGCCCCGAACACAATTTACCTAAAAGATGGTAAATTTTTTTAAAAGAAAAAAAATATTTCTTTATTTAAAAGAAAGATGGGGGACTAAGACCATGCATTGACTACTGAGGGTTAAACATGGGCACTGTTCAACATTAGAACAGCTGTGTGGGGTGTAGTTAATCACCAAGCTGGACCTCCACAGCACGTAAAACTTCATACAGATAAAGGAAGGAGATGAGTGGAAAACTGCCTTTAATAGCACTGGGAAACACTATGCCATATGGCTTAACAAAAACACCTGTGGTATTCCAAGGATGTATGAACGAGGTCTTTAGGGACCTACTGAACTCATGTGTCCTGGTCTACATTGATGACATCTTGGTATATATTCCCTGATGTATAATCTCCATGTGTGTCATGTATGATATCCTATCCCACCTGCTGCAGCACCAACTTGTGGTAAAGGTAGGGAAATGTGAATTTCTTAAAGCATCCACCACATTCCTTGGGTATGCTATCAGCCAACAAGGTGTCAAGATTGACAACGTAAAAGCAAAGTAATAGCTGTGATATCATGGCCAGCCCTGTCCACCATCAAGGAGCTAAAAATGTTCCTGAGCTTCATAAATTTATACTGATGGTTCATCCGCAACTACAGCATGGTGGCAGCTCCACTCACAAAACTCTACTACAAGCGAAACCCAAGAAGCTTCAGTGGATGGCCAAAGCACGAGAGCATGAGTTGAAACGGCAGTTTACCACAGCTCCAATCCTGAGACACCCAGACCCAAGCGCACCCTTTAAGGTAGTTGACCGCGTAGAAAAACACCTGGAAGAGTTACCAAAAGGGGGTTCCGTCAAATCTTCCACAGCAGTGTCCCCATCATTCCACCAAAGAAAGTTGTCGCTTAAATTCTAAACATCTCCAGGCCATGGGTTACTTCCTATGTTTAGCCCTTTTATTTCATGCTAATGCTATGCTACTCCTAAAAGTCTTTTATCTCTTGCACATTCCAAGCCTTTAATCTGTTTTATGTTCTAATTTGTGCACCGACTATTGCCACATTTCTGACTATTCTCCTTGCTTGTGTGTTTTGGTTTTGTTTAGTTTTCGTTATTTTCTTTGTACCGGACATTTACACTTGTTTAAAAAACAAATAAAATCAACTCAGATCAGAACCCAAAAAGGTTTTATGACTGTGCCACCTTCTGGTGTGGAACCTTAACAATAATAACTTATATATGCTTATATCATTTAAAGAGTTTGTGCTAGGTTCACAGTATTTTTCCTCCATGCAGGATTCTGACGTAAACATACACCACCATCTAAAATTCACCTGTACTTGCCAAAGCCTTTTTTTGTTTTTTGTTTTTCCCTGAACGGTTCTGGTTGGTTTAGACATGTTGGTGAGGCTGAAGGATGAGTGGGGCTCACTCCGGCACTATGGCTAACCCATTAGGAATTGTTTGATTGTGTACTTAAATGAAGTACACTGCCTCACTATTATTCCAGGCATGGCATTTGAAAGATGTATTGTATTCTAGAGATGAAATACTAATGCTTAAGATATGCATCACTGTTCCAAGGGAGCTTAGATTACAAATATTCAAGAAGTCAGTAGAGGTCATGTCAGAGTGGGTCTCAGCAACCTTCAGTGGTGTCCTGCCTTTTAATACAATCATTATGACACCATAGCTATAAAAACCATGTAACAGAGCACTGCATCACGGGCAAGAAACCCAAAGAACACAATTTAACAAGTCTTTTTTCACTGTAGCCACAGCTGCACCACCTGCATATATCATCTCTAGCAGAAGAATATTATCCTCATTAAATGACCCCAAGTTTTCCCATGAATTTTTGTGCATTACTACAGTTTTCCTAGGGATTGAAAATAAAGGCATATTGTGTATTTATGTGCAAATTCCAGAAGAAAGAAAATTCAAAAGTATAAATGGTTCAAGAAATAACTTGAACCACGATGTCCAGCTTTCCTTTAAAAGTCTTGTCTTGTAAATATCCTTGTAAGTGTTTCTGCGACCAGATAAATTTATACTCCTCCGTCATCCATTGTGGAATGAGAAAACAGCTATTAAATCCACACAAATATGTTTATGCAAATAAGCTTATGGAGTTTGCACCAGATACAGTTTGCAAACTCTCACTAGTGCTGACCTGAGAGAAATGCTATAAAATTAAGACTATTTCGAAAAATTTGATACATATTAATGGACAAATATATAATTAAAGGCAAGCAAAGAAAGCCTTATTGGCCATGTTGGCCATCACTGACACAAAATGTGTTTATATATAATATTGGGTCACCTGTTCATAAGTATAGTATGTGATTTTTGAGCATTGCATTCCACATTTAGTCCCAATTTGCTCTTATAATTCCCTCCACTCTTCTGGGAAAGATGTTTCACTAGATTTTGGAGTGTGCTTATGGATATTTGTATATCAGCCACAATAGGAGTAGGAAAGGCAGGTACTGATGAGGAGACCTGTGGTGCAGCCAGCATTCCAATTTATCCCAAAGGTGTTCAGTAGGGATGAGATCAGAGCTCTATAGTAGGTTAGTCAAGTTCTTTCTCTCCAAAGCATGTAAAAGCATGCAAAAGGGCATTGCCATGCTGGAGCAGGTTTGGGTTTCCAAGTTCAAGTGAACTCAAAATTTCATAATAGCGCATCTAAAGACGTCTTGTACAATTGAGTGCCTCCGGCTTTGTGGTAACGTTTTGGAAAAGAAACACATATAGCAGGAATGGTCAGGTGACCCAATACTTTTGACAATACAGTGTATATATGTGTCAAAGAATCACTAGATTCAATAATGTGTGATGTTAAAGTCTGTAAAAGGGGTGGGAGAGTCATCAGCAATGGCGATGGTCATGAACTGCTGTACAAGGTGAGACTAGTGAATAGAAAGAATAGGATTGTTTTTTATATGTTCTCTCAGTTATCTAAAGGTCAGAGATGCATTTCCATACAAAATTTTGAGACAGCTGGTAATGAAAAAAAAAGATTTTTGTTTCATTCATACTGGATGCAGGCAATTTCTCCCTCTCAGGAACACTTCTTGGAGCACACAGGGACAGAATTCTTGGCACATTGAAGAAAACTGTAATAACATTTGCAAGTGATTAGATTAAAATCAACATCTACAGATTGCCATCACTATGTAAATGCAGACTTGGTCTCGAAAACACATTGAGTTGATCTTTAGGTTCAAATCTGGAATGACACATTTGGATCTTTGCCCTCATAAAAAATAAACATGGAGCAGGTCCTTATACTCCCAGTCCCAGTTTACTCTGGTTAGTAAACTGAGGTAATCCAGTCAATTATTAAAGGAGTGAACATCAGAAAAAGAAAGAAAATGTTTAATTTTTAATAGCAATTTAATTACCTATTAGGTAATGGAACACGTATTCATACCCACATTTTTCAGTACAGGGCTTTCAGTTCAGTACACACGTACACGTGCGCCACATAGTTAAAATCCAAGGTCCCTCAGGAATGTATTGTGGTGGACAGCTAGATTGTTTAGTCTCTGCCTCGCATTTTGAGTGCACTTTTAAAATAATTATTATATTTAAACTTGAAAACATGCACAACAATGCCAAGGGTATTAAAAAAAAAAGAAAGAAACTAAAAGAAACGCTAAGAAAAATCCATAGCCCTAGCGTTAACAGCTAACCAGGAAGTGGCTAGCGGCTAAATCTAGCACTATGGAATCGTTAGCATTTTATGTCCAACTTCATAAATTTCTCTTAAAAGGTGAAAATCCTGACAGTTCTGGAAGTAAATGAATAAATTATAGGAGGAATTAGGTTAAAGTTATGTTTGTTAAAATAAGTAGATCATTACAAAATTTATTTTTACACACACAAATACACAAATACACACACACACACACACACACACACACACACACACACACACACACTTAGTTACATACACGTGTATTACCCAAATAGGGTCTAACAAATGTATTATCTATTTGTTGAATTTTATTTAAACAATTTAATCCCTGCCAATTTAATTGATTAATCAATTCAATCAATATAATAAAAAAGTGTATTGTAATCATTAGATTGATTCTATTTTATTTTTATAAAGTATTCTAAAAGATTCTTACAGATATTTTTTAACCAAGCAGGCATTTAATTTCAAATTGTTTTAAAAATGTAAACTGTTGATGTTCACAAATATTAATGATAATAAACTGCGTTAATAAAAAAAAAAAAGTGTGAGTAACTGATTTAGAAGTGGCGTGTGACAGGGTAGTTATTACCTGACTGTCACTAGCATTGCTGTTTATTCTTTGTTTTCGGGTTATTTTTTGTGTTGTGACAATCATTTATTTTTGCATCATCTTTATTCTTTTTTGTTTTATTTTCATAACCTTATTGGGTTGAGGTTTTCCAACTTTACTGGGAATCCATTTCTTTTGGTTTCTATTTCTTTATTGGTTTGAATTTGTGGTATAATATCTTTTTGTTTTCTTATTAATCAAGTGTAGTTATTTTCTAATTTCTTTTGTGATATGTGAAGGGCCGTTCCTCTGTTCATGTGCCTCTGTAATGACATTTACCGTTTTGTTTTGCCTATTTCAGCTAGCTTGTAATCAGGTAGCTGGGGTGGCCGGACGCGGCGCCCTAAGTAACAAGCAGTTTTTGGGCAGTTGACTGTGTCGAGAGCCAGGCTGTTGTTTACGATGCTTGTTTCAATTTATGTGTTTTAAATTACTTTTTTGTCTTTTCTTTTGCCTTCAGGATTGGAGTGGCCAGTGGCAGCAGATTAGCATCTTGTGGTGGTGGGTTCCTTACCTGATTGCACTGCAGTGTTCACAGTGAGGTGTGGTGTGCTGTGGTGCGTGTGTGCACGCGTGCGTGTTCTCTCTGCTTAGGACCCTGCGTGCTCTCTGCTTAGGACATCAGGCCTTCTCCCACCCTGAAGTGTTTGTCTTTTTCTGTTTTTACTATTTGATGTAGTGAATAAATCTGAATTTATTTTAAATAAAGTTGTTATTCACTCAACTCTGGTCTGATACCTGACCCAGTCGCGACGAACCTGTGTGCTTTAAGGTTGAGGGCAGTCCCGGAAATAGCCCCCGGGTGGCGTAGTCGGTACAAATTACTAGATGGTAAAGTCGCATTTGGCGTAGTTGGTACAAATTACAAGTTGGCATCGCCACAATAGCAACTCAAAAACATCCCAGATTGGACTCCAAGATGTTACAAAATGGTGGAGCCAGATGATGCCCACTTGCTTTCTGCATTTCTGCTTCCTCAAACATCATATCTAACACACTTCAAATGAAGGTGATCATTGTACATAATAATTCAACGTGTATGTGAATATTCAAGGTGCTGCATATTAACAAAACATCAGCTGTTTATTTGAAAGCTCATGTTCTTGCTTGGTTAGTGAAAAAAAGAGATGTGCAGTATGCAAATTTAAAAGTAATGTTATTAATGTGTAATTTAATGATCAAATATATATAAAAAAGGAAATATATGAAGGAGGTTGGATGACTTATATACAACTGATATGTGCATTATAACCAGTAGGTGTGAGTAGAGGGTTGCAATCTCCTTCCAGAGTAACCTTTTGAATTCAGCATAAGTAATTTATTAAAAGCAACACCAATTTATAGAAAGAAAAAAAAAATTAATCTAGTTTTAAACTAATCACACAAATTTTAGGAACGCCTCGTATTTTTTGAGAGACACATTCATGTTCCTTTTGTTTCCATGCAATATACTGTTATTTAAGGGTATATATTTTCATCAAACTGTCACCTTAGGTACAGTAGATTTTGAATAAAATTCCATCCAAAGGTTTCAATTTGAAGAGCATGCTAACTTTTCTATGCTTGTAGGTTAAATGTATATGGTTATTTATATATGGTACCTCTTGGAGAAACATTCGTGAACATGGCATTAGATTCTATTATTAGCTGACGATACACATTTGTATATTTTTAGCAAAGCCAGATGAGAGACGTTGAGGAAGGTGTAAACAAATTCAGAGGAAATGGATGTACTTTTAAATATAAAAGCATCCAAAATATATCCAAATTTAGAAGCAACCTGTTGCCTCTAATCTCAGATGTGCCTCCAGTATTTCAGTTTTGCAACTCTTTACCCTTTAGCGTACAAGTATAAAGAAGTAAAACGATGAAAGTATTATTCAAATATTGTTCATTCAAAGTTATTTCGTGCACTATCCGGCTACCACAACAAGCATACAAGCAAATACTAAACCAGATCTGAAAGGAAGTGCAATGTGATTCCCACCAGATCCTTTTTTTGCCTTATGTAGCAGGATTATAAAAACATTATGTAAAAGAGATAAGTGAAAATTGTGTCGTGATATAAAAAAAAAAAAATAAAAAAAATGAAATACATGATTACATTTTGTTTAAAGTCGGACTGACATGTACAAACACATGGTTAAGAACAAAGTTACATTCGTGTAAGCTGCATTCATGACTGAATAATGAAGAAAGTATAAATGTACCAACATATGAGTCTTATCGATAGAACACAAAGTATACATCTTTTACATTGCAATGCATGAATACACAATCAATGAATAAAGAAAAGCACTGTTTTGTTAGTCCTTTTAAAAAATATTCATTTCGATTGATCAGTCAGATGACTGTCTGTGGCTGTGTCATCCACTTCATTTTCAAGTCCTGACTCACCAAAAAATAAATTACTGGGTTAACACAGCAGTGAGCTGCAGCAAGAACAGTGGCTATAGGTAATCCATATGATTGACCCTCAAATTTTTGAAATGCCTGTAGAAGCCCCATGAATAGCAGAGGAGTCCAGCAGACAAAATACACCATTTTTATCAAACATGTGATTTGCTTCAAATTTTTCCCCATCCTTTGACGCCGACAACATGAACAGATGGCAGTCATAAACGCAGGGATCAGAATTCCAAGTACAAACCTAAAAGAAACGACAACCTTCAGGTATCTTTCACCATCTTTAGTCATTGCTTCATCAAAAAGATCATAGTCATCGATGCACTCCTGCCCTAGGGTTGTGTACCGAAGCTCTCGGGAGTACAAAGACGGAATGCCTAGGACCGCTGCAAATGTGCAGGAGCCCAGAATCATGATCATGACTACTGATGAATGCTGGAATGAAAACCATTTGCATTTGATTCTCCCAATGCTGTCATTGGCGCTCCATAGAGAGAGTATACCAGCTGTGGAGAACAAGCTGACGTAAAATATATAGGATAAGAGCTTGCACAAAATCGCTCCGTAGTGCCAGTTGAAGTGGTACCAACTGTAGAGAATCTGCAAAGGCAGGATTCCTGAGCAGATCAAGTGGGTCACAGCTAATGCAATGACCCATTTTGCTGTGTCAGACTTCTGGTGGTACAACATGCCTGCAACAATGACTAATAAGTTAAGAACCAGGCCAAGGCTGCAGATGATGAGAAATCCAATAAAGTATAGCATTCTGATTGTAATCAGGTACTTATTCCACTCAGTCCCACTTTCGTAGTCATTGTCTGTAGTATTGTTGGACATCTTGGCAAGTCTAATAAAAGAAATTAAAATGAAGAAGGGGTAAATATGTGATGTTTTTTTTCTTATTGCTCTTCCAAGCCATTTAACAAACTCTCATTGATGTCAGAGGAAAGAAAGAGAACATTTCTGTATCGGTATCTAGGCATGACTCCTGTAATCATTATGCAGTCTGCATTTGATCAATTTAATTGATTGAAAAATGCTCAATAAAAATCCACAACAGAACAAAAAAAGATTTTTGCACATCTTCATTCTCTTGCTTGCTTTTCATTTTAATGGCATGCAAAGTAATCTCAAATATTCTTACCTGGGACAAATAAAGCCTGTCAGAAGTGCTTAGCAATGGTGTGTCTCCAAAACTGAAAGTGAACTGTTTCACAGTTTGCAGGAAGAATAGTAAACTTTCTACTCTTTCCTCCCCCTTCTCTGGTCCATAAAAACTTTCATGAAAAGACTGAGCCAAGCAACATTCCACTCACCAGTTTCAACCGAAAGGTTTTTTTTCTTAAAAAATATAAAGAATGGGATAAGGCACACTCTTTAGGCTTCATAGATCATTTTATCTGCTGTCGAAATGTATTTAGGTACATTTTAACTTCGGACTTTCTAAAATTAAACCAGATGCATCCGATTTTGGAGTTTCAATCATTGATTTCTCTGATCCATTTTATTTGAGATTTGTTTAGTAGCTGTCAGAAGTAAAGAAATCTGTGTGCATCTGGATGAAATTAATGAAGAGCATGCAAAACTCCACCCACACAGTAACATGAGCATAGGACTTACCCGAAGTGATCCTGGCTGTTTTGCTCTGTGAACATGCTAATTCCCAAAACTCTGGAGCACGGTTTATATTAACTCAAAAACACGTTTTTTGAAAGAGACCCTGTTTGGTTTTGACATCTTTTTGTGTTTCTAAAGAAAAACTAATAAAACAATAAAACTTCAATAAGACTACATCAATATCATGTAAAACAAGGTTATGGGTGTTTAAAATGCTATTCAAATAAAAATTTTATTGAATTGAATTGAATTGATTTGAATTGAATTGAATGAACTTTAAACGTTGAAACCATAAAATAGCAAACAAAATGACCCTAACACTAACCAAACATAAAAGAAGAACACAAAGGAACAAGGATCATAAATAAAAACATGGAGCATTAAGTGGGATGAAAAACATGGCACCACAATTGTGAGATGATGAACAAAAAGCACAGAGAATGAGAAATGTGTGCAAACAAATCTAATGATTTCGGTGATTTGGGAAACGTAGTCCTTCCTGATAAACCCAGAAAGAGACACTCCTCTGATGCACAGATCACAACACAAACAAGCCCCTCCTAGGGGGTCCTGGCCACCTGAAAAATTTTCCCTGCACTGTATGTCATTGCATGCGTTGCCCAATGCTAAGACATATCTCCTCCTTGAAGCTATTGGGACATGCAACATAAGGAGTGAAACATGTGAAAGAAAACCAACATCCTCACCAGAGTTTAATGGTGGCGTTAAATCTTTACCAGAACTAGATGGCAGTATAAGGTCCTGACCCAGGCACAGAGGAAGGGCAAGTCAGGGAGGTTGCATGAAGTTCTAGTTTCATGGATAAGTGACATCCTTATTAGGACAACAAACCTGATCAACATATGCAGCTGGGCAGGGAAGCAAAGCAGAAGGTGGCACACCATCATCACTCAAGCAAGAGGCCAAGAGATGTCCTCAATAGGTGAAACAGGGAAAGTGACCCCCTCAGCAGGACAGAAAGCCTGAGTGACTCGGTAATGCACTTCTTATTCTTCCTTTGGCTTCTCCCATTAGGGGACGCAACACAGCGGATCATCCGTCTCCATACCCCCCTGTCCTCTACATATGCCTCTTTCAAACCAACTACCTGCATGTCTTCCCTCACCACATCCATGAACCTCCTCCTTGGCCTTCCTCTTTTCCTCCTTCCTGGTGGCTCCATCCTCAGTATTCTCCTACCGATATACCCCATGTCCCTCCTCTGCACATGTCCAAACCATCTCAATTTCGCCTTACTCACCTTGTCTCCAAAACGTCCTACATGCAATGTCCCTCTAATAAACTCGCGGCTCCGAAGCTTCACGCATGCGCAGATGTGTTTGACTTGAAGCCGTGCAGTGCAGGCCGACAAATTTGAGAGCAGAAAACTCCGAATTCTTCCGAATCGCTTTATTTTTTATGTCAAGCACGCTTCTGTCTGTGCAGTAAAGTCGAACACTAGCTGTGTTTGCTCCACTAAGGCTTTTAAAGACAAAACATCGTTATAAGTAACTTAAACTAATGTTACAGTGGTCAGTTCAAATTCACTGTCCAAAGTGAACCAGTACGAATTTAATAATCGATCTGTGTTCAAGTCCCCATTAATTATTCAAAACATTAATCACACCAAAACCTAAAATTCACCGTATTGATGCATTTAACTTTTTGCATAGTATTGTGTCATTTTAACATCATTTATTCAATTTTTTTCTTTTTTTTTTAGTTCTGATAGTCCTATGCTCATGTAACTTGCATGTATACAAATAATGGATTGTGTCCTGGTTGATACAGTAGCATGCTTTAGTTTATATTATTTTTTTTGCTTTACAGGAAGCCTGAAGCAGAACCCTTTGCTGAAAACTGTCAGTAAGAAAGAGCTGGAGAAAGCGCTTGGTAAATGGTTCACAAATGCAAGAGACAGAGAAGGCAACCGTGCTTTGAGAGCCCAGTGGGACCATGATCGGAGGGCAGTACAGCCAGAAGTGTAAGTCATATAACCTTATAGCTAGGGCTGCACAATTAATAATATTTTATCCCGATCACTGTTTTTGCCTCTGTTCAATTAAAGGATTACTCCACCCTGAGATAAAAAAAATATCTTATAAATTACTTACCCTCAAGGCATCCTATACGGTGACTGAGAGAGCTCAACACGCTGCAACTGAAGAAAACACATGCAAATAGAAAAAAACACCAGCGAATTAAAAAAACAACGTTATCAGTTTGACAACACATGTGCTGCAAACCCCCACCAGAGACACGCTGCAAATCCTCACAACACAACCAAACAGCACAGATCACAAAATAAATGTTTCAAGGGGACCACAACAAGTGACAAACCCATCTGGGACTGCTTATTGTTCAGTGTCTATTCGTCAGTGGTGTTGATGTGTGTCTATGACCTGAAAGGTGAGTTGTTTGTTTATTTTATCATTGTTTGTTTATGATTCCTTGGCCTTTTGGATATTATTATCATAAATAATCTGATGAAATACACAATTAACTGTAAAATGTTATTATATATTATTTCCTTGGCAAAGCCAAGGAATCATGATTAAGATGTTAAAATAAACAAAAAACTCACCTTTCAGATCATCAACACCACCACTGATGAATAGATACTGAACACGCAGTCCCGGGTTCGTCACTTGTTGGGATCCCCATGAAACATTTATTTGGATTTGCAGCACGTGGTGTTTAACTGATGAAGATGTTTTCTTGATTTGCTGGTGTTTTTTCTATTTGCATATGTTTTCTTCAGTTGCATTGCGTTGAACTTTTTGGGCCACCGTGATCCTAGGTGTGACTTACATCTTTCAGCTGATCAGAATCATTGTTCAATCACTGGCTTTTGGCAATAGCCAAATATTTGTTTAAGAGTCAAGTTCAGACGCAAGGTTGATATTTTAATTGTTACATTCATAACTTTTGGACTCCATGACTGGTCCCCCGGGCATAAGTTATTCATGTGCGAGGCAGAGGTGGGAACAATTCACTGATGAGATTCTAGGATATGTCTTAATTATATTATAGATGCATGTTTTTTTAAGATGCTGCTGTGAATGGTAGTATTTTAAAATGTACTAAATTGCCTTTTCTGTCTTCTCTTTCTTTACTGTTTTGTAGGTGTGCAGCCGAGGAATCTGCATAGACCCACCGGTGAACTATTCTACTTTAGTAATTCTGTTATTCCTGTTTTCTGTTTTTTTACTTGAATTAATTTAAATTAAATGTGATTTACACATTCTGAGTTGAAGTCATTTCTTTTTCACAGTTTAAATACTCAACCATGTAATTTTAAACATAGTGCAGCACATAAAATCAACTAATATTGGTTCTTTGTTTGGTCAGGCACAGTTTTACATTGTAACTGAGGTTTGAAATGGTTTGACAGTGGATTTTCCATAGTAAGATTAAGTACACATTAAGTTTACCCACAGAAATCAATCATGAAATTAATAAATGGGACCCAATTCTCACCCACTGTGGTCCCATAACAACTCCATAAAGGGGCCATTTGTGGGTTGACCCATGATTAAGTCATGTGGGCCCCATAAGGGTCCTTTTTGTAGCCAACTTTGGCCCCATTGTTTAACACCTATTTGGGACCCAAATGGGCCCATATAAAGAACACCTATACAGGCCCCACTTAGAGCCCACTATGGACCCATCAGTCACCCCTCTGGGCTAACACACATGGGGCCCATGTGGAGCCGATGGATACATTTCTCTGCGCCCTATTGGGGTTGCCCATGCAGGGCCCAAGTGACAACCCATCAAAAACCCACATGGGGCCCACATGAAAATGTTGGCTGGGAAGCTGCCTATAACTTCAGCTGGTTGACTTTTTGGGATGTTGATGACATCAGAGGTTGGTTAATCATTTGCAGGGTACATTGTGGATGAGCATGACTCTCCTTAATTTTATGATTCAAATATTTCTGTGGGGAGTCTACTGGCATTTAATTTAGTTTAATTTCGTTAAATATTAAATGTGACCCCACTTCCTCTTCATAGTTGGCTGCTCTATGTTCTGGTCTAATGAACTAAATGTGTGTGTGTTTGTGTTGACCTCTGCTGCCTAGTGTCTTCTCTTCCTATGTCTCCTTCTTAAATATCAGAAATGTAATTAAAAATTCAAGTTATTATACAGCCATGTGTGTGTGTATATTTCTGTGTCATCACCTCCTCTAGATGTAGTACAGACCAGACTACTGAAAGAGGTTTTCAGTTGCATGGGTCCCTGTTTTGTAGCCTTTTTTGTCTTAGGTTGGGGTATGTGCCAGATGTGCCTGTTGTCACTCCACTCTTAAAAACCCCATCCTGACCCATCTGTTTTACTTTTTGACCCATTTCACACTTACCTATCCTCTCTAAAATACTAAAGAAGCTTGTATTTTATCAGTTAAAACAATTTTTAAATGAAAATTCAATACTGGTAAAATTTTAATCTGGTTTCAGAACACGTCATTGCACCGAGTGTGCCCTATTAAAGATTTACAACGATATAATGCTTGCAAGAAATAGCGGCTTCCCAGTTGTGTTAACCCTCTTAGACCTCACAGCAGCTACTACAGAAATGTAAACATTGCTAAAAATATAAACCTTACCAGAGCAGGTAAGCCAGAAGGGGAAAAGAGATCTTCAGAGTTGTAGGTGACCATGACATTGCCTGAATTAGTCATCATTATAAAAAGTATGATTTATAATAAAAATGTTGGGATGAAAAAAATAGCATCAAGATTTTGATGCATTCTTTTAATATCTCTTTCTGATCCCTGCCTTCGATTTTACATTTATATTTATGAATTTCTAGCATTCGTGCACATACTTTGTTTGGCACTTTGTCATTGTGACCTGTTGTAAACTTTTTCCAGCGAAGACTTGGAAATCTTTCATCAGTAGTCTTTATTGCAGACGAGCCTACACCTCAGAGCGTACTGCTTTGGCGCTGCAGTCATAAAGTCCAACTTTAAAAACTTAGCATTGTGGTTTTATACACATTTTGGGGGCAGTCCCTCCCGAAGGATAAGTAAAACAAAACATGCAAGGGAAGTAGCTGTCCCCGCTCAGATAACGATCTCTCTCTCTCTCAGACCACTTATTTATCAAGGGAATACCGAAAGGGTCCCACCTTAGTTTTGGCATTCACTAAGATCATTGATAAAAAAATCATAAGCAAATAGTCACCAACGGAGCAATAAAGCATTGCATAGGCCTCTGGTCTAGTTACTGAATTCTATGCAAAATGGGAATCCGTGGAAGAAAAAAAAATAAAAAGCATTCAAAAGTTTTTGAGTAATCTATGGTTCTCTATGGACCACCATGAACTCTCATAAACCATGTGCTCTCCCATTGTTTAGAAAAGGGTAGATGTGTCCTAAATATTTAGCTCAATGATGTGTGCTCATAGCAAAATACAGCAGTTGCTGGATGACCCTGATCTCAGATTTTGGCTCTATAGAAAGAGGCAGGAAAGTAGGTCCCCTGGTGGTCTAGTGGTTAGGATGCGGCGCTCTCACCACTGTGGCCCGGGTTTGATCCCCGTCAGGAAACCAACCCCAGCCACTCTTAGTGCCGGTCCCAAGCCCGGATAAATGGGGAGGGTTGCGTTAGGAAGCGCATCCAGCGTAAAAACGTACCAAATCAAAACAGGCGGCTGATCCGCTGTGGTGACCCCTGATGGGAGAAGCCGAAAGAAAGTTTTTAGAAAGAGGCAGGAAAGTAGAAGTTTGAATTGGGGTGCATGGAAACCAAATCTCAGATAGTACCTACAGTATGAATATTTTTCTTTTCAACAAAGGCCTCAGAAGTGGTTCGTGCAATATGTACTGTATGTATTTCCATTTTGGAACCATTTGCCCAGTTAGCATTAGTGTATGTGATGTGATGTGATATATACACTAATAGTCAAACATTGATAGTATTAATTAGATGTTGTTTACCACACAAAAAAAAGGAATAAAAACTACACCAAATCTGTGATGAAAAGAAGCTAAACACTGTATGTTAGATCATTTATTTCATTCATGAACCATAGAACATTTATAAACAATAATAAATGCGTTTTAATAGTTCCTGTCAAATGTGTGGAAACATCTTGGACAGTAAATGACTGTTGGCTGTGAGATGGAAAAACGAGTGCTGTCCATCATGAAATGAACTGCATAGTCACCGCACCTAAATCCTATTGAACTGCTTTGGGATAAACTGGATCGCAAAGTCAGAAAGAAAATTTCACCTAGAGGCAAGGCAAAGCATTCATTCAGCTGAAAATCTGGAGAAATGAACTGTCTGGATGCCAAGAGTGTGTAAAGCTGTTTTGTAAAGTTGTACTTTTTTTTGTTATGTTCATGGGTCTCAAAAAGATTATGTTTCCACACTTTTGGTAGGCACTGTATATAGTACATCAGTTACAAGCACAACATGATATAAAAGTGCAAACTGATACATGGTTACATTTGGTTTTGAGTCAGTCTGAGATGTTTAACATCAAAAGACCTAAACTATAGTCCGGTCAGCTTCATTCATGATAAAATAACGAATTAGTAGAAACATAACACATTAGAAATGAGGGTATGTTGTTTTTTTTTGTTTTTTTTGTGATGCTTCTGATAGAATATGAATATAGAACAAATGAATATAAAATAGCTCCAATAAAAGTTACGATAGGGTGCTGTTAGTCTTTAAATCTTTTATTATACATTTTGGTTGATTAGTCCATTTCTTGTTGTTTCATCCACTTCATTTTAATGTCAAGACTCACCAAAAGATAGATCATTGGGTTAACACAGCAGTGAGCTGTAGCCAGCACAGTAGCTACAGGTAATCCATATGGGTGACCATCAAAGTTTAAAAATGCCTGTAGAAGCACCATTAATAGAAGGGGAGTCCAGCAGACAATGTGAGCCATTTTTATCAAACATGTGATTTGCTTACATTTTCTTTCCATGCTTTGACGATGACAACATGGACAAATGGCAATCAAAAAAGCAGGGATCAAAACCCCAAGTACAAACCTATAAGAAGTGACCAATTCTTGGTTTCTTTTGCCGTATTCTGTCGTTGTATCATCATTGAGATCATAGTCATCGATGCACTGCTCCCCCAGGTCTGAGTATCGAAGCTCTCGGGAGTACAAAGATGGGATGCTTAGAATCGCTGCAAGTGTCCAGGAGCATAGAATCAGGATCAGGACTACTGTCGAATGCTTAAATGTAAGGCAGTGCTTTCGTTTGCATTCGAACCTCTCAATGCTGCCTTTGACAGTCCAAAAAGAGAGTATAGCAGCTGTGAAGAACAAGCTGGCATAAAATACATAGGAGGAGACTTTGCACCAAATTGCTCCATAGTGCCAGTTGAAGTGGTACCAACTGTAAAGGATCTGCAATGGCAGAAACGCTGAGAAGATCAAGTGGGTCACAGCTAATGCCAACACCCATTTGGCAGTGTCAGACTTGAGGTGGTTCCAGCTGCATGCAATAATGACAAAGAGGTTCAGAACCAAGCCAAGGGTGCAGATGATAAGAAATCCAGTGAAGTAAAGTATTCTGATTGTATTTAGGTATTCATGCTTCTCATGCCAGTTTTTTAGCTCAGACGGCAAAATGTAGTCATAATCTGTAGTTTGGTTGGACATCTTGGCAAACCTTATAAAAGAAAATAATATGAGATTAGATATAACGTTTTTTTATTGAGCATTTTTGTATGATGAATAAAGGAGACAGATACGGTTTTAAAGGGGACTGGCAGTATAGAACTTCCCTGTTATGTAACCTGATGACTTTCCTGAGGATCAAGTCAGCATGTTGCATAACAGGAAAGATGTTTACTGCCAGTCTCCTTTCAAAACCAGTATCCGTGTCTCTTGTAATCATCATACAAAAATGCTCAGTTAAAAAGAAAAACGATTGATTGTTCTTCTTTATCTCTACTCTGTTGCTTTTTACTAGAAATACAATGCAAAATAAAATGCAAGCTCAAAGATCCTTACCTCAGCTAAACAAAGCCAGTCAGAAGGACACATCAAGCAAAGTGTGTAAAAATGAAACTGATCTGTAGAGATGTTCGTAGTTATTATCATGAAGCTTCCGGTTTCCCCCCTCCTTTTTAAAAGGCTGTGCAAGCATTTTAATTCCATGCTTCCTACTTCTGCACAGTTGTACATACAGTGTATGATTTGATATTGAAGAGATATATACCCCTCATTCTCTACACATATTGTGCCTTACATACAGCTGCACTAATATCTTTTATATGTATTTGTATCTAAATATACCTTACATACTGTACATCTTGCCTAACATTTCACATATACAGTGTCTGCACATTTTTCACGAATGTAGACTTTATATTTATTTACTGTACTGTACATCTGTTTACATATATATATATATATACCATCAAAAACATGATAAACTTCACTGAAAGATGTTACAAGTGGAAGTATCTTGAAATTGCTGTAGTATTGTTTTTCACTGTAAAATTGAAATTATATAAAAAATAAAAATCTTATTATTTCTATTAAATAGAAATGTAATCTAATTATTAACATTGCACATACAAATGATGACAAAATCTCAAAATCAGTGCAACTAATGACAAAATCTCAATGTAAATTCAATGTCAAAGGAATATTAGGTATAGATAATTAATAATACGATGTCATACTAAACACATAAATACATAAATTGACTATAGAAATAGACTGTTCTAATATTTTAATTAGGAATAAATATGCATTTTATTAAGTCATATCTTGTATATATATATATATATATATATATATATATATATATATATATATATATATATATATATATATATATATATATCGTCCACTTCTAATTAAAAAAATAGATCATGATTTAAAAAAATATATAAAATAGATCGAAAAGTCTTAGAACAGAGTCTAGACTGATAGACTGATTGTGCAGAATGTATCCTGCTCGAAAATATTAATCAGCTTGTCGAGCTCTGTTAAAGAAGTCTGCTTTTCTTTTTTTGAACAATTGTAGGAAACTGTATTTTTTTTTATTTTCAAGTGAAGCACAGTAAACTGGCTACATGCCTAATGCATATGAGTGACACACCCTCAGCCAATATCTATTTCAGTCCACAGTAATTTTACAATCTCAATTCCCAAAAAGTTGAGATGCTGTGCAATAAAGTAAATAAAAAAAAGATTTGCAAATCTCATAAATCCATATTCTAGTCCACATTCTATATCAAACTGAGAGAATGTACCATTTTAGGAAAAAATAAGGTCATTTTAAAATTGGTGCAACACGTCTCAAAAAAATTGGGACAGGCTCATGTTTACCAGTTAGTAGCATCCCAGCTTCTTTTAACAACAGTCTATATTGTGTGGGAACAGTGAAGACCAGTTTTGGGAAAGGAATGTCTTATTTGTGTCTGATACAGGATTCCAGCTGCTTGACAGTCCTGGGTCTTCTTTGTTGTATTTGTTTTTGTTTGTTTCATGATCTGCCAAATGTTTTTAATTGGTAATTGTTCTGGCCTGCAAGCAGGGATTTTAGCATTGTTTTGCTGCAATATGCAAGGCCTTTGCTAAAAAAAAGACATCTAAATGAAAGTATTTGTTGCTCTAACAGTTTTCAGTATTGACAGTGCTTTTCAGATGTGCAAGTTGCCAATTCCATGCTGAATGGCCCTAATTCTTATTGGAGAATGGTTTCCAAAAAGAGTTTCAAATTTCAGTTCATCTGACCACAGAACAGTTTTTCACTTTGCCTCAGTTCATTTTAAATGAGCTTTAACACAGATTTCTGTAAGTGTTTTTGAGCCCATGCAGTGATTTCCATTAAATAACCATGCCTTTTTTTTATGCCGTGCTGCCTGAGGCCCTAAAGATCACAGACAACCAGTATTAATGTTTTCCCCTTGTACCTTGTGCACAGAGATTTCTTTAGAATCTTAATTTTTTGATTGTTTTTACTGTAGATGATGTTTCACAATTTATACACATTTTATTTTTTTTTGCAGATTGGTGAACCTCTGTCCATCTTTATTATTGAGAGACTCTGCCTCTCTAAAATACCTAAAATATAAAAAAAATAACCTAAAATGACCCTGGGGTTTCCGGGTATTTGTCTACATTTTTGCCATGTATTGTGGATTTGAAATTAAGGCAAGCTGAGTTTAGCAAAAAAAAAAGGAAACAAAAACTAAAAAAAAAAATTCATAACAACTGCTTTTTGAAATTGTTTTGGATGACCTTTTTTCACGATGTCCAGCTTGTGCAGTTTGCGAGCTCTGATTATTGCGCTCTTTGACCATCCTATCAAAGCAAAATAATGATATTATTGTGCTCCTGCTATCTGACTGGTTAAAGCAACAGTTTCAAGCAACATGAATTGTAAGCTACAGGCCACCCACAGTGTCTTGAGGCCGATTTTTTTTTACCCTGGCAACATGTGATGTGACAAAAATAGAACTTCTAGAAGCAGCACAAGTGAGAGAAATGCTATGAAATGAAGAGAATGGACTATTGGGAGTAATTAAATACATATTCATTTACAAAAATATAATAAAATGTAAGTCAGTGAATGTCCTGCCCCTATGGTTGGGGTTACAAAAGGTATTATTGTGCACTAAAAGTAGATTTAATATGGATACTCTGTGTTACATTTCTCTATGCATGCATCATCCTTTCTTCTTTCTCCGTCTACATGTACCGACAAGTGTGTTTCTGGCTATGACACTTTCATGTTCTGTCCTGTTATCGAATTTCTGGAAGTGCTGTTCAGTATGCAACAAATCTTCAGTTACAGTCCTGATTCAATAAAAACAATAACGGCTTATATATACCCGAAATATTTAATTCACACATGCTTATTCCTCTTTTTCCTGATTTCATGCATCATTATAATAGTGAGAAACAAACCCTTGAGGCTTTGAAGGGAAGAATAAACCTACCAAATACATTGATTTGCTTTTTTGCAATGCCAGTTAAACAATAGCGGCTTAGATCAAAATACACTCACAATTTATGTAAAGCTGCTATGTGACACCATCTATAATTACGAGTGAAGAGTGAATAATAATTATAAGATTGAGTAGGTTTGGTTTTTTTCCCAGCCTAGCCTCATAAGTTTATTATGTGTATAAGTACTACTCCCCGGAGGTAGGATACAGCAACAAAAAAAAAAAACACTTTAAAAGGACACAACAAAAGTGTGTGATTGGTTATACAGTAATGCTCAAATCAAGATCAGCAGATAACACTTTTCATTCATTGACACTTAAATCGTGACACTGGTTATAGTGCCAGGCTTCATTGTGCATTGACAATTTTGCCCCCAAGTCCCCATTCATTTCCAACCCTGGTGCTAACCAATGTTGCACACTGATGCAACGCAACAGTACAACAATTAGGTAAACTCGGTTGAAGTATAATTCATTTTCCTTGTGCAGGTTTGACGTCGGGTTTTTAAAGGCTGCCAGTTCATTCACTTTGGGCAAACACAATTCACAAAGAATAATAAAGCTGTTGCCTTTCTTGCATTTGAATTCAAAGTGTCTGGTACGGTTTATTTTTTTTTTACTCAGTAATGAATATGATTTAAAATGTAAAATATGTACAATATTTCAAACAAACAAACTTAAGTAAAAAATACTTTAAAAAGTAGAAGTACACAATAAAACTACTCATTTACGTTACCCGCCACCTCTGCATATGGCCCACATAGCAATTTTTCTCTGGTCCAGCTCCGGCCCACACAACCAGCTTTTGCTTGGCCCACATACCGCAATGAATTACGGTCCTAGTGTGCACCATGTGTTATGGCCCATGTGTGGCCCTTGTCTGGAATTCAGACAAGGGCCACACTTGGGCCAGTTATGGCAAATGAGGGCAAATGAGGGCTAATATTATTCCGAAATTTCTTGGAGAAGTTGTGGATTTTCGTTTGGGTTTTGTCTTTGGACAGCGCATGCATTGTCTGTGAATTTTTATTCATTTCGATAAACCCGGACGAGAACAGCGAGTGAATCTATTCTAGGTTCAGTCAGGGATTAATCACATGTCACACTGAAACTAGTTGGCGTACCCTTGATTTATACTAGCATTCATGTTAAATATAGAAAATAAGAGGGAAGAGTAAATAATAATTCAAGCCTCAGAAGTTGTTTCCGCTGAAAATGCCAGTGGAATTTTAGAATGTGTCTACTTGTCCCAGAGGTAAGTTGCAGTATACAGGAAGTGAGTGTACATGAGAAAGTTTCACTGGTTGGTTGTTTACAAACTGATAACCAGATAACATCTGAGCCATGTAAGACCTTTAATTTGGACATTTTCTAGATAATTTGGGTATCATGGGAAAAAAGCTAGACAAAGTTCAAGCAGCAAATGCAAGGAGACAAAATCTAAATCAGATTAAGATATCTACATGGGCAAGCTATGATCCCTTTAACTGTATATTAATGATAAAGATCAGTATTGTTTACAGTTAAAGGGGAAGAACAGCTTTGCACAAGTTGTATTTTTTTTTTCATAAAAGGAAAAAGCTAAAAGTGTAGGGAAATGCCTTGCTCAAACAAGTTCTGCATTTGAGTTTCTACATATTTTTGCAGAAGTTTCAAAAAAACCTCTAACAGGACATTTCCTATTTGTTTTTGACACGTTTTAAAAAACTTTATTTTTTTTCTCTCACCAAAGAAAAAGAATAACGACAAACAATTTAACAAAACAATACAATAAAATTCAAAAAACAGAATCTTGGGGCTAAAGTAGGCACAGGATCAACAAACTTGACCAAAGATTTGATTTTTTTTCCCTAATCTTTAACCGAATTGCTGCTCACCTGATGTTACTTGCTTTGCACACCTTTCTAAGGCATGGAAATGGCAGAAATAATAAACAAACAAAAGACGTTTTTTGCCCGTTTTGATAGCTGATACGAACATTTCCCAAGCCTTCTATCCTGCAAGACCAGATTTTTTTAAATGATCACGTTATAAAGACAATTAAGTTATTGGGTTACATTTATTTGCTATTTATTCATTTCAGAAGTGGTAGCTCGGCAGTCAAGATGTTGGACTTGTGATTGGAAGGTCATGAAATCTACATCAGACTTCTGAATGGAAGATTGTGAGTTCACGTCCCAGCACCAAGGTGCCACTTTTGACTCGTTCAGCAAGCCCTTAACCCTCAACTGCTCATTTGTATAAATGAGATAAATAATTGTAAGTTTAGAAACGGGTCTCACTTAATTTACACCAAATCTGATGACAAAAAATTCAATGCAAACGAAAAATGACTTGAAATGGTACAGTTGAGAGGGAATGCAGCTACAAAAGCTTAAACAAACATAAAAACACCTGTACAGAAACTGGAAACCATGCAAAAATTACCACACATAGAACCACTTGTCAGCACTTTCCACATTTGAGAAAGGAATCTGGAGGCCTCTTATGCCAGTGCCTGCATAAAAAACATTCAAATCCAGTTACCCAAGCAAAAGTTTTCCATACAGAAAGGGACTTCACTGGCTGCATGTAGCAGACAACCACATTTTGAGTTATGCCAAGAATATGCCATGGTAAAGGGTGATTTATTCCGAACAAAATCTCATTAACAACAGTAACATTATTCTAAACCGAATAGTCAAAATTGTTAAAAATAAAGAAACCTAACAAATTAAATATATAAGTGAAAATAAATATGATTCTTCTGAAACTTTCATCGTCAGAGTAATCAGAGAAAGACTTACCACTCGATTTATGAGCATAGCTTTTCGGATTTGCTATCATTCAGCTAAAGCTACTGGGGTTTATTCAGCGTTCCAGATTATTCCAAAGAAATTCTAAGAAAATATCACAAGAATGTGGTTTTTAGGTGGCTAAAAAAATTTTGCCGGTCTAGTATCTTTCGTCAGACATTTGAATTTAATTAGAAATAAGCTTTAATTTCGATTAAATGCCAGATATCTTACTACTGAGGGCCAATATTATTATAAATAAATGTTTTGGAGAACATTACTTTGTATAGAGCATGAATTGAGCATGAATTTGATATCTGTATTTATATTACCCAGACAAGAAAGGCAGGTGTGCCCATTCTAGATTCATTCAGGGATTAATCAGAACATAATATGACACTTTAAATGGTAGACACATCCTTTATTTATATAAGCAGTAATGTTAAATATAGAATATATCGTCATAGTTCCAGTTTGAAGCGATTTGAGGTCATTTTAACTACACCTCTTGAAATTCTAACTCAATAGTTGTATTTAAACTAGCACTGAAGGTTTCCTAAGATATAGAAAAGCTCTTAGTACCGCTAGATCAATGTATGTTAGATCAGAACTGCGACTAGACAAAGGACCACCATAGAAAAAAGCCTATTGATTTTGGACTTGTATTCAAATCCCAGCACTGCCAATCTTCCATAACTTTCTTGGGCAAGACCTTCACCCCAAGTGCTCGGGTGAAAAACTGGTCATTGCAAGTCATTCCAGTTTCATTCCAAATACCAAAAAAGATAATCTTTTGAAATTGCTACCTAAAAATTCTGACCTCATATCACAATGAAAGCTCTGCATAAAGTGGTGAATAACTCTTTCCTGATGACTAATCAGGTATCTTTTTGACTGTATTGACAAGTTTGTTGACACCATTGATCATGCTATTCTCGTTCATTAAATGGTGATTAAGTTAAGGGAATTGCCTTATCCTGGCTCAGCTCCCACATTTGAGATATTTTCTAGGTTCTATAATGAATAAAATGTGGGTTTATAAGATTTCAACTTGGGGTTGTAGTTAATATCCATAATCCTGACAGCACCTTGGGGAACTTTAGGTCTATTATAATCACTGCCCCACTCCACCTGAAAGCATAATAATTTAGCCAAGGCTATTGTTGAGTACAACTGGGAGGTTTGAAAAATGTCATCCACCCTACTATTATTCTCATTGGCTGCCTTCTCTTTGTCTCATGGCCCCCCTATGTCTGTTACCGTTTTACTTTTAGTTATGATATTTTTCCAGAGTTCCTGCTTGGACAATGTACATTGTTCTTAAAAATTATTTGACAATATGCGCACCTAATAATCTCTCGGTCTGTCTGTCGAGTTTCACAAGCTTCTGAGAAATCAGTGTGCAGCTGAACCAGCATATGGACAGCATTAAGAAACTTGAATGATACCACTTAGCAACCATGAAGACGGATTTCACCTGCAATTAACTTTGGATTAACTACAAATGGCACAAACACATTTGCACTCAAGTCTTCATCTGTACCTTCAACAATGACAAAACTATAGGGAATAGACATCTGGTGTCACCAAAATGAGGATGGGTTCTTTTTTGAGTTCCTCTCAAGGTTTTTACCCAAATTTGTCACTTGCAAATACAATGGAATTGGTTCAAATTGAATATCTAATATTGAAGATACAACAATCTGATTGAACAAAAATATGGCAGAAGAATGCTTTATAAAAAAGACTATACTTAATTATACTACAGTGAAATACATTTTGTGTAACAACAAAATCACATGTGATTGTACGGGATGTTTAAACACTGATTTCATTGTTTTTAGTGCAGATATCTGGAGAAATACAGCACCTTTGAGAATTTTGAGGAAACAAAGAAACAGGAAAAGGCAGTCTCTAATGCAACCCATGTTTACATAAAAAGACAGACCCACTCTTTCAACTGGTTCAAAATCTCACAGTGAAAATAAACATAATAACTATGAAATGTTTTTGTCATTAATTCATGGATTCTAGAACATTTAGAAAGAAAAAAAGTAGTAGTTTTTGTAGGTATTCCTATCAGACACCCACCACATACACTGCCTACTAGGGATGGTAAGATTCACCGATTCGCATCTGTGCATCGGCATAAAAATCTTTTTTTACCAACGCAAATATGTTAAAAATGATATACTTATATATATACTCATATTTATATGATGAAACGAGAGAAATGTCAACGGTAGAGATGCATCTTACTGTAGACAGAACAGCAAAAAAACTGGTGATTTGCTGTCTGTCTGAACCAAAGAAATAAAGTGAACTATCTGTACTTTATTGAATTTTATAGCAGCATATTTCTTTTTTACATAGCATCTTTTTGCATTGAATCACATTGATCACAAATCAAAATCAGATCACATTGAATCATAATGGGTTGAATCGTATCACATTGCGTTGGTAGCTGATTCAGTCCAGACTTAAAGTGTCATATACAAAGTACAAAAATAATTGTGCATTGAAGGAAAAGTGAGCTAAAGAGAGAAGCCCATGTTCTAGTTGCTGGGTGTTTCCTGGTTTAGAGACCAAATGGCCTGCAGGAAAAAGCTCCTCCTCATTCTCTCTGTGTTTGCTTTCAAGGAGCGGAAGCAACAGAGAAAAGAGTACATTGTTGGGAGGTCTTTCACAATCTTCCTGGCCCTGGTCCAGCACTGCATGTTGTAGATGTCCTGCAGGTCTGGAAGCTCAGTGTGGATGGTACGTTTAGCTGACCGCACCACCCTCTGGAGGAATCACCTGTCCTGCATAGTGCTGTTCCCAAACCAGGAAGTGATTCTACCTGTCAGGACGCTCTCAATGGTGCAGGTGTAAAAAGTCCTTAGCACCTGAGAGGGCAGTTTAAAGTCTCAGATAGTACAGACGCTGCTGGGCCTTCTTCATCAGGGTGTTGATGTGACAGGACCAAGAAAGGTCTTGTGTGATGTGAACACCTAGGTACTGGAAACAGTCCACTGGGGTCCCAGATGCACATCTCCACTGCCTTCAGATAATCAGAGTATAGAAAGTATAATCACCTCTCAGCCAACCATGGTCTACCATCTGGCAAGCTGGAGTTTTTGCTGTCTTCTTCTTCTTCTTTTATCGGCTTCTCCCATTAGGGGTCGGCACAGCGGATCATCCGTCTCCATACCCCCCTGTCCTCTACATCTGCCTCAAACCAATTACCTGCATGTCTTCCCTCACCACATCCATAAACCTCCTCCTTGGTCTTCCTCTTTTTCTCCTTTCTGGTGGCTCCATCCTCAGCATTCTCCTCCTGATATACCCCATGTTCCTCCTCTGCACCATCTCAATCTCGCCTCCCTCACCTTGTCTCCAAAATGTCCTACAGGTGCTGTCCCCCCTAATAAACTTCCCATCAGCTATCAGCCTTCTTAATTCTAAACTCAGATGCTAAAGAGTACATGGTCATTATGACCCCATCCTGATCTCAGACACTGGACTGTTCATTTCCACTTTGACCTCTGTTTAAAAAAAAAAAACTGTCCTCAACATCATTAATATTGTTCACTCTCTGTTTTGGCCCCAACATGTTAGTTAATCTTATATTTTATTCTTTATCTTGCCTCTTCATAAATTACTTTATAATTACTTCATGATCTTTGTAAAGTCACTTGATGGTCACTGGACATTTTTTTTACCTGCCAAATGCACTTTTATATATGCACACTGTGCATTCTCTTATTATTTGCACAATTTAATCTAATTTACCACACATTCCTACTTCACCATGTCCAGTACTGCAGCTCATTCGTTGGCTGTTGTATCACTGCTGCCACGTGTCCTTTGCTTCACAATCTGCTTTCCTATTTAACTAGTTCAGACTAGTATTGTTGATAGAAAAATATACTCAAATATCATTACAATTATGCTACTGATGTAAAAGCAGAAATGGACGTTCCACATTTTGGATGAGAATTCCTATGAAAGAGAAGAAAAACAATTAAAAGCCTGTTCTTTTTAATGCCATGCTGGTGTATGGTGCAACTGAAAGCGAAAGAAATTTGATCCAGTAACGAGGGGAACAAAAAGGGGGAGAACAGCAGTGGGAAGAATAAGAAGCAGTGAGATCAGGGTCAAGCATGACAAAGTGCTTTAAACATGATTATAAGGCAAAAGGCTGTGTACAAACAGCCTTTGTGTAAGCAACTGTTGGCAAGAAAGTGGATTTTATTTCATTTATAAGTTTTGAGAGCAGAACCTGACTCAACCAGGAACCTGTTATATATCTGAATCCCATTGTAGAAGCCTTGGCATTCGTGCAGAAGTCAGGGAATCTATTAAATGCCCAAGAGAAATGTGCCACAGCCACAAGATTGTAATGTAATGAGTAACTTGAGAAAAAATAAAAAGGAGAGAAGAGCAGCTGCAAGCAAAGATGGCAATAAACAGCTGCCAGAGTGTTTTAAACACGATGATACAATGGCTTTGTTCTGACAGTCTGTTGTAATTATGTTTATTTTAGAGAATTTCATCTAGAGAAACCCCCAAAGATAAAATGAGATGGAAATCTTGGAAGGACCTACACTTAAATGGAAACCTACAGTGAGTTCATTTGTAATTATTTGTTTTTCTTGCATTGTTGAAGCATTAAGGCATCGCTAAAATCCACAGGAAAAGTGAGCCAATGTAGAATGTCTGATAGGAGGTACATTGGAAACAGAGTGCAAGAGGACATGCCACTTTAAGCATAGCCATAAGGCATGCATGCTTGCTTGGACATAAAAAATTTACACCAGTCCATCAATAAACTGAATTGAGCAAACAGCATCTCTATGCCTTATTCAAAAAGGGGCAGCTGCCTTACATACAGAGGAATTGGCAAAAAGATAAATGAATGTGAAGAAAAAATTAATTTATCTGCACATCGTTCAGTTCAGACTGAGAATTTAATTTCAACCTGGAGAGCTTCCAAAACTAACATAACGCTCTTCCCTTAGTTGTTCGAGGTTTCCTATGATTTCTATTGACAGATAGACCAGTACTTGAACCGACATGAAGAAGATTTATTACATAATTAGATTGGGAGGAAACTATTTAACTTTGGACTCCACATTTGGTGAAAAAAGCCCTGCAGCTCCATTGTATAATGTGTCTTTTTGCACAAATATCTGCATGCTACCATGACAAATAAAGTTTGAGAGCTTCTGAAAAGACATTTACACTAACTCTAGGACAGTACGGTTGTAATTGTGAGCACACAACCTTTTATTTTTTTTTTTATAAATACAGGATACACGTCTTTTAAATTAAATACAGGTCTGGCTGGAAACAGGAAATTCCCACATAAAGCTCACAGGATTCGATTGCAGCCTTCACTGCTGCCCAGGTCTTATATAACTTCCCAGATCCAACTTTTGCACACTTTCTCAGTAAAAACAAAAAACAGAAATATCTTCTACAGCACCTGTCAAAAATATTTTATGCTTTTTGAGACATGTGGCTGTTTCCATTATTTGTATTCAACAAACGAATTAAAAGTCAAAAACACAAAAGAATTGGAAAGCGAATAACTGGAAGAAAGTTCTAGGGTCAGATGAGTCCACATCCATTTCTGGCTCTAACAGAAGAATGTATGGAAAACCGAGACCAAGAGACATGATGTTAGCAGACTGCCTCACCCCCACAGTTAAACATGGTTCAAGATTAAGAGTTTGGGTTTGTCTTTGAGCAGCGAAGATTGGAAACTTATTTTGTGTAAAAGGAATCCCGAACCAACATGGCTGCCATTCTATAATTTAACACTATTAAATTCCATTTTTAAACAGCAGATGTGCAGATCTCAACCCTACTGAGATGCAGTGGCAGGATCGTTCTCTAAGGAGTTCTTCAAAAGGATATGCGACAATCTCAAAATATACGCACTGGTGAAGCTTGAATGAATGAGACGAACCTGAAAATGCCTTTCTGCAATTGTGGTAAATGTGCAAATCAAAACTGGGACAGTAATTAGAAAAGTTGACTGGTCTGGTCGAACCGCATTAACAACAAAAACACAAAAAGGTTGTTTTTATTCTTTTTACAGTTGGAATTTCAATGTCGTTGTCATCAACAAACATGCTGGGTCTTGTAGCCATTGTCAAATTTGTTATACTGGAACACTTTTTTTAAACTGCTCACATATATTTTCCCAGCAATGGACAGTAAATGTGATACATGCTGTCAGTATCAACCAGAAGTCCCAAACCACCGGGTCGTGACCTAGTTCATGGCCATGACAAAGTTGCTAGTGGGTTGCATGAACATCCTGGAAAAACTGAAGCTATATAAAAATGACACTAATGTTTTTTTAGCATTTTGCCTTTTAAGCCACTATCCAAATGTACTTACAGTATAGCACGATTTAAACAAATGACCCCAACCCCCAATGGAGTAGTTCATTAACAGGGTTGCAGTAGCTGGATGCAATATTTCCCAACTTGACAGAGAAACCTCCCAGCTTTCAGCCGATGACCGGACACCATTTCAGCCACAGCGGTAGAATCGAAATCACACTGCACTACAATGAATCAAAATACTATTTAAAACACTTTCGTTGAACTCCATTATGAAATACCACTGCCAGCCATGTGAAAGGAACAAATCTGTCATTCTCTTCACATTAGATCATACCCATTCATATCAGTGCAGGAGACAGGAATCAGATTAATTTGCGGAAACTGGTATAAAAGAAAAATTCCTGCTCACTGCCCAGTTAAAAAAAAAAAAAAACCCTTCAGTCGACTTTACATTTGTCTGAGCGCATTGCTTACTGAACATGACATCGGCTATGAGAACAAGCTTTGATTTGGTCCTCAATGCAGCAGAACATACAAACCATTTTATTAAACTGCGGACAAATAGTGTATTGTTGGAGGCAGGCAAAGGAGATTCAGGCTGGAAAAAGCATCTCTTTGTTTGAACCTTTATAAAGGGGTTTGGTTCCTAATAGTACGAAATTCCTGATACATGTGGATACAAATATCATTTAGAGGAATGTATTTTTTCTTTTTTAATATTTTTTTTTATGAAAGCCGGCCAAAATTTCACAGATTAAGACTGAACAAGTGCATAAGGCATCTGTAGTATGTTTTATTTTTTTTTATCATTAAGCAATGCAAAGAGAAATTATAAAAAAACAAACAAAACAAAACAAAAAGAACACAAAAATACTTTTCATTTTTACTTGACACAAAAGGTAAACATCATGCATGCCCAATCAAACTTTGGCAAAGTGTGTACTCTCGGACAGATTGTTCTCTTTGTTCTCCATGTTTGCCAACTTTCCGAAGAGTTACTGTCATTGGTTTGACACAAGATTTGCATTATCAGTCAATCGTTAATATGTGGAGATTGTTGAACTAATAAAGCAGTATCACCATTATTTTAGGTGTGTTTTTTTGGTTCATCTAAAAAATATTACCATTTAAGTGTTAAATGTAATGCTGTACGCTTGCTGTGCCCCAAAGGCAGGCAAGTACAAACAACTAAGAAAGTGAGTAAGTGAATCTTATATTGTACACACACACATCTGTTACAGGTTTTACCTGATTTCAATGAGAGTTCACTCACTGCCACACTTTTTAGGTTTCTGTCTATTAGTCTCGCGATTTGGATGCCCTTGCAAAAACACCCTATAAACACATCTATCCCCTTCAATTCCTTTGACTCAGCAACTATTTATTCCAGTGGCAGCCAAACATGTTTCAACACTACAGCCATTTTAAATGGTATAAAGAGCTCCCTTTTTGCATGCCATACCATATCCACATCACCAAAAGTTTTCTTCTTATCTTTGTTTTTTTTATTAAATTGCGAGCTGGATCTACAGTGAAAACCGCGAAGGCCTTTTCACATTTTCAAATTTGGAGTCGAGGACTTTAATCGTGCAACGAAAATCATCGCCGTCACTTCTGTAAAGCATTCACTTCTGATCGTTATGCCTTTCATTTGGTCAAGCTGCAAGCCAGACATGTAACCTTTCACTACAGGATTCCTTGAGGACATCCTCACTAGAGCATTCATGAGTAGGTGGGTCTGATCATCCTCAGTAAAGTGGATGAATCGAGATAACTAACCAGGACTTTTCTCAGAAGCTACGATTGACAAGCCATTTGGATCTGATTCATCAGGTCACAAGTCTGCATGATTTTTTTTTCCAAATAAAAACAGCATTTAATCTGGTAATTTACTTAAAAAAAACATCAAGATTTACATCTCAACCCGAATTAAAAAATGGGACTCCTGACTTATCCAACTACATATTGCTCTTTTCCGAACCACAAACTTGTTGAAATGCTATAATTATCCACAGCATCCTGCTACCTATTCAACATGTTAATAGTAATTCATTTGTACGTCATTGTTCATATTGTGTGTGAATTGGAAATGGTGGGTCTGATAAGGACATCACCAAGATGTGAAATGGAATGTCAGAAACAAAAGTCTGGCGGTGTTTCAGATTCTACAGTTATTTAACTCGAGCCTGATCACAGGCGCAAAGGACATACCACCGGTGCTAACACATTTGATCGGAGCAAAAAATAGCACCGGTGGAACCAATACAGGAAAACTCTTCCCATGCTTCCCATGTATTGCTGTGCTGCTGAGAAAACTCTGACCACCAACATACCATCTGGTTGATTGGCTTCAGATGACTTCTTTCACAGCTACAATAATGGTGTGAGAAGGAATTGTTTTTGTTCTCCCTCTAGTGGTCATAGTGTAGACTGCATTCAGATCGACTATCACGGTCTCAGTGTGCTTTATGAATTACTGAAGAAAAAAACATATTATTTAAATAACTTCAATAGATTATTCATAAAGGGCGTGGATTTAAACATTTCATCCAGTACCGAACCAGAATGGTCTTTATCCAATCAGAAGGCCCTACGACCGAGTCAACGTGTTGCTGTTTGAGACGTGCGTTGGGTGCAGGATGAGCCAATCATCGGCCGCGTTTCACATTCGAACGACCAATCGCGTTCGAGGTTGTAAACTACGTCACAGTTACCGGAAGTTGACAGCGGCCTGGATGGGGATGAAACAAGTATTTTATAATAAAGAAAAATCAGCCGATTTATTACATTTTTCTTTGCTTTGTTGAAAGAAACCGAAGTGAAAAGGTAAGTCTGTAGTCGTATGAGAGTCTAAACGCAGTTGTTCTGTTCAGACGTGTTTTGTGAAAGTGTTAAAGCGTTGGATTATATAGAATACAGAATAGATTGTGAGGTTAAAAAAAAAACTTTTCTGGGGTTAGAAGTAAATGATACAGCAAATTTTGTGGCGATAATAATTGTACATCTGCTGCTGTTATACAGGAGCTGAATATGTTGCAGCATACAGCATCACAGATACTCTCTTTCTCAAGCCGGTTTACTTTAAAATCTGTCTGTTTGTTGTGAAAGGTTTGGAAACACCTAGTCTAATGAGTTTTTTTTAGACAGAGGAGTCCAAATTGGAAATTTTTGTCTCTAACAGAAGAATATATGAAGAATTTCACAGTCAAACATGGAAATTATACCTTATACCTGGTGAAAGGAATCAAGAACCAACAGATCTACCATTCCATAATTCAACACCATGCAATTCCATTTGGACTGTGGATTATTGGAATTAACTTCACCGTACAACATGTAAATAAGTCAACGTTTACGTCCAAGCTCTCTAAACCTTGGAGTGCCAGCAGTTGGCTGGAGTGTTATCTATCACTGAACAGCCTGCCCAGTCACTGGAACTGCTCTGATAGGAGCTGGATCTCAAGGTCAGCAAGAAATCTCCAACTAGTGAAAAACAACTTTTGGCAGGTTGTATCTAAATGAATGAAGGTTTGGAGAAAACTGTCCATAGGTGAAGAGTGTGTGAAACTATTATTCAGGATTTGTACATCTGTGCATTTATATATTTGTTTTGGTAAATATAAATCGTCATACCATTAAATGACCCAGTTTTTTGCATAGAAACAAAAGGAACAGGTCTCTGTAAAAAGCCTTAAAAGATATAAATTTAATTGAAAGCCGTTCCAGAAGACTCTGAAATCTGGAAAAGGATGTTCTGAAATCATATCGGTTGGGTCGGTATCGGGATCACGTTCAGCCCGTTGATGGCCCCATATGACTTTTGCAAGTAATAGTGTTTATATTAGTATCTGATTTGTTTAAATCTTCCTACCAGATCTAACAATCACTGCTTTATGGGAACAAACAGTCAAAGGTTCAATAACAAGCGTTTCTGGTTAATTTTGACCATTATGGGTATTGGGATTAAATAGATGGTATAAGATTGGTGAACCACTACCCTCTAGGTGCATTGGAAATCACCAATTCCTGTTTTCCTTCACAGAATGCTGGACATGAGGCTCGATAAAGCAGAACGTTCGGACTGATGGCAACGATAACAGTGTTGCGTCACGTCAGCACTAGTCCTCTGCTATGCGGCTGGGGACCTGTTCTCTTCGTCCTGTTGGGCTCGGTGTTAGTCCTGCTGCTGCCTCTGGTGGGCGTGGAGGAGAAATGTTGTGCCAAACTGAAAGGCATCTCCCGCTTGCGCTGCAATCGGTGGGGCAACACCTATCGTGATGTGGGGTACTCGACAAGCCTGACTGTACCCTACACTGCCCTTGACCTCCTACCTCAAAAGCCCAAGCCCAATAAAGGTAGGGTAGAGAAAGAAGAGTTTGGTTTTTGATTCATAACTTCTCCTAACTATTTCTTTGTTTCAAGCAGTAGACAATTTTCTGTGTAAAATAAAATGTCTGAATGATTCTTGGTTCCAGACCAGCAGGATTCTGTTACTGGAACCAAAGGGATTTTGCTGTGCAAAAGATATTTTTTTTTAAAGAACTGCACAAGCACTTTGTTTTGCATCTTCTTCAAAGCAATCTTAATATTTCTTTTCAGAGTCACAGTTGGAGGCAAAGGCAGCTCTCCATCAGGCCCTGGAGATGAAGAAGCAGGGGAAAAGGGAGAAGGCGCACAAACTTCTTGTCTATGCATTAAACATAAACCCAGACTTTGCAGACGCCCTCACCGAGCTAGGCACCATCCTAGAGGAGGAGAAGGATGTTGTTCAGGCTGACCACCTGTACAGCAAAGCGCTCACCATTTCACCCTGCCACCAGAGGGCACTGGTGAGCCGTGATCGCACACTTCCCCTAGTAGAGGAGATTGACCAGCGTCACTTTGGAGTCATCGACGCCAAAGTGCAACGACTTATGGCCATCCCAAAAGGCAACTCTGCTCTTCGACGGATCCTGGAGGAGACCTATTACCACCATATTTACCATACAGTGGCCATCGAAGGCAACACTCTGACTCTGTCCGAGATCCGGCACATCATCGAGACAGGCTACGCTGTACCGGGGAAAAGCCTGCACGAGCAGAACGAAGCTATTGGTGTTGACGCTGCCATGAAGTACATCAACACCACACTACTGTCACGCCCTGGTGCCATCACAGTCGGTGATATCCTGGACATCCATCGGCGAGTGCTGGGACACGCTGATCCAATAGAAGCGGGGCGATTCAGAGCAAGCCAGGTGTTTGTCGGCCACCACATTCCACCGCATCCGGGCGATGTGGAGCGGTACATGCAGGAGCTAGTACAATGGCTCAGTTCAGACGAAGCTCTGCACCTTCACCCGGTCGAATTTGCTGCTCTGGCGCACTATAAACTCGTCTACATCCACCCGTTTGTCGATGGAAACGGACGGACTTCGAGGCTCCTGATGAACCTAGTGCTAATGCAGGCAAATTACCCGCCGATCTCTATCCGGAAAGAGCAAAGGGCAGAGTATTACGCCGCCTTAGACACAGCTAACGAGGGCGACATTCGGCCGTTCATTCGCTTTATTGCCAAGTGTACGGAGATCACGCTGGACACACTGCTCATAGCTACGACTGAACACGCAGTGGGTTTGCCTGATGCTAGCAATCAGGCTTGTCCTGACTGTAAACAGACTATACCGGCGCATAATTGAAAGGATTATGGAGGCGTAGACATGGTGTGGATTACAGTGATCGCTTTTGGACCCGTGGGGTACTCAAGAGTCATCATTCTTACAACCACTAAAGTGAAACTGGACTTTGCTCATTACAAAACTCTTATTTGTAAGTTGTAACTTGTTGAGTGGAAACAAAGGTTTCATTTTTGTACCTGAATCTTGCTGCCATTTAATACTTTGACCATTTGTTGCTTGAGAAAGTCAAATCATACCATCATTTATTACAAATGTCTGAAATTTACTTATAGTTAAGTTAGCTTCTTTTAGACGTAGGCAAGTATAATTCATAAATACCTTTTTTTTTTTTTTTTTTTCAGCAAAGGGTTCTTGGGAGAACTTTTTAAATACTTTGCCTCAAAATATTAGATGCAATAAGTCAGTAACCAATTCTTTGCTTGGATTCAATTTAATTTTGTCTATTTCTATTTTGCCCGTTTCAAATCATTTTCCATTTTATTAGCCATCATAGCAGCTAATCTTAAGACTGAGGAAAATTGGCTAACGATTAGTGTTTTTGTGTAAGTGTTCTTGATTGTTTTTGGCTATAAAGGGCTAGTAGTCATTTATCCTAAACAATAATGAAGATTTTTATAATTTAGCAGTGCATGCAAATTATTCCCTATTATTTTGTTTTTACATTTTGAAAAATATAGAAGATATTTTCCAGCATTTTAGTCGTTCTTGTACACGGGTGCGAGCTAGTTATGCTAACTTTAGTTACGCTCATACAGAAAGCTAGTAAGCTACACTTTAACCTACATCGTAAGTGCCATTGTTGACAGTGTTTTGTGGGATTTGCATCTTTCTTTTATTTCTCACAAGCGTATTTTAGTTTTTAACCACAGTACCACTTTTGTGCCTCATGTTGGAGGTTTGCACCGAGAAGCACTTTATATATTTCGGAAACAACGTTATTTATTTTGTATGAAAAATAAATGTGTATGAAAGTATGATTAAATTATTTAGATCAGCACTTTGGTTGTCCTTTCATTGTTGTTTACATACAGAAATATATTTCCAGGTCTATAAAAGCACAGATGAGCGAATGATGCCTTATGGAAAATTAAGAATTTGTGGGGGGTTTCCACAAAAAAGTTATCATTTATGGACGTTTTCTGACAAGAAATTCTTCAGGATGTAATGCTTTCCCTTATCTAGATTGACTTACAATGATCTGTTATACCACTCAGCTCAGGAACGCCTCAGAATTGGAGACAGATTTGTATTTCAAAGCCCACCCTTAGACCTCATTCAACTCGTATATAAAGCACCAATGATCCTGTCCCTTTCTTCCTTCTGGATCCATCGGATTCATCTTGAGGTCCTTACACTTTGAATGGAGACCACTTGCTGCTGCTGAGGACGGTTCCACATGAACAGTCTAAAGATTTATGAGGAGGCTCTGGAGGGTTAAACTCAGGAATCATGAAAATAGTGTGGTTTAGGACTACAATCACCACGAACCATCGGTGAACAGGTGATAACCTCACCAATTATGAAACTATAATGAATGGACATTCCATGAGTGGATAAGGATCAGTTCTCTTTTGAGTCTGGTTTCTCTCTCATAAAATTTTTTTTAGTTAGTTAAATTATTTCATTCTCTAAAGCTACTTTAGGACATTGTCCATTAATAAAACACTAGTCAAATTAATAGACAAAAAAAGATAACCTGGAATGGGACGAGTACCTTCATAACAAGCTCCAAACAGGATCTCTAAAACAAAAATGACTGTTAAACATAAAAAGCAGAACGGTCCATTCATTTATGATGCACTTCCAAACCGTCTCAGCAAAAAAAATCCCTGAAATTCTTAGTGAGTATTAAAGAGAAAAACATAATATAACTAGTGTTGACACATTTGAAACCATTCTCCTGAGGTACCAGTGACCAGGTGCTCCTGTCACTTTCTTCTTTCCGGATCAGTCAGATCCATTCGGACCCCCTCCTGCTCAGTGGATTTCTCTTTAATTGGAGAGACACTGTGCAGCTGAGGATGGTTCCACATGAACAGCCTAAAAATCCATGAAGTTTCTAAGCAACTCAAGAAAATTGCATGAACAGTTCAGTGTCACAGAGATGGAATCTGATTCCTCTCAAGGTTTCCTCCTTGTACCACCTCAAGGGGGTTTTCCTTGCGAATGTTGCTTACTCATTAGGGATAAACCATTAAAAGAAAAAAAACAACCTCTGTAATCATTTAAAGAACAAATAAAACTGAATTGAAATTAGAGTCTACTGTTGTAATGTCTAATTGTACCTAAAGCCATTAACACTAACTGCATCAAAAAACAATAAGCAAACATATACAACCAAGGGCCCTGTTTAAGGGCCCCACAATGGTATCTTGATAGTGCTGGGTTTTGATCTCCCGACCTTGCAATCAGAAGTCCAACAGCTTAACCACTGAGCTACTGCTACTCAAGATATAAAAGAAAGAGGCTGGTGAGGGAACGTCTCTTCATAGCTGCTATAGCAGAAGTGATAGAAAGAATTAATTCCCCCAAAAAATATTCAAATGACAAACATTATCATTCGCAATACTATATAGAGTCATCATCCTCCTCTCTTATTGGTTCTTGAAAGAAAAATCACCCGGCACTGTTTTGATGTTCACGTATGGTTTAATTGATCTTGAAACAATTTAGGAAAAGTAGTATGGAGGAGGGGGGAAAAGAAATACGACCATACGACGTTTTCGGCTGTCAGGTAAACAATGAATGAGGAAAAAGGGACCCAAAAAAAAAGACGACGACGACGACATTGGAAGGGGTCTCAAGAAGAATACTTTCTAAAGACATGAGGATTCGGACGAGCTGCAACGGCACGCTTCTTTTCTCGTTACTATTGAGGCCACTGTGGTGATCAGAAGCAAATATTTGGAGCTACTATTCCTTCGGATCGAAATATACAAACGCTGTACAAAAACGGTTTACGGCCTACCGGCGAGGGGAGGCGATCGCTCCACGGACATTCGGTAAAAAGGGACCAGGCGGAGGGAGGGGCTCGAGAAAAAAATTATAATAATATACATCACACGTAATAAATATGCAGTTAAAAGGGGTTCGAGCCTTCCGTTCTCATCTTCTACTACATGGTATGGTGGGTGGGTGGGTGTGTTATATACAGTATGGCAGAGGGGAAACGGGAATCGTTCAGGCAAAACAACATGGAAGGTTCTAGCGATGAAACAGCTGCATAGATTCTTAAATCACGGCAATGTTCATTTCCACAAAGACAGGAAACCATCTAAAGCAAACGGCTCAGCCGGACAGAAGGCCATCCGACCGCTGACCATGTTATAGAAGTCGTACTGACCTCATCTCCAACTGGAGTCAGGTTCTAGATTTGTGTTCGGTTTGCCGACGGAACAGAATTTTCTAACCTCGTGTGAAAACAACGGTCAGGTTTCTCAATACTGTGCCAACAAGGTAAGGCAAAACTGCTGTGTCAGACATCTGGGATCATAACCCTAAAAAAAAAATAAAAAAAAAAAATAATAAAAAAAAACCTAATACAATCACCACACAGGGTTCGACTTGTATGATACGACAAACTCATGGCTTTGTGCAAATCCCCTCCCCCCCATGAAACTGCGGCCACGATCTCGAATCCAGAAAAGGAGTCTTGTCTAGGATTCGTGTTCTGGATTCTTCCCCTCTCAACACAACGGAGTTTTAGCGCTGCGAAATAAATTACGCTGATCACGTTTTTTTTCCCTTCTAACCGAAGCAGTGTTTAAAAAAAAAAAAAAAGCAAACTGATAGCATATACACACAGATTCTAATTTATAACGCACTATAACTTTGTAGTGAATACTAAAATCTTGCTTACGCCTAAATTTGAAATAACAAGGATCACACGCGGATTGACATCGAGAGAAAGAAAGAAAGAAAGAAAGAAAGAAAGAAAGAAAGAAAGAAAGAAAGAAAGAAAGAAAGAAAGAAAGATTTTTCCTTTCAAACCCAATCAAAGAAACAAAATAACGCACTCGTGTCAAGGATACACGGCTAAAACCTTTTTTTTTTTCTTTTTTTTTTCTTTTTTGATAGAACTTGGTGGAGTCGGGTATTTACAGGAAATCGAACGTAAAAGAAAACAAAAAAAGCACTGCTTGTCTTCCTCTATATCGCGTTAAGGACACAGAATGGCTTCTGACACAAGGCAAGTTAACAGGATGTTTTTTTTTTTCTTTTTTCACTTTTTCAGGAGCATCCTTGCAAAATCCTCGTTGGTCAGCGGCTTTGTTTCCAGGTTTTCGGCTTGCACCCCGTCGCTCATGCCGTCCTGCTGCTTGGCCGAGGTGCCGTTCTCCGCTTTCGCCTGTGGTGTGTTCTGACGGTGCAGGGAACGAGGGAGTAAAGAGACCTGTGTGCGTCCTTTTCCACGACTGAAATCAGAACAGAGGAACTCGGTTAGCAAGAAACCAAAAATTGCTTATGGTAACAACCAGCCTGTGACCCCACATCGCTATGCAGTTCTCCGATTCTGAATAGGCAGAAGGTATCGATTAACACGTGGACACTCGGAATGCGAGTTCTTTATCTGTGTTCTTACTATAACCACAATTTTTCGGAAACACTTCATTTCACTAATCATTTCAAAACTGAATATAGATTATATATATATTTGAATTTTCTCTGGTCCGTTGTACTCACGTGCCCTGAAACTGCCTAGGCATCATGCCTCCCAGAGCTGGTGTGAATTCTGTCTTCCTGGATGGAGGATTGCTAATAGCCACCGAGAGCGTGTGGTTCTCCAGCTTCGTCCTGTCCATCTTTAACACGGCCTGAGAAGCCTGCGCCTCGTTCTCAAACTCCACGTAGGCCAGGCCCTGCAGAATACCCCACGCACAAACACAAATCTGGCTTATAACTGTTATAACATTTACAGAAACTTGTATTCGCTGTAGCCTAATAATCAATTGGAAAAATTGGGACGTTTTCAAATATTTTATTACACAAATATTTTATTATGCAAACCTTGGGTTTGCCGGAGCGGTTGGTGACGAGGCGGACGGCTTTGACCGGGCCGTGCTCCTTGCACAGCTCCTCCAGCTTCTCGGCGGTGCAGGAGAAAGGCAGCCCTGAGATGAAGATTTTGTGCTTCTCCATTGAGGTGTTGTATTTGAAAACCTTGGGAGAGCAGAGCAAGGATTCGACTTCCAATCAAAAATAAAACCGCACGCATCCAAGCAACATATTTACATCCCTAAAATATAAACCGCCTTTCGTTCAACGTACCTTAAAGTCAGGGTTCTTGCTCTTGTCCACGCAGGGAGACACGAACATGGGCCGTCCGTCCACTTCGTGCCTGTCGAGCTTCAGCGCATCGCGAGCGACCAGCTCGTCTTCGAACTGCACGTAGCAGTATCCGCGGAACGCGCCCTTCGGCGTGAACACGGGTCGCACCTGCACGACGGTGCCGCAACTTCCGAACGCAGCCCTCATTTTGCCCTCTGGGTCTTCCAGGTTAAAGGCCAAATTACTGACGAACACGCTGCTCGAGTCGTTGCGGTCGTCCGGCACACGGGGCGTCGTGTTTCTCGTTTCCGTCGCCGACTGCTGGTTTTTCCAGATGGATGGTGCCCCGATTGTGGGTTGCGGAGCAGCGCGCCGCCGGAACGACCCGCTTTCGGTTTCCATCTGCTCCTCTTGGACATCCTCTTCACCTTTATGTCTCTTATGCTCTGGAAATTCAGGCACAAATGGATTTTTATGAACAAGATTTAACCAAACTGTGGTTTGTTTTATGCTGCATTCTTTGACGCCCGTACCTGTCTCCTCTCCCCATTCGTCTTCATCCACGTCTTCTGCCTTCCTCTTGTCTCCAGTCCTGTTGGTTTTCTGGCCCTTTTTCTGCGCTTTCTTCTCGGCCTTGGCTTTACGCCGCTGTTCGAATCGATCTTCTTCTTGCTGGAACAGCACAGCCTCCTTCTCCGCTGCCTGTACAGAAACAGAGATCAGATGCAAGACCCAAGTTTCATCAGATACTTTCTTCTATCGCATGTTAAACCGATTAGACACGTACAATTCACCAAATCATCTCATCCATCCCCCAGCACTTGAGCATAACATATTTAGTTACTGAAAGATGATCTCATTTGCCTATTTTTTGTTTTAACTCCAAGTGGCAGATCGGTAACGTAGACACGGCTATGCACATGTAAACAGAGTCAAATCTGGCATCTCCATGCGGTAGAGTGTGGATCGCTCCATTACAGAGCTCCTCCGAGTTCAATTTGCTTAATAGAGCAGCCTGATATGTTTGACATAAAACTGGTGCACTGGTACTACAAGCACACCTGCACAAATAAATGTACACATGAACAGGAGAAGCTAGTTGATGGAGATGAACAGGGGAAGCTAGTTGATGGAGATGAACAGGGGAAGCTAGTTGATGGAGATGAACAGGGGAAGCTAGTTGATGGAGATGAACAGGGAAGCTAGTTGATGGAGATGAACAGGGGAAGCTAGTTGATGGAGATGAACAGGGGAAGCTAGTTGATGGAGATGAACAGGGGAAGCTAGTTGATGAAGATGAACAGGGGAAGCTAGTTGATGAAGATGAACAGGGGAAGCTAGTTGATGAAGATGAACAGGGGAAGCTAGTTGATGGAGATGAATAGGGGAAGCTAGTTGATGGAGATGAACAGGGGAAGCTAGTTGATGGAGATGAACAGGGGAAGCTAGTTGATGGAGATGAACAGGGGAAGCTAGTTGATGGAGATGAACAGGGGAAGCTAGTTGATGAAGATGAACAGGGGAAGCTAGTTGATGAAGATGAACAGGGGAAGCTAGTTGATGGAGATGAACAGGGGAAGCTAGTTGATGGAGATGAACAGGGGAAGCTAGTTGATGGAGATGAACAGGGGAAGCTAGTTGATGGAGATGAACAGGGGAAGCTAGTTGATGGAGATGAACAGGGGAAGCTAGTTGATGGAGATGAACAGGGGAAGCTAGTTGATGGAGATGAACAGGGGAAGCTAGTTGATGGAGATGAACAGGGGAAGCTAGTTGATGGAGATGAACAGGGGAAGCTAGTTGATGGAGATGAACAGGGGAAGCTAGTTGATGGAGATGAACAGGGGAAGCTAGTTGATGGAGATGAACAGGGGAAGCATCGATTAATGCGATTTGTGAATTTAAAACTCAAAAAGGACAACGGAACGGGATGTGGACAGGTGGTTCGGAGTCGTACCTTCGCTCTCTGCTCATTCACTCGATTCAGTCTAGTCTCCGTCTTCTGGACAGCAGCGTCCCAGTCCTCCAGAGAACCTGCAGATGGATATAATAAGCTGTTAAAAGAAAAAGGCAGCAGAGGGGGAAAAAAAAAAAAAAAAGATGCCTGAGAAATAATGAAACGAACGTGCATTATTAACAATAAAATACATAAAAATTAAAAACGGGAGAAGAAAGGAGAGGGCGGCTGAAGTGAGGAGAGGATAGAGAACATGGGAAAGAAAAGGAAGAGAAAAAAGGAGAGGAGCGGGAAGGGGAGAGAAGGAAGAGAAAAAGAAGAAAGAATGGAAAAGGGAAGAGAAAAGGAAAGTGGAAAAGAACAGAGAGGAAGCGAAAGAGAGGAGAGGAAGAGAAAAGGTGAGAGGAAAGGAGAGGAGAGGAAAGTGGAAAAGAGCAGAGAGGAAGAGAAAGAGAGGAGAGAAAGAGAAAAGGTGAGAGGAAAGGAGAGGAAAGGAAGAGAAAGAATAGAGGAGAAGCAGGGGAATAGGAGAGGTTGAAGAGAGAATAGGAAAAGAAGAGAAACCTGTGAATCTATAGGCACAATAACATCCCAGTCAAGGCTTTTAATGCACATCTGGCCAGAACAGCTTGAGTGCTGAAGCACTTACCCTCGACCCTCTCAAAAGTGAGAAGAACGTCACACACGTGCTCTGGATAATCCGACGTGCACTGCACTGCTCGGTGAAGGGCTTTTCGACAATGTGCTGCGTCTCCATACGACCTGGGAACAAATACGACTCAGTACCTGCACTTTCACCACAGTCGTAAACAAACAGCTGGTACTTTTGCTTCGATTGCTGGCCGCGCTGAGGAACGACTTTCTTACAACTGATACCTCGTGCCTGATTTGTTAACACAATATTCTGTGAGACACTGACCTCTCCAGATTGTAATACTCGAGCCACATGTTGGCGTACTTGGCATTCCCTTTTGTCATAATGCTGTCCCACAGTTCTCGTGCTTTCTGCATATTCTTACAGTGCAAAGCCTGTTGAACAGGAAAAGAAACAGCAAATTCGAGAAAAGAAAAACAACAGAAAATGAAATCAATGTAGAAAGAAGAATGAAAAAAGATTCGGAAGAGGATTTGCGCTCACCTCTATTCTGGCCCAGACTTGCATTATTGTACAGGACAGGTCGCCACTCTCGGTAAACCCTGTGACCGATGCCCACAGTCGTGTCAAAAATGCATTATGTTTGAACTGCACTTATACCAAGTAGGAGTCGACAATTAAGTAATTAACCAACTGCGTTTTGTTATTTTTTACATCGATGATGTTCTCTATTAAAAATAAAGTACACACACTTAAAGCAACCACAAACAAATTGATTAGGCCATTAATGCCCCTCCCCCACTTACGTTCCTCCACGTCTTGCTTCAGGTAGTCGAGAGCGCGTGTGAAGGCCGCCCGCAGCTCCTCCAGCTCTCTGCTCCCCTCTGTAATTGATCACAAATCAGCAGGTGACCGAAGTGAACTGTATATTTTCTAAGCTACTGTAAAGTATGGAATGGTAAATGAAGTATGGAATTATAACCATGTTGGTTCAGGATTCCTTTCACATGGAATAAGTCTCCAACATTCCCTGCTCCACAACAACCCGAAACTATTGACCTTCCACCTCCATATGTTTGACTGTGGGGGTGGGGGAGGTCTGCTAACATCATCTCTCCTGGTCCCTGTCTTACACAAGTTCTTCTGTTAGATCCAAAATTGTACAATGTGGACTCATCTGCCCACAAAACTTTGTCCAATTCTTGTGCGTTTGTACCTCTTACCTAAAAGACGGTGTTTCCATATAGAAATTTCCACATTTAAAAATTCCCACAATTGAAATAACCTCCAGCTTTCTGCAACAAGTTTACGTTTAGAAACAGAATCCTTCCAAACTATTTAAATAACGTGGAATACATTAGTGGTTCTGCATAGAGCTGCGTCATGGCAGCAAATCAATCCAGCGCTGTTACTGCCCTCTGGTGACGGCCAACTCTTTATGCCATTTTTATCCTTTGTAATTACAGTTCAGTCTGCAGCTGCTTTAGTGAGATCAGGAATTATTTATTAGAATAATTATGCAAGAGGTGCGATTTTACGAGCGTGTAGGAGGGGAGGAATGAGCCTGTCTGTTTTCTTCATTAGTTTAGTTTTGGACGAATGGAGAGACACACGGAAAAGTTACATGCTTTTTATATAGAGAAGTAAATCATAGGGTTCTTTACAACGGCTTTTTCAGAAAAGAACTTTAGGTGAAACCAACGTCCTTCTCTCTTTTAGCCACACGGCTCATCAGGGACCAAACACATGTAGGTCAGTCTTGGCCAAAAGCTCAGCAATTATCGTCTTCTCACCTTTGCTAAAATCGACACGCCGTCTCAGGTAGTCCAGGTACGACTGCCAGATCTCCACGTAATCGGTGGCCTGGATGAAGCCTGCATTCAGCGCCTTTTCAAACACATCTGCAGAAAAACCACTCTTAGGTCAGACATAGCAATTCAGAATACACTATATGAACAAAAGTTTGTGGACACCTGAGCATGAGACTGGGATGCGCTTCTTTTTAAACATCCTGTTTCCACATTTAGTGGACATTTACTGTTACAAAAATCGCCACTCTTCTGGGGAGATTGGACTTTTTGGAGTGTAAAGTCGTAGATTCGATGCTTCGACGAATTGACTACCAAGCTCACAGTCGAATCTTCGCCGAGGTGTTATGAAATGCGGATCATGCCATTTTGTTTAGACAGGGGTGCTCGATGTCTGATTTCACATAAAACTACTGGTTTACTCCCAATATGTTTCTATACAGCCCATTAGGATAAATAAAAATGTAAAAACAAAGCAGCTTTTAATAAATACATTGTGTGTCAATACCTTGTGTGAATAAACATCTATTGGGGAAGAACCGTATATGGTTTGGAAAGTCGGGTGTCCCAATACTTTAGTCCATATATAGGCACACTTATTAATATTGCTTTTCAACATATACAGATAGGTGACAGAATAAACAAAAGAAATATATATTGTCGATGAAACGAGTCCACGCTAATGGGTGTGGCCTTATCCGGGATGACTCCGCCCCAATCCACAGCAAATGAGAATATAAAATAAAAAAAAGACACTGAGGCCTTGACATACAAAATGCAACACCTATGGGGTAATTTTGGAGTCTCTCTCAACCATCACCACCTCTATCATCAAAACATTTAGAAAAGTGATTACTCAAGAATTATAGTATCTGAATGCTCTACTGGTGTCTTTTAATGGACAAGGACCTGTTTTTCTTTTACCTTGTCACCTGTCTGAATTACTACTATTAGGACTTTTTTTTTCAGATTCAGTACCAGAGACTATGTGATGCTCTGCGCTGTGTCTCTCCAGAGCCACCAGGTAGCTCTTCCACAAGCCCATGGTCCAGGGGCAGTTCCGGACCGCCCGTTCATGACAGGACAACACCAGCTCCTTGATCTTCAACTGGCGATCCTGAGGGGGATGACAGCAAAAGAACCCGTTACTAATTACTCGTTTAACAGATCGCAAAAGAAAATCATAGATCACACAAGGGGTGGATTACAGTGTACATTTTAGCCGTATTTGAGCAAATCACTTTGGACAACAAGAAATTGGTATTAGCTTGCTCTATGTACATGGTTATTACAAGGTTGAAGATCAGAAGCTGCACATACGCCTCTCAAAAGCACGTTTTACCATCTACCAAACTTGCCTTACAGGATTTCAAACTGCTACGACCAGCGGGAAGTCTCTATTCCGATCCGACTCTTCACTCTGCCTACCAGCAGATGGAGCCGGCTTACTGCTATTAAAAAATGTCCTGGAAGCCAGCCGAGAAGTCTTGTTACATAAAGCTGTTTGTCTCCAAATGAAACCTGATTCTCAAAAACATTTTTGGAGAACGCGATTGCAACACGCATGCGACGTTTCTCCAAATACCACACTACTGTTCTTTTTTTCCTGGAATCTTCCTCAATTTACTGGATAAGCTCGTAGTGTCTATGTATTTTTTCAGTGCCTAGGACGTGTATTCCCAGAGCAACACGTCTCACCGCTACACTTTTGTCTGAATCGTGATAAATAAATCAGATAAAAGCATTAAGGGGAAAAATAAAGGATGCAGTGTGTTTACAGTGAAACAGAGCATATAATCCAGTTACGCACAGCTGACAAGATTTTAATCAGTTTAGCGTACAAGCAGGCGGTGAACTTAATTACACATTCGCTTTTAATGCACTATCATCCGCTAGAGCAATGCTCCTGGATCGAAGAAAAGCCTAAATGTTCAGGCATGGATTAACATCCTCACCACAGCTGTTAAGGCCATTCCACCTGAAGCTCTCGTTTAGTCATCTCTCCCTCTCTTTTCCTCCCCTCCCCTCCTTTCGCCATCTGTGCTAGAGCCCCTAATGGGCCGGTGTGCATTTGTGGCTAGTGCTGCTCATTAGCATGTCATTAAAACGCTCTCGAATAAATTAAACGAGGAGGCATGTGCACAGGTGATTAAAAAATGTATTTAAAAAAACGGGCATAGTGACTGGATGAGTGTGTGAGAGTATCAAAGGGGGCACAATTTGATGCATTCTGAACTTAATTTTTCAACAGGCGATCAGTAATCTTAAAAGAAGACACAAATGGCTGGTATTTTTGAACACTTAAATAAATCTAATGTAAAATGAATTTTGACGCAGTATATATTCACAGTCAAATTGCTATTCGAGCGCTTTTAAATATACACTAACATACGCCCATGCCGAAGTTCACGTTCGGTTCATGTTTGCGCATATAAACACTCCGGGTTCTTACCAGATAGATTGTGTATTTGGCCCAAAGGTCTGGAACTAAGCAATTCTCCGCCAGCGCTCTCTCGAAGATGATCTGAACTCGAGCGGGGTCTCCCTCCTTCATCTCGTACTCGATGTAAGTCTGATACTCGGCCAGCTTCGGCGGCTCGGACATCAACTACAGCACAAGGGAAAAGCGTGTTAACGTGAGGGTGGTTTGCAATTATTATTATTTATTTATTTATTTTTATAGAAATATAAGCTATACCAGAGCCTCTTCGTAAGGCCTGTGACTCTCCAGCTGCTGCAGAGCTTTCTTGTAATGCTGTGTGACCATCGCCGGTATACCCTCATCTGTCCAATCTGAGTATTCAGTGTATGTGCTCTCCATATCTGTATATCATAATAACAAGGCTGATTACCATGAACAGCCAATTATTCCAGTTTTCTGTTCTAAGGATCAGGGAAACGCTTCATTTGATACACAATACGAACAAAAGTTTGTGGACAACCTGACCATAAGGTTTGTATGCGCTTTTTTAAAGCCCTCATTTGCTCTTATAATAACCTCAAATATTCTGGGAAGATGTTCCACTAGATTGTGGATTGTGGCCACACAGCAGGTTGGGCCAATGGCTTGATGCTGATGCCAAATTCTGAAATGCCACTGATCATCAGGCCAGGTGGCATTTCATTAATCAACTGTCTAATTGTGATGAACCTGTGTTCTCTGTATCCTCATAATCCTGTTCTTGGCTGACAGGAATAGAACCAGAAATGGCTTTCAATTGTTGAAGCAGTTTATCTGCTTTAAAGTCTGATGTCTTACAGCATCTAAGATGCTTTCGAATCAAAGCAATTCTAAAAAGAGTGCATTCATCTCAGACATCTCTCATCACCTGCTCGTCCATACAGTTTATCCAATCAGCCAATAATTGGTATGGATGTTAGTGCAAGATGACCTAGTTTAAATATTAATTAAATAAATAAAGATATGTCTGATCTTCTGGGATTTCACACCCAACACAAAAAAAGCACTAAGTGAGTGGCAGCTGTGTGAACAAAAAACACCTGGGAGAAAAGACAGCTGCCAGGAAGGATACAATATCTCAATGAATCACTCCTCACAACCATGGTGAGCTGAGAAGCATCAGATTCAAGGCCGAGAACAAAATCTACCGTACCGTTTTGTTTATTCATTCCGGATCATCGCTTTTGACACCTTTTCTTTCTTTCTTTTTTTTATTTTTTTTACACACACAGAGGCTGTAACGCAGGTGGTTGCAGCCAAACGTGAAAAAAAATATTTCCTAGAAAAGAGCAGGAAAGCCAAGAAAACATGAGCCAAGCTGCGCAGAAGCTTTGTGTGTTTTGGCTTTGTTTTTGGGGTTGGGGGAGAAGGAGGGGAAAAAAAAAATTATAAAAAATAAAATGTTTTTTTTTTTTCCTTATTTTTTTCTTTTAAATCAATGTCAACAATGCTCTCATGCACACACCCCCAGACCATCTGGCTAGGTGCAGGTGGCGTGGGCGACCAGCTGTTGGCTCCTTATATAGCTCATGCCTGTGTGTGTAGGTTTGCATGGAGAAGCTGTAAATCCAGCTCCATTCTGGTGTCTGACCTGTTTTATTCTTCTCTACTCTATGAACCGACAATGTAAAACAGAGACATAATCTGTGCGTACATGACCCTCCTCCATGACGGAAGCAAAAAGATAAAAGGTATTACCCATTAGAGGTATTGCGAGCTGCCTTCTGAAGAGAGTGTGAATTCTTTCAAGCTGCACATTCAGCTGCTCCTGTTGCTCAGGACTCGAGACACTGCCAGGAGGAGGCTGTAACAGATAGCGGACCATGTTAATGTTTAATCCTTCGCTGGAGGCAGCAGGAGCTCAACTTAACAGCTATCCAAACTACACCGAACCACATATTGAACGATAGCGACTTTGTGCACTAAAGAAAGCATCACCTGAAGGGTGGACAGAATGGCGATCTCGAACTCCCGAAACGCCTCCCAGAGCGCAGCTCCTTTGGTCATGTGCAAACCAACGGCTGTCAGAGCCCTCTCGAAGATGGCGCGCACTCGGTCGATGCCTCCGGCAGCCCCCATGCCGCCTATAGAGTACTGAGCAAACTCCAACCAGATATCGGGACCTATGAGAAAGATGGCGAAAAAACACACAGGTTAACAAAACCATACTGAACATCAAAATACCGATCATGTTTCAGTTCTGTATTACTGGAAAAGCATTTTAAAAATCTCTCTTTTCTATTATTTTTTTTTTAAGAAACCTAAATAGCATCTGCTCAATCACAAGCAAGAATGAGTCATGGATTTTGGACGCTATTTGCCATCGCTGCAGATGGCTTTTACTTGATTACGGATGTCAAAAATAAATTGTAACATTTTAAATTCCACAGAGATTCAATGGGTCACTTATTTACAATGTGCCAGCTGTTACATTTTACTGCCAGATGGGGGGTGAGAAAAAAATTGGAAAGATTTTCCAAACTGCTACCAGAACAAGCGAGCGAGTCAGATTACTATTCATTCAGAAACGGGGCCGGCGCTTACAGATGTAGTCTTTTATGGCTTTCTCAAAGAGCTCGTAGATCTTCTCGCGCTCCACCTCGTCGCCCTCGGTCAGGCCGATTTCATCCTTCAGCCAGTCCAGCCAGATCTCTGCGAAGATCAATAAAGATCAAGGGTAATTATTTCACGAGATTCAGTTGTAACTCAGAGTCTGAGGAGCACATGGAATAAACGCACTCCAAGAGTCAATAACTTAAGAGTGCTTTAGTACACCTTTAATACACCTCCATAGACAGGAATAGAAACTCCTACCACCCACGGTGACACAGACCCAGGAGACGTTCACTCGTTTATTCATCTCGTATTTAAAAAACCCTTGTCACTTGTGTCTTTTCCCCCATTCATAACAACCCATTACAAATCTTCTAAAAAAAAAAAAAAAAAACACAGCTCAAACCACAGCTAAATAATCAGGCTGTTTTTTTCCTTCGTGAAAACATTTCAGCTCGTACCTTCGGTAAGCGGGAACAGCTCGCTCATCTTCTGCCTGGCCTTGCGCAGTCTGTACAGCTTCCCCTCCTGCCTCAACAGCTTGATCAGGTCGACGTGGCAATTGTAATCAAATGCATTGATTGACAGCTGCAAAAAAAATAAAAAAAAACTGTAGTATATTAATGCTGTTTGCACAAAATATCTATGGGAGCTCTGTGGAGACATTTGGTGATCACTGGATCATCACATATTTACAATCATCATAACATTAACAAAACTTGGACATGAATGTATTACAGATCATTAAGCCTGCTTCTGATTTCTTCTGATTTTGTAGCTTGACAAAGCTATATCATTGAAATCGGTGTGTCTACAGTCACTCAGCTTCCACTGACAAATCGGGCTAAAAAAAACATTTTTAGGTCAGGACGAGTAAAAGAGCAGAGATTAGTGACAAAATCAGACTCGGGCTCCAATGACGCTGGACAACCCGTTGATTCCGTGTTTGTTTAGTGAAATCTAAAGCGTAAAAAATCTACCAGTGTGCATGTATTCATAATAAAGAAGGCTTTATTACAGACAATTAAGAGAGGAAATTAAAAAGATGGTGGATTATCGGAAAATTGTTTTATGTTTAAGCACTGGATGGGGAGGGGTGCAGTATTCTCTCTTCGCTGTCAATCACAGCGTTTCCTAGCCAGATGTCTAGTTTTCCTCAGAGTGAATGTTATTCGTCAAACCGAACGAATGATGGCAGGATGCGTGCCACGGCGAAATAGACAAAAGCCTCGTCAGTCCAGTTCTGATTCAGTGAGCAGCTGTCAGCAATGTGATCCTGTGCCGATAAAAAAAAAGACATTTTCTCCTCTTTCACAAAGTAGAATGTGGGAATTTTACTGTTTGACCAAAAGATGCTAAAAAGAAAAAAAATCTATTTGTGTTCTCTTTTCTTTCTTTTTTTTTTTTTTTTATGTCTAATGTCTATAGCGTTTATTATACAAATCACCTCGAATCTGCTCTTGTATTAGGAGTCTGATGCCTGCCCACCTGCCTACCTACCTTACCCTACTGTACCATATCTGAGGATGGTTCCACATAAACAGCCTATAGATCCATGAAGATCCTGAGCAACTCAAGATCTTGGAGGATGGATTTGGCCTGTAATATTCTACTACAATGGATAAGATCACAGTTTCCATGAACAGTCCCTGTCACTGGACAGTACACCTCATAAATGATGGAACTGTAATGAACTGACATTCGGTGTCACTCAGATGAGTAGTCTGGGTCCTCTCAAAGTTTTTCAGAAGGTCTCAGGAAATTTTTATCCTTTTCCAGAGTGACCACTTTATTAGGGAACTTAACATGATATGGAACAAACGTACACTTACACACAAATTAAACATATACATTCCTGCTTTATAACCTCTTAATAGCTGTAAAGCTGTTTTGGGACAATGTCAATTGTTAAAAGCGTTCTAGAATATAATTTGAACTTGAATATTAGATTGTTTACCAGGTGGCACTGATATGATCATGTACTTTCATTTTGTCTTTTTTTTTTTATATATCACAACTTAATGGTGCACCTTAATGGCGAGATAACGTGCAGCGGTAAAAGTGGGTTCAGTTTTGATTCCGTCAACAGCTGTCAAAGTGTCTGCAATGCGATCCTTGTGTATCAGTTAAAAGTAAAGTAAATGCTCTCCCTTTTCAGAGTTTTAAACAGGAATTTGACAAAGATGCAGGAGATACAGACCCATTTTATTGATTTCTTTTGGAAAACTGTATTCTGTGTTGGAGGCACTGCTATACCTACCGTACCAACACCACCTTCCAGGTATCTGATATGCAAATGCGGGTTGTGACGTCACCTGGCACGACGCTCATCCGAAACAAACGACGCTCAGAACTACTTTTCTCGCCAATCGCCGCGCATGCGTCAGGAAATAATGCGCAAAAAGAGGACTAATTCCTCTTTGTCAGAAGTCGATCCAGCTTTCTAATTGATTCGTCTGATCGATTGCATGCTGTGGGTTTCACACTCCTTCTTTGAATAAAGCTACATACGCGAAGGCGCTGTGGGTCGCACGCCCACGGCATGGCGCGCACTTTGATTGCATGTTCTACAGCCAGAAAGTCTTCCGTGCGTCTAATCTAATCGGATGCAAGCAGCATTATATACGTATAATCCAGATCATAATCAGATCCGGATTATTGCGTAGATGCTAAACATTTTTGTTGGGGAATTGGAGAGAGAAGCCTTTAGAAGGTGAAAGTTTGTGCACCATCACCTACAAACATGTGATGAAAACATCTGTATGTGGGAGGGAAGAAAGCATCACCTTTACCTTCAGAATGAGACAATTATTAAGGAGACAGGTTAATTTGTCCGTCTGCGTAGCCACGGCTAGCTAGCTGACGCCATTCATTCTCACAGACCGACGGCTAGCTCGGTTCGGGCTTAGCTTAGCTTTACCTGCTCCTCCAGGCGCTGGATCTCTGCCTCGTTTTCCCGCTCGTCCTCGGACGTGTCGTCGTCGTCGTCCGCTTCGTCTTCGGAGTTCTCAGCGCCCATGGCCTCTTCGTCTTCCTCTCCTTCTCCCGACTCCATTTCTCGCTCCATCTCTTCTTCTTCCTCCTCCTCGTCCTCCTCCTTGATATCGGCTAGCAGCGCCTCAGCTTCGTTCCCAGTCGCCGCCATGTTTCGCGAGGATCTGCCTAGTAACAGAATGCGCGTGCCCGTACCACAGCCTACGTAGGAGCTACGTATTTGGGGGGGGAAACAGAAAAATAAATAACTGTATATGTAGATATCATAAAATTTCGACTTAGTAAATGAGGAAATATTATCGGATACTCGTTAATGCGCGAACATTCCGCCGAGGAAAAAGTGTTAACACTCAGTGCGACGGCGGATCAAATTATTTTTTTTGTGCAGGAGTCGATTCTTCGTTTCGAAGCTTTGAGAGCCGACTTTTTGGAGTCGATTTTAGAGTCTCTCTCTCTCTCTCTCTCTCTCTCTCTCTCTCTCTCTCTCTCTCTCTCTCTCTCTCTCTCTCTCAGGCCTGTTCATCGGGAATAAATAAATGTAAAAAAATTAAAAATACATTTATAATTCTTACTGTCTGTAAAGCTGCTTTGAGACAATGTCCATTGTAAACAGCTATATAGAAATAAACTTAAAGCTTAATATAAATTACAGCACAGTGACCTTCTTTCTTACGATCCCCCCAGATTGTTAGGAAGCTGGGGTCAGAGCGCAGTAGCAGACATAGTTAATGGGCACAATAATTGCAGCTTGGCGATACTGTGGCTCGAACACGTATCCCTCCGGTCGGCAGTGGCGTGCCGTCACAGAATACGTGTTAAATTATTCCCATTAGTCCATTCATTTCATAGTATTTCTCTGAGGTAGACTGCCTCTAGGATCGTTATTTTAAACTCCGAGACCCTCTAGATGGCATTCAATTACGTCTACATTTTCATGCGACTAGCGTGCGCTAATCAGAGCTCACGACACGCATCTGTAGCAAACTGCACAAGCTCAAATGTATTGGATTGAATTTAATCGCTGTTTATTTTTTTTCTTTCTTTATTCCACTAAGGCTGACAGAGGAGAAGAAATTCATTTGGTATACAAGATGGACTTTTTAAGAAAAGCTAGAGGTTGTGCGGAAAGGTCAGCCCTAACAGTTCAAAAGTCTTTTTCAGGAACCATTTATACTTTAGAATTTTCTTTCCTGTAGGATTGACACCAAAACATTCCTTCAACATGTTCATTTGAAATCCCCTGGAAGATGCAGCGCTCTGTTCTACAGTGTTTCGATATAATATTGGTGCTTACCATAAATTATGGTATTAAAAAGTAAATTGATTTTAGGCAGGACCCCACTGAAGGCCAATAAAGAGTACAGTTCCCACCTGTATATCCATTCTTCATGGACATAGAAACAGTACTGTATATTGTCCTTATTTTGCAAGGTTTTTACCCCATTAATGCTCTATTTGAATAAACATTTCTAGTCTTTTCATTAAACCTAGCCTTAACATTTTTCTACATCTTATTGCTTGTACTTTAGTGTATATTAATGATTTGGCTGCAGTGAATTGTGAACTGTCAATTCACTGTATATCCTAGATATTTTCTACATATCCATCATCTGTATATCCAATGTGTATACCTTTGTAAAATTGTACATACAATGTGCATATTCCATATTGTAAATGTATAAAGCTCACATTCTCCACACATATTGCGCCACACTAATACCATTTCATATTCAGATGTGTTTGTGTGTATATGTATACACAGTATCTCACAAAAGTAAGTGTACCCCCCACATTTTAGCAACCATTTTATTAGATCGTCTCAAGAGAAAATACTATAGAAATGAAACTTGGATATTTTAGAGTAGTCAATGTGCAGCTTGTATAGAAGTATAGACGCCTGCTTTTTACACAATAATGGCTGTATGTTGTTATTTTCAATCTTTACTGCTGTACCAGGAGGTAGAAGCTTAATGGTTTGGGTTTTTTTTGGAGCAACAACATGGCTACCATTTTATACTTCAACACCATGCAATTCCGTCTAATTGGACTTCATTATACATCAAGACAATAAAGCATACATCCAAGCTCTGTAAGCATTATATAGAAAGGCTGAAGTGTTTTTTATCATGAAATCGCCTGCCTGGTCACTGCACCCAAATGCTATTGAACTGCTCTGGGATGAACTGTATTGCAAAGTCAGTAAGAAATCTTCAGCTAGGGAAGAGCAGCATGGGCAAGTTTTACAGGGGAATGTTCAAATGTTTACTAGTTCAACAGTAAAAGACCTCATAGCACAAAAACAGCCTTCTTTCACCTTAGAAATATTGCTAAGCTAAGAAACATGTCTATATCTGATCCAGAGAAGCTCATCCACGTGTCCATGACCTCCAGACTGGACTATTGTAATGCATTAATAGTTGGATGTCCTGCATCATGAATAAACAAGCTACAGTTTGTCCAGAATGCAGCAGCCAGAGTTCTCACAAGGTCGAGAAAATATCACCATGTAACCCCAATCTTATCATCTCTACATGACTACAAACTGTTGCTACTTACTTACAAAACACTAAATGGTTCGGCTCCCGTGTATCTATCCAGTCTTCTAACACGCTACAATCCGTCAAGCTCCTTGAGATCTTAAAACTCCGGACTTCTGGTAGTTCCTAGAATAGCAAAGTAGACTACAGGTGGTAGAACACTCACATTTAGCTCCTAAACTTTGGAATAGTCTTCCTGACAGTGTTCGGGGCTCAGACCCACTCTCCCAGTTTAAGTGCAGATTAAAAAGGCTCTGGCATGGGGAAATTGTTGGATCTATGATGATCTTAGATGCTATTTTATGAGTTGCTCAGTAGCTCCTGGTTCCACAACATCAAACGACTGTACATAAGGCCATAAAAAGGACATTACTCATAATCACACACTCCGGTACTCATGTAAGTTCTCACTCTTCAGTGTTTTGTATTGTTTTTAAGATTTATAATCACACCCTTGATATCACCCAAAAATGAGGATGGGTTCCCCTTTTGAGTCTGGTTCTACATTTAAATGTACATTATAAAAAGCGATATAGAAATAAACTTGAACTCATTCATGAGAATAATGTAGAACATGTGAACAATCATATATTTGTTTGGTCAAAGTAAATCTTCATTTATCTTCAAATCATCATTGCCTGATTTGTTGCATAGATATATGGAAATATAGAAGCCCTCTCAGCCGCGACCCCTGCTGGCCGCAAATAGGGATCGCTTGTTGTTGATTTTTTTCGCCTATATACATGCGCACTTCCTGCCAGGTAACGTCACAGCTAACATGGCGCTCGGTTCAGTCAGAAGTTGTTTCGCGTCCTTCGGATTTCTCCGCAGGAACCTGACAGGGCCTGAGATTCAAGCTGTTTGCTGCTACCACAAAAAGGTGAGTAAAAACACAGTGTTCCAAGTTGATTTTTATTTTGTTTTTTAAAGTTTTTCCGTGAGCCAGAATGAACTTTGGGGCTGAGATGAAGTGTTATGTAGCGCTCGGGTTGTTCGCGTTAGGAGAGCAGTTAGACGCGAATCCCAATTCCAGACCAGTCCCTTTCTAACTGCACTACTTAGGGTATGAAATGAGCAGAACACTTCTACACGGAAGCACCCTCTTTAGTGCGCTATAACTCCATTTGGAAACCGGCCTAACTTCTTCTAGCAATATAACGCCCTCTCGTGCACGCATGCAGTGTCTGAGTCATTGTTGATGAACCTGTAACGTTCCTGGTTTCATGTTGCAGGTGGTGGATCACTACGAGAACCCACGCAATGTTGGTTCTTTGGATAAGAACGCCAAGAACGTGGGGACCGGGTTGGTAGGAGCCCCTGCTTGTGGGGACGTCATGAAACTGCAGGTACGATAGACGTGACGTCATCGCGTGCGTTTGTGTGTATACATTATGTCTCTAATCACGTGACTTTCAGATCCAGGTTGACGAGAACGGAAAGATAGTAGACGCCAGATTCAAGACGTTCGGCTGCGGATCAGCCATCGCGTCAAGTTCCCTGGCCACGGAATGGATCAAAGGCAAAACGGTACGTCCTGGTTTGTGTGTGTGTGTGTATTTTTTGTGTGTTTGTTTTTGTGCTCATCCGTACGTTGTTTCGACTCCCTCGCTAGATCGACGACGCGATGAAAATCAAGAACACTGACATCGCCAAGGAACTGTGCCTTCCACCGGTGAAGCTTCACTGCTCTAGTGAGTTCCCACATTCCACACACAGCGTTTGTCTATAAACAAACATGTCCGCTTTATTTATTGCACTGTATACTTGTTTATCCACCCCCCCACCCCCCAGTGCTCGCAGAGGACGCCATCAAGGCCGCCCTGGCCGACTACAAACTCAAACAGAAGGACGAGGACAAGGTGGCTGAGGCTCGAAATTAAAGCAAGCTTTAATCCTCTCCTCTCTAGAAAGATCGCTCCGACAACCAACACGTGGATCCTCCGCTTCGGCGCTTCAGAAAATGTTGTCCTGATTGCCGTGACGTGTCCAGAGTTGTTTTTATTTTTCAGGGTGTTGAGTGCAATGCGAAAGGGTGATGGGTTTTTCTGGATGTCTTTCCGAATCACGCACAAAGATGAAAGTGTTTGGTCTGCGTCCCTTTTTTGTTGTTGTTTGTATGTATTTGTTTGAGCCTAATCCAGACCGAAGCAGAGCAGGGATTTCATCGTAAGCAAGAAATCGGAGCTAATCCGTCTTCAGCAGACTTGTTTGAAAAATTGCATTTCACTCCCAAACACACTGCATTTTTTTCGACCCTAAAGCACGTAATAATAATTATTAAAAAGGTGTACACGTCTTGCTTATATCCAACCCAACGTACGAGACCGAAGGCAATCTGCTCCAAAACTTGTATATTTGTTTACGTTCCACGTCATGTAAATACGGCAGTTGCGAATCCGTAATCTTACACGCACAACCAAGCAAAGTGATGCTGTATTCTATTAAAGCTTTATTAAACTTGTTAAACATGGTGTTTGTCTGAGCTTGTTTTTTTTTTCCCCAGCAGTGTTCGCCCACGTGAATTGGTGATATTTCTATCATTTTGCTAATTATTTTTCAGATTCTACATCAACAATCACACTATCAATAAAACACAATTACCATATATACATTGGTAAATAAATTTCAGCAGTAATAATCAGTATAAACATAAAAATATTCATATTTGTTGGCCGTTTTAGTGCAAGTTAAAAAGCAAAGGTACAAAAATAGACGATTACGAGATGAAAGTCGTGGCAATACGAGATGAAAGTGGTACACTTTCAAGAAAAACTACAGAATTGCGAGAAACGTTTACCGCATTGCATAAAATGCATAAAATGTATGTTTTGCAATAAGGATTTTTTATTTTTTGGCGCATCAATACAGTTAGAATTAGTAAACAGAAAATGCAGCGGTTATGTAGGAAATTTACTCAGAAAAAAAGACATTAAGGAAATTGCCCTTTTTTGTACAGGCTAAAACGGTGACCAGCGGCTTATGGACCGCTACGATTCTTTTCTCTAAATTTGTACATTATTCTCTAAATATTACGACTTTGATCTCGTAACCTTAGATTACATTTTTTAACGTGACACTAAAATGTTGTCATCGTTGAAAAACCTTAAAAATTACATTAAGTGTTCCTTTGGCTGTTCAGTGAGGACTGAAGGGGTGCAACCCTTTGGTTTCTCCACAGGAGGCTCCTCAGAACCAGGAGTACAAATAGCAGGAGTAGTCCTGTCAAGACACACAACACGGAGAGTAGTGCTACAAGGGCCGGGTCACGCGACTGGGTCAAGGTCTGAGGAGTGGCCTCAACTCGCATTCCTCCATCACTGGTGAAGGGTATGGGGGGTAAAGTGCTCAAGAAAGCATTTTGAATGTTGGTGGTGGTGTTCAGACAACCAGGATCTTCAGGTAGTGTTAGGCTGTGGGGTGTTTGGGTTGTCTGAGGGACAAGGTAAGTAGAGTTCAGTATTAAACACTGTTCGTAGCTTAACCCTTCCAAAGAGGATTGGTTGGGACTCCGAGGAGAGCTAGATTCTGCATGGTTAACGACTGTGGAAGGCTGTCCATGCGAGTTAAAAAAAGAGCTTCTACATGAGCTTGTCACAGTCCGGGTTACATTAGAAGTAGGATTTGCCGATACTTTTAAAGAAAGCACAGGGATCACCTTGGAAGTGTTGACTGGTGCTAATCTCTCGCTAGATTTCAGGATTCTTGGACAGATAGCCACGACAGACAGGGTCAGGAGAAGCCTGTGTGCCAGGTGTAATGGTGCTGCACACACAAGATCTGTTGCCATACGTAACCTGTCCATCAGCAGCCACCGATACAAGTACACGATGTCACATTCACAAACCCACAGGTTATTTGCAAGCTCCACAGAACGTAGATTGGGTAGGCCATCAAATGCACGGTCAGGCACTGAGTGCAAGCAGTTGCTGTTGATTTTAAGTACCTGAAGGTTGACCAACACAGCAAGCGAAGGCAAGTCCAATGTTGAAATGCAGTTGGCAGACACGTCCAGGTGTGTTAGTGAACTTGGAAGGTGGGATGGCAGGCTTGACAACTGGTTCCCCCTCAGAGACAGCATCCTCAGCCGTCCCAGGCTCAGCAGTGCCCCAGGTTGTATGGCCCTGATGCGGTTGTCCTCCAGATCTAATCGTGTCAGATTTCCAAGGTTCTTCAGGTCCCCGGCGGTGATTAAAGTAATGCGGTTCTCTTGAAGCTGCAGACTTTCCAGGCTAGATGGAAGGCCACGGGGGAAGCGATTCAGCCGGTTGTGGCTAAGGCTCAACTCCTGCAGGCTGGAGTACCGCCACAGGACGTTGTCTATATTGCACAGGTGGTTTCGAGCCACAGACAAAGCCGAGGTGGTGAGGGGGACTGAGCGTGGTAAGACCTGGAGCCCCAGTGACTCACACAGGATCAGAACACCTGGGCGAGGACAGCAGCACCCCGGTGGGCATGAGATTTGGAGTGGGAGGGAGGCAATAAAACCGCAGAACAAGAGCAAAAGAACAAGGGGGAGGCGAAGGTGCATGGCTCACTGATAAGAAAACGGGGGAAAACAGAATGCAGAGAAAAAGTTAAGCAAATATGCAAGTCAAGGTAAGTCAAGTATTTGTTAAATTTGTATTAATACAACGGATAAGACTTTTTCCTCAACTTAATTATTTTAAGAATTTTCTCAAAATAAGAACAAAAGAGATGCTCAACATGGTCAATACAGGTGTTACAGGTTCACAGGTACTCACCATCGTCATGCCCTCCTGGTTCCTGTTTCTCAAACAGGACGAGGCACACAGTCCGCTAATGGAACCTTTCATCTCTCAGTTATCACTCTCCCTCTTCAACAAGTTCCCAGAACTTGCTTTGCACTGTGTTCAGACAATTCCAGGCAACAGCCCATCAAACTTTAATGGCAGTCTTAAGGTGTTGCCTTACCTGGTTTGTGTCTTCTTCGCCATGTGAGATCTGTGTTGCTCTGTTGATTTTACTACCACCGTGAAAGCCCAGAAAGTACAGGATTTAACATTCAGAATCGCATCTTTAATCATAAACCTTTATCCTGCTTTAAAGATCAGCAGAAGTCCAGGTTCTTTGAGTCACTCATTAGGGCAGTCTTGTAAGAAAGGCAGTATCTAAGTTCGGCCATATGGTAACATTATTATATATGTGGTCGTAAACTGATCAAGCTCCTTGCTAAGCCTTCAAGGAAGGGGCGGGTGCTAAAAGGTGCCAAAATCCCAGAATAATTCAGTACTAAAGGCACCAAAAGTAGGGGAAACTTGAGCCGGAGGCTGAGGTGGTTTTAGGGGCTCCGGTTGCAGTGACTTGTACTTTCGCTGGTTTACGTTAGAACTCGCCAAACACGTGGCCTCGTGCCATTGCAACGGGGGATTTGTTTTCATTTATAAACCTCGTTTGCATTTTTCTCCGATAACGATCTACAGGAAGCGTACTCGCATTATACGTGAACGGAGTAAATTATTTAGTGATTGCTAATTGCTTTTATACTCAAAATAGGCTCAGCATTATAGGGATGATTGAATGAATATTGTGTTTAAAGCTTTGACACCTTGAACGTGCTTAGCCAGAAGTAACGGAAAAAAAAATTCTGTCAGAATAGACACGTTTTGATTTCTTGCCCAAACCGCCAAAACATTTCAAAAGAGGACAGAGAGACTGACAGAGTTATACCGAGAGTGTATCCTTTTTAGTTCAAGGCCAAATCTACGAGACCTGAATCAGACCTCTTTTCAGAACAGCACGGAACAGCAGCTCTCATAAGGGCCTTCTGAAACATTGATTAGCTTTTGAATAGCAGACCGCTTTTGACAATAGGCCTCTTTGTGCTGCAGTTCTTTAGCCTTAGTATGAACAGTGCCGAGACACTTATTAGCGCCAAGACGTTCCAAACTTCAGATCTTCGGCTGGTTGACATCAAAAGCTCATGTTTTCTATTCCATTTTTTTTTTATTTGAAGCTTAAATATGGGTCTCATCTAAGGCCCGTTAAAATAATTTTTAAAAAGTGGAGGGGGAGCTATTACACACCCAAACACCTAGGCACATAGACTATATTGATAATCATTGTATTGATATTCGTGATCATTGAAAAACACAGTAGGAGAATTTCAAATGGTTCCTGATACAAATCCTTTTACAAACCATCAGCCGCAAAGCATTAAAACCAATTGTTTCCATTATCTAGTGTGTTTGTTTACACAAATAAATTTCATCAAACCAGAGAATTTCATTGTAGAAAACTGGAATCTGTTAGCCCACGTCCTATATTTCCTAATGGTCCCTATTATCGTCCAGCAGATACCAGCATATGATCTACAAGTTGATCTACAAAGAGTGTAATATTGGTCCTTAATGGTTACCACTTGGCAAAAGATGCCTTCAGTGGAAGGTATGACCCGTAAGAAGCCTACAAATACCATATATAGATCGAATTTGTAATGGCCTAAATGGCTACCATGGGAATTGCACTGGTTTTAATAGAAACTTCAATGCTCACTTTTAGTCTTGATATATAAAGGGCAGAGGTGGAAAGAGTAATAAAATATTCTACTCAAGTAAAAGTACTGTTACTTCAATGAAATTTTACTTAAGTACAAGTGAAGTTACTGGTCTAAAAATCTACTCAGGTAAAAAAGTGAAAAGTAGCATAAAATGTACTGAGTTACTATGTTTTTAAATGGTGGAAGGTGGGGTGGGGGGGATTCTAGTGTAGTTCAAAAAGGAAAAAAAAATCATCTAAATCCCAAACTAGTTGTTTTTAATTGAACACCTTTACAAATCAAAGTGCAATAACAAAATAATGAATTAAATAAAAAAAACACTACAGTCGTTAGCGTAATGTGAGTCATGCAATTTCACAACAACAAAAAAAGTTATTTGTCATTCAGAATTTAGACTGCCTTTTTCCAAAGAGACAAATCAAAACCATGGTGCAAACTAAATATATAAGTATTATTAACTTACTTCAACCTGCTGGTGCATGTTCGATGTTGAGTGTTTATAAGATGCCAGTTCGGTCACCTTGGGAAAACATTGCTAACACTGCATAATAAAGCCGTTTCCTTTCTTGAAGTCATTTCAACTGTCTTGCATTGATGTCAAATCATTTGCTTAAATATGTTCAAGTGTTTGTTTCAGGAGAATCCGACGGCGTTTTGCTTTTAACTGCATCTTCGTCACTGGCATCTGTCTTATCCGTCGCCATTTTTCTTTTCTGTGAGTTCCCACTGCATTATTTTTATTTCATTTGTTTTTGACTCAGTAATGGATGTGATTTAAAATGTATTTAAGTGCAATACTTCATACAAAACATACCTCAGTAAAAGTAAAATCATTTTTAAAAACAACTTTAAAAAGAAGTAACAAATCAATCACAGTAACGTGAGTACATTTAATTAGTTACTTTCCAACTCTGATAAAGAAGTTTTGATATCTTACTTGTACCTATCAAACTATAAAATGTTTCCTTTAGTTAGATATAAAAGTAGTGCTGTTTTGTTCACACACTAAAGACAAAAGTGCATCACAGCCAACAAAACGATTTAATGTGACATGTATTATAAAGTATACTTACAATTGAAATAACACATATAATCCAAGCAGTTGCTAAAAGCCACCAAGATTTTCAATACAACAAATATTCAATGAAAAGGCACTGATGCAAACAAGAACACAATGACCCAAGAATATTATTATTACTATTATAGAGAAATAAATATGTATATGTACCAAACCCAAGGTGGTTTATATCCTTGAGTCCAAGATACAATCCAACACATACACTATCATAGAGTATTAAAACAGTATTAAAACAATAGTCTTTTATGGTTCTATGGAGAGACAAATGCATTTTCCAGTATGAAAGTTTTTTTAATGTACATGCTAAAAAAAAAAATTTTTAATGTACACGATTTCACTTTATTTCCATAAAAAAAATCTTCCCTTAGCATGAATATCAATAAGCATTACACACCCATGTCATTTGGACAGACAACTTTCAGCCCTAATACCTCTTGTAAATCTTGCCAAAGATGTTCTTCACCAGTTGGAGATTTCTTGCTTGGGATCCCAGAACAATAGGATTTAGATACAGTGACTGGGATGTTCCATGATAGATGTCACCTTCAGCCGACTGTTTGCTCTCAAGATAACTCCTACAGAGCTTGGACGTATGCTTCGGGACATTGTCTCGTTGTACGGTGAAGTCGGTTCCAATTAGACGTGGTGTAGATGGAATTTCATGGTGTTGAAGTATGGAATGGTAGCCATGTTGGTTCAGGATTCCTTTCAACCGGAATAAGCCTTAAATCTTCCCTGCTCCATGACAACCCCAAACCATTAGGCTTCCAACTCTATGTTTGACTGTGGGGGGTGAAGCGGTCTGCTAACATCTTCTCTCCTGTTCTCCATCTTACAGAAGTTCTTCTGTTAGAGCCAAAAATGTCACATTTGGACTTATCTGCCCACAGAACGTTCTTCCAGTCATTCACTGTCCAATTCTTGTGCACATATTCTTCGAAGCGCATGTTTTAAAAGCATGATGGTCTTCAAATTACACGTTGCTTTAGACTAATTTACACCACAACAATCTTGAATTGTTTTATTCCGATTGGTCAGAATTGATCATCAGCACTGACAGTAAGTTTACCAGTTGCAAAACACATAGTTAGCAACCCATTCACAGGGCTGTCTATAGCGGACACTTCCGGTAATGTAATGAGGCTACAAGTAAAAAGAAAACAAACAAACAAAAACCCAACAAAGAAAAAAACACAGTTTTGTAAGGTTTACTGTCAGGAGACTTACTTTTTTGTCAGCAGTTTGTAACAGCGAGGGTTCTTTTGGTCTTGTATTTAAGGGGTTACAAACCTTTGGTTTAACAGAGAGAAAAATAGATAAATATTGAGGGAACAATGTTTTATAACCAAATGGATCCCTGTATTTATTAATGGATAAAAATATACAAATCCTTATTGATTTTATTCCATGTTAAACACCTCAGAGAAAACAATATATAAATAAAGAAACTTAGCCATTTTTTTTTTTTTTTTAATCACAGGCCTCTACATTAAAAAATAAACATTACTGCAATTTTATTATTTTTGTTGACACACATTTTAAGATATACGACAAGTCCGAAAAAAAGAGCGTTGTTCTTGTGACAATTAATACAAAGCATTCAATGCAGTGTAGCAATAAATTATGAATAATTATAACCACTGGCACGATGAGCACACCAGTAAGCGGAGAACTTTTTTGTAATGAAAATGGACCTAACAACACTTTTGCTCAAATCAAGAAAGTTTAACCTGATCCCCTTTAAATTCAGCTCAACAAATTGGTACAAGGTTGAAAAACTGGCATCCGAGAAGTAGACGACCTCCATCCAACGAAAGACTCATCAGAACCGGATTTATTCCCAGCAAATCCAGAGGAATTCTTAACCAACCTGTCTTCTTAATGCGAGGCTTGGTTTGCTTTTCTCAGGTGGCAAGTACACACAGGTGCCTGGCCATTGCTTGCTGTGGATGTGCTCGGCTTGGGCTCCTCCTTATTCTTCTTCTTTTCTTCCTCCTTCTGTACCTCTACCTCCTCCACATCTTCCACTATCTGCACCTCCTTCGGTTTTGGTCTAGGATCCTTGCCATTCTTTTCGCCCACAAGAGCTTTGGTCGGAGCACGCAGGTAGCTTGTGGTAACACTGCGGGGCTCTGTCAGTCTTTGTTCCGCCCCCTTGCTTGGAACGCTCATGTACTTCCGGGGGGCATGCTTCTTGGGCGGATAGTAAGCCTCGAGTTTGCGCTTGTGGCTCATGGCCGAGGCACAACAGGCAATGAAGATGATGACGATGAGCAGCGACATCACTACGATAATGAGGAGCATATTGTCACGCAGGAAGTCCACCACCTCGTGAAACAGAAAGTGTTTGATGCGGATAAAGGTGGTGGTGATGCTGAGAATTGGCGTGGGGGACGGCGGAGGTACGTTGGTGCTACGGGCCGTCGGGAAAATCAATTCACGGTCGTCTCCACTTCCCTCCACGGACATGTTGAAAGGGAGTGCCATAGTAGAGCAGCTCCAGCTCCAAAAGGCAAAGAGGAGCACGAAGGCTAAACGTGGGCCCATGGACGACATGGCAATGCAACACCTAAAAGAATAAAAACATACATGAATAAAGGGGGTATATTAGAAAGATTTTAAAACGCACAATTCACAAAAGTTTGTGGACACCCAAAGATAAGATTTTGAGTGTGTTTGTTGAGTAAAATCAGGTACTGATGTAGGATGAGGAGGCCTGCGGTGCAGTAAGCGTTCCTCACAAAGGTTTTTATTAGGGTTGAGGTCAGAGCTCTTCACGAACACACTCCGAAATCTTCCCGGTCAAGCAAACAACCAAAATACTACCATGCATTTGATATGGTTACAATAACATACAACTTCTTCTTTTATTTTCTACATAAACAGAGGAAACAGAACAAATTTTACTATCATTTGTTAGAAAATATCTGCTGTTCTTTAAAAACGGGGAAGTGTGAGCAATGCGTTGCGGCTTCCCTTTTCCCTTTTGGCCTCTTTAGCTCAGGAAAAGGTCAATGTTATCATGCAGATATGAAGTAACTGGAACAAAAATAAAAATCATGCAAGCATGTAATCAAGAGAAACTGAAAAATGTTTGAATACCTCAATCTGATCGAGTTATTTTATTTAGGGGCAAATGACAACTGTAGCTTTGACCAAAACCTCCTCCATGTAAACCAAATGTATCAAGTAAAATTGGTGGCAGGATGGTGGTATGTGATTTTGAGGATTCCAGTCTACATTTAGTCCCCACTTGCTGTTATATTAACCTCCACTCTTCTGGGAAGGTGTTACTGGATTTTGGAGTGTACTTGGAGTGTAGATTTGTGCTCATTCAGCCACAAGTGGATAAGTCAGTCAGGGGTGCAGTCAGCATTCCAATTCATTCCAAAGGTGTTCAATAAAGTTGATGTCAAAGCTCTAGAATCAATTGAGCACAGGGGCATTGTCATGCTGGAACAGGTTTGTGTCTTCTAGTTCAAGTGAAGTCCAAAGACGACATCTGGGGAAGAACTAAATCTGGCTGGAAAAGTCAGTACTTTTGTCCATAAAGTGTACCATCCATTCTTGATCATTTGCAATTTGAAAATAATAATAAAAAAATAATTTAAACACCTTCTCACAGCACAAGGATCTGTGTGGTGTTTGCTCTGGGTTCATAGATTTTCTCCCAGTAAAAAACAAATCAGCAAACTTATTTGGTTAAGATCAGGCTAACATAATTTGCCTTGCCTTGTGCAAAAGTATGTGTGTGCATCATGCCCTGCAGTGGACTGGTAGCCAATAAGGCTGTATTGCTGCCTAAATTCTTGGGATTGATTCCAGAGCCACTGCAATCTTGCAGGAATAAGTGACTGTGGCGTAAACAAATAAACTGTTTTGATTTAAACACTGTTAACCTACAATTAATTTAATGGATTCCAGTTATTTTACCTGAATTGAGAACGGTTTTAGATTCTACAGAAATCCCATTGCATGTCCTACCGCCTTTGTGTAGTCTATATTTCCTAAGTTATGGTATCTGCCATGTAAGCTGCCATAGGTAACAATCTCAACCACCAAACACATTTTCCTCTTGAGTCACGGGAAGAAAGAATCATGTTTGTCTGGCTTTGAGAGAAATATCTTAACAGAATATGGGTTCGTTTCCAAAGCTTACAACTCTTAATTTAAGGCAACCAATGGCTTAAATCAAGGACCCACCAGTGGTAGTTCGATGGTGCTGGACTGGAACTTGAAACCTTTCATTTCTAAGCCCTAGGACTTAACCATTGAGCTACCAGTTCCCAACTCATGAACATTTCTAATATTGTAAGGTTACAACCTCAAATGTGTATTCATTTGGGATTGGGAGTTATTTTTTTATTTTTTTAATTAATATATATACACATCTAATTTGCACAAAATGTACTAAAAAAGAAAAACGTTTTATTGTGGTTCAAAGATCAAATATTTGTTAGTTGGATGGGTAGAACCAACTTTTCTGCATCTATAGTACATCTCAGATGGATCAGCTTGACAAATTTGAATCTTGATATGTTTGCCAATTCCTTTTGACAAATTTGCACAAGCTCTGATTGGATAGATGGATCAATGACCATTTTCAAGACTTGAAACAGAAAATTGTTTAAGCCATTCTATATTGAGCATTGCTATATTTATGGTTGTTGTGATGATGGAAGGTAGGCCATTGCTTCAGTCTTTAGTTTTTTACAGACTGGAACAGGTTTTATAATAGGACTGCTTTGTATTTGGCTCCACCCACCTTTCCTTTATGCCTGACCTTGAACAGCATTCCCCATAACATGACACTACCAGCACCATGCTTCACTGTGGATGCAGTTTCCACAGGGTGAGAAACAGTGTTTTTATTTTCTTCTTTTATTTAAAACTTCGAATGGGCTGTGGATATTTACAGTTCCTCCAGAGTTACCCATGAACTTTCTGTGGATTCTCTGGCTAATGACTTCATTATCTTTTGACAGATGACCAAAATACAGGGTTTTGGTTGTGCCATATTCTTTCCATTGAATTTTTACAACAGATCACTGATTGAAACTGTACATTCTTCTTTGTCCCAGATGTTTTTTTCCTTGTTTTACAAGAAGTTTCTGGAGCTATCTAGAAATAGTTGGATTAAATTTGAGGTCATGTGACACTTGAAATGTGCACAGATGTAGACTCTATTTAACTAATGTAATGTTTCATTACATTGACCTTTTTTTCTACTGCTCCGATATAAAGTTTGATGTAAAATCCAAAATGAGTCCATTTCAGTTCCAGCTTGTAAAAATATTAAATAAAAATAAACAAAAATCAACGTGCAAAGAGGGGAAACTATTTGGATAGTTTCATAGAAATCTATGACACATCTGCACTTCCACAGTGTTTTCATCCCCTCTCATCACTCTGTGTTAAATCTATTTTAGTTATTGCAATGCTTTAATTACTTGGGGTGGAGCTGGAGCGAGTCAATGCCTGGTTTGTAATTCCCACTGATTTCTACCATCCGCTCACCACAGAAAAAGCCTGAAACATACATACATATGGATAAACAGATAAATAGTTTGATTTGTGGATGGTGTCGATGGTGCAGAGTTTTCAGGGAGGAAAGAATCAAGACTTTTCATATAACTTGGTATGAAACGACTTCTGGAAATTGCAAGGAAAAAGCTTGTAACACTGTAGGAGATATAATTTGTGGAGTCTGGAAAGTTTGTTTTTCCTCGTTTTCATTTTCAGACAGAGAACAAGAGACAGCTGGACAAAGCAAACAAGAGAGAGAGAAAGAGAGAGAAAGAGCAAACACAGCGTGGGAGACATTTGCCTTTAGCCTGTATTTTCTTGCTATTTTAGTTCAGCTGTAATAAACCAAACCAGAGGAACTATTTCTGCTCTCGCAACCAGTGCCAGTCTAACCACAGTGCACTGTAAAGAAAAACAGAAAAAACCCTAAACACAACTGCTAGGTTCTTCTGAAATAATCAAGCCCGAGGAACCCAAGGCCATGATCTGTATAGATGATATCTGTATATGCATAACATGTCCCTACTGATACAATGCAGTGTAACAATAGAAATGCTGTAAAGAGGAACTCCTCGAGTCAAACCCTATTTCGATTCCATCCATGTTCCATTTACTGCTAAATAAAAATGCTAGAAAGAACCAAACAGTGTGTTTCTAAAACAATTCTCAAAAAAATGGGCCAAAATGGCAAATATAAATCTTTTTAATGGTCATTAAATAATACTTGATAATTATTTTAAACATTATTTAAATAATCTTTAAAAAAAAAAAAAAAAAAAAAAAAAAAAAGCAAAGCAAAAATAGAACATATTTACTCTTGAGACTGCTTGCTGCAATGAACTATTTTAGGAAAAATAAAAAGCAATCCACTTATTGTACCGTCTTGTACATAATAACGATTAAATGCAAAACTATATCACATGACATGAAGTAAAAAAAAAATAATCCAATAATATCTTTTGGGATGTTCTTTTTATTTTTAAAGATCAGTCATTAGTTGGACTTCTCCCACACCTAAAGCAGGCCATTAAAGGCCTGATAAAAAGCTCATAAGTAGAACCAGGATGGAGTTCTCAGGATGACTCCTACGCAATTTGTCTATTGCTTGCTAATTATTTGACAAAGTAATTTGTTGCTAAAACCAATACAAGCTTCCTATTGTGGCATTTTGGGCATATTTGTGTTTTTTTTGTTTTTTTTTTGGGGACCAGAAACATACAATTAACATTCCATCTACGGTACATACACTGTAAAAATAAAAAATATAAAAAATGCCATGAAGAACCGAAAAGTCTGTTTCTGCAGCATAAAAGAAGCTTTAGTTTTAGAAGAATTTTATATATACCAAGAATAGAAGAATGTGTGGTTCCTCAAAAAAACATTTTGGTTAATGATTCTTTCAAAGAACTGCTTTTTCATTTGGTTCATTCTTTTCTAAGAAGATTTTCTGGTACTACAAAGAACTATTCCCAAACCTTCTTTATAGAGCCGCTCAAATGAAGGTTCTTTGTTCCAGCCTATTTAGTTCAGTTATGAGATTATATACAATCAGAATTTGGATTATTGAGGATGAAAAACCTTTTTAAGAAGTGTGAAAGTTCTCCACGGATGGTAAAGGTTTTTCCCAGAAACATCCACCTTGGCAAAATTGTGTACTTGTGATCTAGACACATAGATATACAAATGCGAATCATATACGAAATATGAAACATTATTGGATTTCTGGGACCGCCTGCGTATCCTGATTCCTGAAAACGCAGTCTAGATTTTTTGGCCATTAATTAGCCATAAAGACCATGTACAATGTAAACCAGATCCTAATGAGAGGTTAGCCATGAGCTCCTGGAGCTAATGTGTGGGTGTCTCCTGCATGCTGAAAAACAGGAGGAAAGAACTCAAGCTAAATTATATGCTGAAATTTTCTGCTCGGTCATTCCGGGCCAATATGATTGCGAGGCATGTGGCACCGATGAGGAAAGAGATGAAGGTCTACTCTTTTTTTCAAAGCAGAAAAATGAAGTGGGGGAGGGGATCTAGCATGGAATATGAAATAGTATTGCTAAAAAACTAGCATTTCAATGTGGTGGTTTTTATTTAGCCAGAACTTCCTTAAAAAAAAATGAATAATTGTTCCATCATTGTTCTACATTCACCCCAGTGGAAAATATCGCCCTACGCTTGAGTTAACTCCAAAGAGGTACAATTTGCCAAGGTTAACCCATGAGAATGATCGTTCCCACCGGTGAGTTAACACAATATCGCTCAACACCGCTCAACGCTTCTCAAGGGCCCGAAATGTCAAATAAAAAGCTTTCATTGGTCTTCCCAACAAATTATTGGCCAGAAAATGAATGCAATGATAAAACGAATGCACTCCTGAGACACTCCCAATGCCACAATTTGCTCCTTTTTTTGCTGCAATGAATTGTTTGAGGACAAATTTTCATCTTCTTGTATGCTTGTCTTTGTGTACACAAAACATAAAAAGAAAAGACAAAAAAAATTAACACGCCTGGATAGACAAAATCCTCCAAAAAAATTTTTTTATTTGAAGGACTTTAAAAGATTAATTGTTTTGCATGGTTTTCTGTGACACCTGATGCAGGTAATCAAAGGCTATAGGGGGACAACTGTTTCTGGAAGCAATGAGACTTTGGATCCGAAGGTCATGAGTTCCAATCCCAGCCACACCAAGGTGTGCCCCTGAGCAAGGCCCTTAATCCCATATCTCTGCTCAGTTGCCTGGATGAGATGAATGTAATTCGCTCTGAAAAAAAAGGGCATCCGCCAAATGCCATAAATGCAAATGTAAATGAATTAATGCTTGTATATAAAGCCAAAAAAATGGACCTCAACCTCGCAGCACTTATCTGCCCCCACACTTCACTATGCACCACTGTTTGACTGGTCCTATCATCTCTCAGGGTACAAGGAAGACATGCTTCAAGACATTTCTCTGTTCTGGCACCCTGATTGTGGAACAAGCTTGATGTCTGAATAGATGAATCTCTAGCAGTCTTTGAACAATGTCTGAAGACCTTCCTGTTCTAGAGGCTCTTCAATTCTTCGATAAAAAAATTGCTTTCTATTTATTTACTCTCCCAACAGAGTTTAAGGCTAATTATATTCCTGTTGTCCTAATGAACAAGCATCAGTATGCATTTATCGATTGAGACTACAAATCGCAAAATACAATAATTGTAAATATAAATGTAAGGGGCTAAAAACAAGCTCATAAATGTTACCAGGATTGATAGAGCAGGAAAAGAAATCATTTTTTGCTAAGACCATTCAAAGCGTTTTTGGGGCTTGGTCCATTTTCTTGCACCAGGAATGTACAAAAAAGATCCGAATCACTTGCAACTTTCTATAAACTGAATCGAAAAGAAACGTTCTAAGTGAACAATACAAACAATGAGGAAAAGCCTTCATTACACATCTTGAGTCAGTTAGTTTGGATGGTGTAGATCAGTGGTTGAGATGTTGACCTTCTGATCTGACGGTTGTGAGATAAAATCCCAGCACCACCAAAGATGCCACTGCTGAGCCCTTAAACAATGCCCTCATCTGCTTAGCTGGATAAATGCAATAATCCCTTTGCATAAGGGCATCAATGCCAAAAGCCCATAAATGAATTAGGCTTTTATAGATGCCAGTTTTAAAGAAGAACCCAAAAGAGGCTTTCACTTTTAACATACTATAAGATGTACACAACAAAACACGGATTATTTCCATATAGGATACAAAATTTTAATGTAGTGTTGAAAACGAATGTCAAAAAGCTCACATAATCCAATAGTTATGCTGCAAATTAACTCTGAGGCGATTCCCATTTCTTTTCCCCTCACTCTTTAAAGAAAAGGTTAAAGACAACCCAAATGACATTCATCCGAAGAAGAAAAAGAACACTTACCGATGATACTGATGATAACTCCGTGGTTATCGGAGATCCCAGCGCTCACCCTCGTCCACAAGGCAGCAAAGTGAAAAGACAAAAGGAAGATAGGAAAAAAGGGTGTGAGGAACACCAGCTGCCTCTGTGCTGCACTGAGGAGACCACAGCAGATTGTGCTTTTGTGTAGGATTCCCAAGATTAGTTATGGGGAAGAAAAAAAAAAAAAAAAAAAAAAGACATTTCTGTGAGCATCTCCCGCCCTCCTTCCCTCCAATTTTCTCCTCCTTACTTGGCAAAGATGGTAGGGTGGTCAAACGGGTTTCTTATGGACAAGGTTCACTTATAAGACCGTGCAAATTCATCAATGTTGAAACCCATTTAGGACTCAAGCTCTGATATCTGACTTTTTATTTTATTTTTTTAAACAAAACACATGCAATATAGAAATCTGTTTAAGAAAAGCCAAAAGTGGAATATTTTTTAATAAATTGAATAGATTTAATAAAAAATACAATATTCATTTAATTATTTTTATTATTACTACTATATACACATACTGTATATATACACACAAAATTCTGATAGTTAGGGAAAAAAGTTTGTACTAATATATTACATAAAAATGTTTGAAAAACTATTATTGTATTATTTATTTAAAGTAGTAAATAAAACATTCATGACAAGAAATTCACAATTTTTGTCGAGTTTACACTACATGTATAATTCGGCTTGAAAAAGGAACCGTCAAAAGGAGAGAATCTAAAACCTCGAACGAGTATCGCATTGCACTGTATATATAAAAATAAAACATGATCTCCTGTAATGCTGACTGCAGCCCAGGCCTCCTCACCTCACCTACATCAGTATCTCACTTTAATTACCTTGTAGCTGAATGACCACAACTGTCCACAAGCAGACCCCAAAATCTAGTGGAACATCTTCCCAGAAGAGTGGACATTATAAAAAAACACAAAATGGGGACTGGATGTGGATTTTGATGTTCAAAAATCTGTTCAGGTGTCCACAAACTTTTGTCCATACAGCATATTTTAGAGCTTTCAGGCCACATGTTTGGAGTTAAGTTTGAAGTCCGATGTGGTGCGCACCTCCCATGGGTGAGGCTCTGTGGGCGCTGGGTGTAGCACTTATTTCTGAACCTGGTTTCTGCTATGTCTCTCATCAGGCCTTTGCGATTACAGCCTCCTGGCCACAAAAAAACACACACAGTTTGCGTATGCACAAGGTTTTAAAATAAACCTCCCATCTACAGACCTTCTACCTTTATATTAGATCCTGTCTATATAAATGTACAGATGACTGCAGTGTACATGGCATCACATGCTGCACACATCTTTATCTAAATTCAATGTTTTTTTTATCTGTTCTGTTCATCATTAACACACCCAAGAGCAACTTTGAAACAATGTGCAAACACAAAACCTTATCTGCCAAGCTTCAACCTCAACTTCAGATCAGTCTTGATGATGATGTTGCCTGTGAAAAGGCTGAAACCTTTATTTATGCTGGCTGACACCATGTTGTCCGGTATAACGTATTGTAAAATATACACAAATCTCTTCAGATGGTTTAATATATGAGTGAATGGAGGAAAAAAAACCTCCTGAAACTCTGTCCATGGAAGAAATGTATATAGCACATAAGGATTAAATAGTTTTCTCCAACTGTATTAAAACTATATTAAAAAAAAAGTTACAACCATACATATAGAACATTCAGTAAATACAAAATAAAATTACTATATTATATACTATACAGTAAAACTTACTGTATCAGCTCATATGGCTTCATGTCTATTGCAGACAAGTGCATGAGGAATCATGGATTATTTCCAAAGCAATATTTATATTAAAAAAAGAAATAATAAAATAAAAAAAGAGAGAGAGAGAATATTCACAAAAACTATAGAACTATAGACTAAGCAAATAAATAAAAGCCGCCTGTGAGGAGTTTTTTTTTCTCGTTAAGCCCTCATTAAAAGGGAATGAACGTACAACTTAAGGCTGATGGAGCAAATGCAGGCTGAAAAAAAGGGGAATGCCTGTTGCTATCTCAGATCTCATTTGCTGTTTTGTATTCATATTTATTGAATCTCAATTTAGTTGAACTTGCATGAAGGTTGTTTCTTTTTTTGTTTTTTTCCTCTCCCACTGGTATATTATTTTTTGGTGTGCCAGCTAGCCACAATAATGCAGCTATGGAAGATAATGGAGAATGTAGTTTCTTTTTTTTATCCTGGTAAGACAAATATCTGGGCGCCTGATTACGAGACGTGGTAGCTCATTAGTTAAGATGTTGGACTTCTCATTAGGCTGAGGTCAAATCCCCGCACCACCAAGCTGCCACTGCTGGGCTCTTACATTAACGTTTACTTTTTTTAATTTGGCTGGTGCCCTAATTCAGAGCGAATTGTATCATTTATACAACTGAGAAGTTGAGTGTTAAGGGCTTTGCTAATGGGCCCAGCAGTGGCGGGGTTGGTTTGGTGGCACGCGGATTTGAACTCATGACCTTCTGGTCCAAAGTTTAATACACTAACCAGTGAGCTACCACTTTCCTTCTGGCTCTTGAGCAAAGCCCTTGCAATTCCTTTGTATAAATTAGAAAATTGAAAGCCAATCAGGATAAAAGTAAGTAAATCTAATGCCATATGCAAATGTGGGCATTCTCTTGAGGTCGGTGTTATCTTAAACCCCGATCCTTACCACTAATCAAAATCCCAGAACCATGTCGAATGGAACATAAGGTATAGCTAACAAGCACCCGACCTGCTATTTGGAACTTATGAATCATAAAAGAGGTGACTGGAAACAGGAACACCGCTGTACAGAATATATCAGTCAACAAAAGAATGAGGGTAAATGATATTGCAATGTACTCGATACAGTTACTGAGTAAAACCTTCCTTCTATAGAAAGGACTACAAACCCCCCACACACATGTAAAGCAGTTCATTAGTCATAAGAAGTCATTTACAGGTTTATGTACCACACATTGCTTAAAATACAGTTCAAGGCAACAGTCACTAGGAAGCTCTTTTGGGTAACAAGCAGACGCACAACTCTATTTAAAACCACACTTCCTCTCTCTCTCTCTCTCTCTCTCTCTCTCTCTCTCTCTCTCGTCTAATAAGTCCACACACTTCCTATGCAACACCAAGCACAGACAAATATTATCATCCGTGCTGACAAGCAGCTTTTGTTAGGCCTCGGGGGATGCTCACTTCGTGCACGCATCAGCAGTTGACAAATATGTCGTAGACCAAGTGCAGGAAATTTTGCTCGGTTGATTGAGCAGTCTAAATCTTGTTTGTGCAAGTACAAAGTTCTTTAGGCTTGATTAAATGTAGAAAATCTTGATTAATACAAAGAGCCAGTGGTCTTACCACAGACTCCCTGTCAGGAAGAAAGATTTAAGAATTCCAATTGTTCTCCTCGATGGGAACGTGGAGTTTGGATTTTCGAGTCAGATTTAAGTACAAAAAAAAAAAATAATCTCTATGCCACAACTTCAGTATCATGCAGGAAGCTGTTGAGGGTGAGATCATCACCGTCTTCATCCTCGGTGATTGGGATCAGTGCGCCGTTGCTTTTAGGGTGCTTCGGGGTAGGAATGGGATAATCGGTATCATTCATGAGGGCTGATATGCAGACCATTTCCGTCCCGTGAAGCAGGCTCGCCCTGTGCCTTTGTCTCAAGCCAGCCAACTTCGTGGCCAACACAATGGTGGTCATGATAAAGATGGTCGCCAGAGCGGCCAGACTGGCGATGACAATGAGACACCGACCCACGAGGCCTTCTTTTTTTGGTTCGGCCGTGGGACAAATCCTGGTGGTTGATTTGTTAGGTTTTTGGCTGTGATGTGCCGTAGTTGGCGTGTGACTCGAAGTAGTTCTGACTTTCGACGTTGTCTTTATGGTTGTTTTTGATCTGGTAGGTCCTCCGGTGCTCGAATGAGGTGGCGGAATCGCGGTGACCGAATTTGTAGCATTCGTTCCGTTTGCTCCGATTGAGGCAGGAATTGTGGGAGTGGAGCTGGCCATGGTGGGGTCCGAAGTGCTATTTTTCTCAGGGAAAGGGCTTTGTGGAGGACTTTCGGTAACTAAACTTTCGTTCCCTGGCGACTTGTGTTCGGTGCTGTTCGTTTCAGTTCCTTCGATCTTCGAAACGTTTCCAGAAGTTCCATTTCCCTGCGACGGCCAACTGTGGGTCGTTTCAGAAGTGTTCCGGCTGGGCGTAGGAGCTGCAGTAAAACTTTCGTTGCGAATCCCTGTGGTCTGTGGAGGTCGGCCGGTGGGCTGAAGTTCAGTTGTGTTGTCGTATTGCTGTGTGTGGTTGGAAACAGTTGAATTTTGTAGATTGTCTTTAAGCAATTGTTGACCTGTGGCCAAGCTGCTCGCAATCAGTAGAAAAAGAAACAACCTCAAGTCGAGCTGGTTAGTCATGGCTTTTAGCTGTAGAGCAAAAGAACAGGCAGAACTCACTTGAAAATAAATGCAGAACATACTGACTTACATGGTTAAGAAAATTTTTTAGATTTTATAACCGACATTTCGGAATAGGATTTTGACAATTTCTTTTTTAAACACAATGTTTGGCTCACCACGTGCGAGTAACATATTACAGACTTTCTTTTGAGGAGTTTATCCTGTATATCAGTCAGTTTTAGTCATTTCTTTTAGTTAAAGTTCCTGCCTGCTACAATGATGTCCTTCTTACTTCCAAAGTACTTTTTTTGTTTTTTTATTTCCATAAATCCAATCAACAATTGTACCAATAACAGATTATGGAATCAAAAGTTAAAAAGAGGTCTATGTACAAGTATTAAGCATAAATACCTGGTGGCTTTCTTGCAGCTCTCTTTCTAGTTCGCACGCCGTGTACCTTTTCCGAAAAACGCCTCGCTGTTTTTTTAATACAGGAAGTTGCCTCTGTGTCAAACCAAGCTGAGGTTTGAAACTGTGACGCAACCATCACACAAGCGAATAGGAGTCGGTTCAAAAGAAGAAGAAGAAAAAAAAACATCATCTGCAGTTCCCTAAATCCAACCCAATCTCTAAGCAAAAGACAATGACGACAGCAAATTGTGCAACCATCAAACTTGTCAAACATAGGCTACAAAGTCGCCCCCCCATTACATTGCAAATGAACAAGGAATGAATAAGAAATGACACACAGACTGATTTTCTTTCGTTCTTTCAGAATTTATTGGGTTTTATTCACTTTAATGTTCCATTTAAAGTGAACAGGGAAACTTTGGAAACTATGGCTTGGTTTTCAGTTTGACAGAGGCAGCATCGGAATGAAACGTTATATACAGAGCGGTTCGTGAAATCAAAAAAGTCACATACGCTTGAAGCTTTCGAGTCAACCTACCAAAAATATCCTTCGAAATCGACACCTACTCAATCAAATCAAACATGAAAAAAAAAATTAAAACACTTCATAACCTTGCAGAAAAATCAACCACTGTAACCTTATGAGGTGCAATTCCCAATTTGTAGCCAAGGAAAATGGGGGCATTGGTGAGGGATGAATTTCAATTAATCAAATGCAATGCAATTGAACTAGTGTGATCCGCCCAACAAGGTGTCCCATTGGTACAATTAATCACAAATCCCATAATAAAGAAGTCAGGCAAAAACACCTTTAAGACTATATTTGCTAATATGTTAACATTATTTGACCACCAGAAAATAATAATACATGATGGTACAGTTGGTTAATGGCGGCGAGGGTTGAACAACCCGGAAACCACTCACCTCGGCTCTATGGGCTATCATTAATGCTCGATGTTGGGAGGCAGAGTCGCCGATTGATTTGCATTTGATTTGTTCGATCCGTTCAACACATGAAAAATCGGATTCAAGGAATGAACGGTGCGCTTCTATAAAAACCACGAACATGAATTCTATTACGCTACAAACTAAAAGACAACACTAAACTGGGCTTAAAGCCTACCACGCTCGCCCTTTACATCCTCTTCTCATCATCCTTCCACCAATCTACCAATTCAGACAACATTCGATTTTCCCATGCATGCAATCAACCATAAAAAAAAAAAAACCCTAGCTAGCATATCAAAAATGGCACATATATTTTGTCCCCTCCAACAGCTCACACATTTTATTGCGATAACCCCATAAGAGCATCGAAACAAAGCAATCGGATGCAAGGAACCAACCCCAAAATCCTAAAATCCTTTCAATAAACCGTGCGCAAGAACAAAGAAAAAACCTGCAAAACCCCGCTCACTTCCCAAATTAAGTAAACCCAACAAAAAAACGAAAAATGTTCATCACATTTAATTCTTTCGCCGCTTTCACCCTTTTTTTTTATGGTCACCATCCAAGTTTGAAAAAGGTTTTGGTACCCCGAGTGCTTTTTCCACCTTCCAACCAATCAGATCCCAGGAAATTAGTGACAAAACAGTCGTTAGGGAGTTAATATGGGGATAAAAAAAAACTGCTAAATATTTAAATTCATTGTAACAACACGAGTGTTTGGGTTCATTCTCTCGAAACTCACCAATTCTCTCAATATTTCTAATCCATTTCCAAAAACATGTACAATTTAAACCTGGAATGTATGCTAGGTAAGTCAGTTAGTTGAGACCACCCAGGGCGGCGTAGTTATGGTTACAGGGTGTGTCAGGAGAGATGACTATAAGCACGGCCAAATGTGAAAGCACCGTTATATTCCTTTGACCGTGGAAAACCTCAGCCCATCGATAAGCTCTTAATTTGAGTCAGATTTTGTTACTGTTCAGTGATAGATACAGGAATTAGGATGTGGTCTAGACGAACTTTGGCTACACCCTTCTAAACATATGGCTAAGAGAACAGGGCAGTCACTTCCTGCACAACGGAAACAGGAAGTCAATGGCAATGTGTTGGTCTAGACTGCTCATTCGACGCAGACGGTTTTTCGCCACGCATTGAGGAACTTAACATCTCAGATAAAATGGTAATACTTTGATCCAGGATACAAAGGAAAAATGGTGAACGACATTAGTGCTGGTTTGTTCAAATATCAGTGTTCTTCAAACTAAAGAGCCTTGATACTGAAATCAGGCTCGGTCTGTAGAACAGAAATGGAAATACTGAATGACTGGGAAATAAAACCCCCCCCAAAAAATGCGGCTCTCTATTCTAATACATAGCGTATTATGTGCAACACCAATGACGTAGATTCTTCCATCCGAGACTCCGCAAGGTAACTAAAGACACAAATCAAAGACTGGGGCGAGTCCGGGACAGGGGTTATTGTGAGAAAATAGAACACGTGAAATCTTTATTGCATGCAATTGTCTAAAAAGATACTGTTTCAAGGGAATAGGCAAAAAAAAGATCAGACCTGAATGTTCATGGAATAACAATGCAAACCATTGAAAGAACAAACCATTTTCCAAAGGAAAGGAAAAAAAAAAAGAAAAAGAAATCAATGCATTGATATTGCCGTCCTCTGTCAACCTGTACGTACAGCCAGCTCGGTTAAAATCGGTGCCAAAAGATGATATAGGGATGCTTAAAACGGTCAGAAATCGAATGAATCCCCTCACTTGCATTACCAGCCTATTGCAATGTCCCTTATTAGTACAAAGTGGACTAAGTGTATGTGTGTATTAAAAAAAAAAAAAAAATCTATAGACAAATACTGTCAAGGATGAGCTATCTATATATCTATATCTATATATATATATATATATATATATATATATATATATATATATATATATATATATAGTTGAAAAATTGTCAACAAAGAAGTACGATGGTGAGAAATGCAATACTGAGTTCAATATTTGAGTTCAGCGAGCACTTCACATTGGAACAATGGTCACGATTTTCTTTTTTTTTTTTCTTCCCCATTTGAACTATATGGGGGGGAACGACCAAAAGAGGAATGATCAACACCTTTTCTTTTTTGGAAAAACACCAAATAAAACACAAGTGGCACTTTTCGGAACATGGTTTCAGTAAAAAGTAAGTTCTTGGCTTGAGAGAGAGAAAGAAGGAAAGAAAGAGAGAGAGAGAGAGAGAGAGAGAGAGAGAGAGAGAGAGAGAAAGAGAGAGAAGTAAATATGCTTCGGTCTCTCTGCTGCAGATTTCGCAAATATAACTGGTACGAGGGGTGGTTGGGTTTGGGGGGCTTAATGAGAAGAAAACAAAACAAAACAAAAAAACCACAAAAAAAAAAAAAGTCCATTTCGGAATGTTGGGCAGGTCTCAGGCGGGATGAAGTCGCGGTGACTGGCAGTGACTAGTCCCACCTGCCTGGCCAATAAGAATTTCCTGAACAGTAGCTGAGGGAGGGGTTGCTGGGGTGGGGAGAGACTGGGTCCTTCAGACGTCCATCTGGGACAACTGCTCCTCAAGCTTGGCGATTCGCTTTTCCTGACTGCTCACCAGCTCTCGGAGCGATTTGATCTCTTTCAGCACCTCGTCCAATTTCGAATCGCTTTTCTGTTACGGAAAAAAAATGTAAAGAAAGCAAGAGAGAGAAACGGGGTCAATAAAGAAAGAATATTACCAAGAGATCCATGTATGGAAGAAGCGAGTAAAAGCAATGGGACTTAATAACGCAAAGAAAGTAAGAAACGTACGGCACAAGGTGTGGCCGCGGTGGCGGTTTTGGCGGCAGGAGCACTGGCGGAGTTGTTCTCTGAGTTCTTGCTGGGCTTGGTCTTGCTGTCCAGGATGTTTTTCTTGACCACCTTGAGGTCGCGGTTCTTGGCCGGAATGTAGCCGTCCTTGAGCGAGATCAGGATCGGCTCGCCGTTTTTGCCGTCGAACCAGTCCTCGGCTTCGATCGCGCAATCTGGCCCGGCCGTGTCCGGATACAAATCGTCCTGGAACAGGTCCGACTGCAGGGGGAGAGAGAAGAAGTAAGAAATAGTTTAGAGAACTATCATTTCAGAAGAAACTTAATACGATGCAAGAAAAAAAAAAAAAAAGAAATACATCAAAAAGTCAAAGAGTCCAGAAACAACACCACCACCACGTCAGATCCTTCTCATTACTAATGTACTTTTAAAATACACTAAACAGGAAGGAAGCTTCCGGAGAACCTTGCTGTGACCTTGGACCCTGGTTTTTGAAATCGAACATTCATCTTGACTGGATGCTTCCTTGTTCAACGGCATTCGGGATTATATTTTGGATTGACCAATCACATGACCAATCCCATCCATTTGTCTTTGCGAAACATCCCATTCCACTGTTCTGGGAAGAGGTTCCACTATGTTTTTGAGGGTGGCTGTAGGGATGTGTGTTCATTCAGCCGCTAGTCCATTACTAAGATCAAGCACAGACAATACCTGACAAGATTTGAGGTTGACTTGGTGTTCGAAGTTCATCCCAAAAGCCTTCATTGGACCGAAGTTGGCTGGCATTGTGCACAGGGGGCACTGTCATATATACACCATATAATCCTGAGGAAACCCATACTAAATAAAATGTAGCAAAAAAGTTTTGAAGATTTGTGAGATTTCATACAATCATAAGTGTGTTAGTAAAGTCAGGTATTGATGTAGGTGAAGGTGAGGAGGGCCTCTGGTGCGGTCAGCGTTTCAATTCATCCCAGAAGTGTTTAATAGGCTTGAGGACAGAATGCAGAACAGTAGATCTTCCACTGCAAACCATGTAAAGCATATTTGCATGGAGGTGGATTTGGGTCTCATAGTTCAAGTAAAAAATTCATGCTACTGCATCCAAAGACATTTGAGGTAACAGTTTGTGGAAGTTGTCATATCTGGGTTTTGGGATTTTCTTTTCCTAAATCACTAATAACGAGGGAAATATCAAGGTCCGTGACGTCGGAGTGACGTGGGGCCGCCTTCCCGTGGGCTCACCACCTGCAGGAGGGGCCGTGAGGGACGGTGCTGTGAGGATTGGGCAGCAGTCCAAGGCGGGGGCCTGCTTAGACTGCTGCCCCCGCGACCCGAATTACGGATAAGCGGGAGAAAATGAATGAATGAATGAATGAATGAATGAACTAATAAACATCAAACACTTTAGCTAGTTGAATTAAAGTCAGTTACTGTTCATGGCAGGAACAGTAACATCTTAAAAAAAATAAAAATGGCAGGGAGAACTCACTTTTCTTGGCACCGTCATGATGATTGGCTCACACTTCCTCTCGTGCAGCTTGTAAAACCTGAAAACACACCAACAGGTTACACCGATTCCTAAATCCATGAAAATCTATAAGGAAATCGTGTGCTGCCCTCTACAGAACAATCTCACACAAACACTGTCAGACAAATACGCTACAGGAACAAAAAAAAATATATATATGATTGGAAGATCTTGGAAGAACCCCTCTGGTATGAATTGTATCCATGACTGCACCCCAGTGTTTTTTTTTGCTCAGGTGTCCACAAACTTTGTGTCCATAAAATCGAATGGTTTCCTCTCACCTGGCGATCTCACACTTGTTGACGTCCAGACCTCTCTTGGGCATGTAGCCCATGCCCCTCTGAGGCTCCTTGGTGGTGAACGTGCTGAGGTAATGCACGTAGGGCGCCTCTTCAGTGATCTCAAAGTAACGGATGCTGCTGTCACCCTGATGTAAAGGAGGGAAAAAAAAGAAAGAAATCATCAAAATAAGGAAGAAGTGCAGGTTTGAGAATGTCTCAGTAATAGGATGAATGTCTTATGCACTTCCACTGATGAAGTGATGTTTAATATGTTCATGTCAATTCATGCTTTCCTTTTTTCTTTCTTTTCTTTGCTTCATTCCCACCTTCTTTCCTATTTTCTTTGCTCCTTCATTCCATCGCAAGGTGGTTATTCCTTAAATATCCAAAACGAATTGAAACGTGTGCTTTCCTACTTAATTTTATTTTCTCATTTTCATTCTTACTTTTCCTTCTTGCTTTCCTACTTTCATCCCTTCTTTCTTTTCTACTTTCCTTCCTTCTTTACGCCATCACAACCCAAGGTCATCGATTCTAAATGACAAAAGCGAGTTGCAATTTGTGCTTTCGTTTCTACCTTCTGTCCATCTTACCACCCGCCTTTCCTTCTTTCTTTCCTACTTACTTTTCTGCCTTCTTTTCTCCTTTCGTTCTTTCTTATTTTCCTTCCTTCCTTCCTTCCTTCCTTCCTTCCTCTGAAGTTGTTTCCGAAATAACGAAATTGCGATTTTTTATCTTCGCTTCTTTCCTACTTTCAGTCTTTCTCCCATTCTTTTACCTGCTTTCCTTCCCATTGTCCTTCTTTCTTTTTTGAATTTTGTACCATCCTTCCTTCATTTCTTCCTTCCTTTAATCATTTTATTTACAATTAATTCTGAATAAAGAAGCCACTAGTGTTATAACTCGCACCTCAACTGCGTATTGTGTGTGTGTGTTTGGTGGTGGGGTGACAGATGACACGCTCAGAGGAAGAGAAGAAAAGGGAAAAAAAAAAAAAAAAAAAAAACACCATTTGGGAGCTGTAACGGTGGTTCTTACCTTTCCGCACAGGTACACCACGTTGGTGTCGGGGTCGTAGAAAGGCAGGAGGACTCCGTTGCTGGTGTCCATTTCGTGGACTGAAATGGGCTCCTCCATGTTTTGCTGGAAAAGAAATACAAATCCGAATGCCACAAATTTTCTATGTATCAACTCGGTGGATAAGGTGTTTGTATCAGAGGGTCGTGAGTTCGAATCCCAGCACAGCCACATCCAATAGAACATACCATGGTACAGTATGGTCATTTTCATCCTCAGAAATCTTGCATTTATAGGATTTGGGGCATTTTAGCAGTTGATTTTCTTATTCACAAAGTTGAGGGTTAAGGGCCTTGCTCAAGAGCCCAGCTGGGTGGGGCTGGGATTTGAACTCACAATCTTCTGATCCAAAGTCTAATGTCTCAACCACTTGACTACCAATTCCTCGATCATCCTCACACATTTTGGACCTAAATCTCAGTGCAAGGCAGGAGTTGTGTGTAGACACAGTGGTCTGTGTGTGTGTGTGTGTGTGTGTGTGTGTGTGTGTGTGTATAAAGTATTGTACCGGGTTCCAGAGTGCGAGCTGTCTCTCGCTCATGCGGCTGAAGCCAGTGGTGAAAACATTCCCATCAGACAGGAAGATGGCTCTCATGGGCCTCGCTCCCTCGTGGGCTTTATCCTTCTCCTGATACATGAAAATACACACTCGATAAGTTGCTTATACACAAACAGGACAACACTCAGTAAATACAGATGCGTGTGAGTGTGTGAATATTAAATTTCCTCAAAACGATAGCATTGGTACACTGTGTGTGTGTGTGTGTGTGTGTGTGAGAGCGCGGATACCGCAACGATCTCCTCCTTGCGCGGGTCTATGACGCGGATCTTCTTGTCCTTGCAGGCGGTGCAGATGAGGCTGCCGTTGCGGTTCCAGCACGCGCTGAAGATGACGTCCGGGTGCATTTCCTCCAGCGTGATGAGCGCCTCGCCCGTGCCCACATTCCAGATCATGATTACGTTATCGCAACCTAAACATTTGTTGAGCAGAAAGTGTTGATTTCGTCTTCGCTCCATTACAACAAAGTTATTGATCGTTTCCAAAATGACTAAAGCGAATCGCAATTCATGCTTACATTCTTTGCTCCTTTCCTACTGTCTGTCCTTCTTTCCATCCCTGTCTTTCCTTCCTTCTTACTTTCCTAATTTCATTCTTACTTTCCTTCTTTTTTTAATTCCTAATTACTTCCCTTTCTTCTTTCACACTCACTATCCATTTAAAGCAAATTGCAATTTGTGCTTTCTTTTGTTTTGCTTCTTTCCTACTGCCTGTCCTCCTTTTTTCCTTCTTACTTTCCTAATGTCCTACTTACTCTCCTTTCTAGTTGCTTTCCTTATTTCGCTCTTTCCTTCCTTCTTTCACACTCAATATCCCATTTTACTTTTCTTTCTTGTTCACTCCATCACAACACCAGGTCATTGATCGTTTCCTAAAGGGAAAAAAGCCAATTGCAATTTGTGCTTTCTTTTTTTTTTGCTTCTTTCCTACTACCTGTCCTCCTTTCCTACTTACTTTCTGTATTTCTTTCCTCCATTCCCACCTTTATCCCTTCTCCCTTTCCTACTTCTTTCCTTTCTCCCAGTCTCAGTGTGTTTTTCAATACACAATGATATGTAGGATGTGTCAGGACATGCTGAAGTGTGTGTGAGGCACGTCCCTGTCCCTCACCGGCACTAAGTAGAATGTTGCGGGCCGTCGGGTGCCAGGTGATGATGCCCACCCTTTTGGAGTGGCCTTCCAGGACCACCACAGGTTCCGCCATGGGGGTCACCAAACCGTTCTCGGGGATCTGCCACACCTGTAATGAGACGAAACCCGTGTTTTAATACAGCACCAACATCAAAGAAATGAACAATATGCATAACCAATAGGGCCAAAAGCCTTCACAAATGCTCATGAAGTAAAAAAACGAAATAATTAAATACTGCATTGCATTTAGAAAGCTAAAAAATAAAAAAAAGCTGAGCTTAATAAAATTATTCTTTTATATACATCTCTATGAGCAAGCTTATATCCTGAGGGTGGAGCTTCGGGAACATCAGACTAATCCGCATGTCCTAACAATTACAGACCTAATATTGAAAAAAATACTAATCCTCCTTACGTTATACTAAAATAGACGTCAACCGATTAATCGGTTTTGGCAAAAATCCTTATAATATTAATAATAATAAGAAATAAACTTCCATAGTTTTTCCAGATTGCTTTATATAGTACAAGAGCGGCCTCTAGAGGTAAATCACTGAAACCACATGCTGTTTTAATTTGAATGCGGTTCTTATTTTCCTCCAATAAAATTATATATATATATATATATATATATATATATATATATATATATATATATATATATATATATATATATATATATATATATATATATAATTATTATTATTATTTTTTTTTTAGCAAGTTTTCCTGAGTCAGTAGGATACTAATTTTCTGGTTCAGTAGGGTTTTTATTTTTTTATCTTTTATATTTGCATTGAAGTTCAATACTGTTTTTCATGAAGGGAAAATCTCATGCTCGCACATCAAAAGTATCCTATACAATTGTGTGCCACAAAATGTTTGGTAAAAGCACGGGGAGGAAAATCATATTGCAAGAAAAAGCAGTTCTTTCAACCAGTCTGAAGTCAAAGGCTTGGCACTTGCATTTTTACGCCTCTAGGGGGAAGCAGACTGCAAGCATCTGATCTCTCTCGACGCTGATCTAAGGCTGATCTTTCAGTGTATATTGAGATTAGACACGAAACCAGGACCTAAATCAGCACTTTAGTTGTGTACACATGATGCATAATTTTAAAGCAGGAATTCATCACAATTTGTTCCACCATTTATTTTAATGGTTGGTGGTTAAATAGACGCCAATGAAAAGAACAACATTCCCTGCTTCTCTCACCTACACTATACCATGTCAATACCACCCAGACACACCGCTTATTTAGTTTCAGACATTCTCCAAGAGCAGGTCAATGTCTACAATGCCAACAGGTCTCCACTTCACCATGGCTTCATATTTCAGTGAGAGATTTAGGAGAATATTCCATTAAAATGCTCTCAGCCTGAGCACTGATATGTCAACTTTTGCTACACAATATAATATATATATATATTATCTGCGGCCGGTTATAAAACCCAGATACAATTATTATTCTTGTAGCAAAGAATAGGGAGACAGATGTGTATGGACCTTCACACCTGCTGTCCCAAATCACTGTCTGGGAGGTTTTTAGTGTTGCAGCTGTTTTGCTGCTGCATTAGTAAACTACTTACTGCTGTTGCATGACCGGAGTGTCATCAGTATTGCAAAGACGGCGTTTACAACACTGCATGTTTTAGTAGATTATAAAATCTAAATGCCAATAAGAGCAATAATAATACAGTAAATAATGGAATAAAAATGTACACCAAACTAACATTGATGTGTTTGTCTTCTATACAAGAGGGAATAGGATGGGCCTGTACCAACTACTCAATCTACATGCTTTGCAATTAGCTTTAAAATGTGACCATTTCAAACAATTGGCACTGGGATGAGATCTTTCCAAATTATAGGTTTTAGGATGAGACCATTCCAGACTATAGGTCTTGGGAAAACATCTTTCCAAACTACAGGTCTTGGGAAGGGATCTTTGCAAACTAAAGGTTAACAGGGCTGTTCATAATCGTGGTTGCAGAGATTGGAATTTTCCAAACTATAGACCTTGAGATGTGTTTTCCAAACTATAGGTCTTTATAATCTATATGTCTGGGTCTTTTCAATTCAATTCAATTCATTTTTATTTGTATAGCGCTTTTAACAATCAACATTGTCTCAAAGCAGCTTTACACAGATAATGCGGTGATTAAAAATGAATATGTTCTTTATGAGTAAGTTTGTCCCTGATGAGCAAGCCGGTGGCGACTTGGAATGGGTCTTTTCCAAACTACGAGCCATGACAAGATTCTTAACTAAACTATGAGCCTTCTCCAAACTACACACCCTAGGAATGAAAAGCTCTTTCCAAACTATCCAAAAGGTCACTTAAGCAATTCCAAACAATAGGATATTTGGATGGGATATTCACAAACCGACTGATTTTAGGGGATTTGACTCATTTTTAAAATGGAAAACTATCATGACATTCTTGTACCGAACTTTATTACAAAATAATAGTTCCAGCAATCAACTATCTGGCAAAACCAATGAATCGATCGACCTCCAAATAAGATCCTTCCAAACCTAAGCCTTATGAAATCAAACTTGTTTAAAGCCTTTTTACACTTTTTCTATACAATGCAATTGTTTTTCCCTAAATCAAAAGGAAAAATTCATAAGAAATTAGATCTAATTCACAGAAAGTTTGCTGAACACACAATTAAAAACAACTATAAAATAGCTTGGTACATTCTAAATATGATGTAACATTGCGGATTTCAAAATGCTTTCGGTCTGTAATTTAAGCTCCGTTCAGCAAACTAGCATGTGAAAGCAAATCGAGCAAGCAATGGCGGCCTGTTTAGTCTATGCTAACATTCAAACACTTTCCATTTCAGTCCTAAAACGGATTTACAGGATTGGACATGCTCATTAGCGTACCAGGCCACGCCCAGAACTAGCATGCTGGAGTTTTCATACTCTTCCTTATTTATTATAACCCTTATAAAGTTTATTCTTTATTTACTCTTTGAAGCATTCACCGGCACATGAATCATCCTAAAGCAGGAAGTGAGGCTCTGCACAGGCTCATCTGCTGCTATTTTAATGACTCATACTTTGATTAATGCTACAATAAGTAAACCAAATGGGTGGCACAAACATCTTTAAATGTAACATAATAACAAGCTAATAAACACTAGAACAAAGGTATGATTTAATATTGATTTATTGCGTGTGCTTGGCCTCTGAATACAAGACTGGTTTGGATATTGAGAGTGTAGCCGTCGTATCATGTATACCAATCGTATGTGGATTTAATACACAACATATGTAAGCGTGAGAATAAAATAAAAAAATCCTACCATGATGGTGCAGTCCTCAGAGCCGCTGGCGATCACTTGATCGTTGTGAGGACACCAGTCAATGTCCAACACTGGCCCCGTGTGTCCACATACCGTCGGGTAGGACTTATCTATACGGCCCGACTGCAGAAAGAGGAGAGAATAAAACATGTTTAAACACAATGCCAAATTATAAAAATGTCTGACAAAGGTAAGACACAAATCCTCTTCCGGGTTGATTCATATTGTTTCCTGTATACTTTAACTATTTTCTTATAGCCATATGCCACTTTGTGAAGCTCAACAACTTTGGTTTTACCTATTGTGATAAACCTCATATTTATACCCCTGTGGTACAGGAAGTCATGCTTGAATATATTTTCTGTTCCTAGTCACCCAAGTGTATTAAAAGAAAAATATAAAATATCAATGGGAATATACTTCAAATAGAATTTATTTTAAAAACGTATATAAAAGTGGCATGTATAATATCAAAATGTGCTAAATGAAATAAATATGAAATTATATTTTATAAATGCTGAGAACAATAAAGGATATGCATTCAAAAACAAAACAAAAAGTAACACCCAAAAAAAAGGCCACTTCAAATAAACAGCACGTAGCATCAGTGATTCACTCTTCGATCTAGTGCTGTATAACGCATCCCGGAAAAACTATCGACCATTTCAAACCATGGGCCTTGAAATGAGACCATTCTAACTAAAGGCCATGGGATAGGACCTGCCCCAACCAGTGGAAACTTAATTCAACCAGTCCAAACTGCAGGACATGGGATAAGACCTGCCCAAACTACAGGTCATGAAATGGGACCATTTCAACTAAAGCCAATTGGATAGGACCTGGCCAAACTATTGGCCATAGCATTGGACTATTCCAAACTAGAGGCATTTTCATTAGTTAGGAATCGAAACACACTGTACCATTTGGAACAAAAACAAATAGTTTAAAAGATTATCTAAGCATTTGGGCTGCCAAAAAAGAAAGTTACATCATAAATAATTTGTATTAGTTTTGCCATATTTATCCACACACACAGACACACACACCATACATTCCTGGTCTTCCATTCTAAGGTGTGGCCCGGTTTGTTTCCCCAACACCATAATAAAACTGACAGAAAGATGTTCCAGTTAATCAACAGCCAGAAGCACAAAAACGTAACAGCTCTAACGTTTAATGTTTACAGCACTGTGATGGTTAGCTACATTTGCATCTTACACGTTATCCTTTTCATCCTCGGGTTTTCAGCATTTGAATTACAGATGGCATTCCTGTGCAATGAGATCGAGCTTGCATCGCATTCCTGTACTAAATGTGAACGAGGGCCATCGAAGGGAATGCGCGAGAATCTGGATGTGGACAAACAGGACTTTAGGAAAACAAAATAAACAAACAAAAAAAAACCCCACACAATGTAGGAAATGATCTACACTGTACAACAACCATGAAGTAATAACACAAAATATTCAATTCCTGTGGTAACATTTATAACGAAAATATTGCTACATGACTGGACACGGCTGAGGTAATCATTAGCATGCTAGTTTGCTAGCTAACAAGCTTATTTTTTTCCTGACATGTTAAAGGCATAGTAGCTGCAAAACAGATGAATGGATTTTTTTTGGTAATTTACCCTCACATCTGAGGTAAAACCCCCCCAAAAAACTCTCAATGTCTATAATAACACTATAATTACACTTTGGTTTGTAACAGTTTGGTGTAACAGTTAAAGCCAAACTGTAATACCAACCAATCAATGCCCTGACCATCTTTAGCCGACCAACCTTTAGCTGAGAATTTGTACCCGACCAATGAACAATGAAGACTCATTACCTAAAAGTCCACTAGACACAAACTTACAGAAAGTTTCATCACATCAAGATGCTGTTATTTGATTCAACATTTTTTTTAGCGAACCATTTATTATTAGCCTTAGGACATGTCTCAAACAATGATGTCCCTATGACCGAGAAAATAAATGATGCATAATTAAAGCGAGTGCGTTAAAAGAAACGTGTGATTTGAATTCAAGCTCACTATAACGAAGGAAATTTCTAAATCAAACCAGAAATAAGAGAAAAAAGAAAGAGCAGCACGATGTTGCTTTGTTTCTGTCATTCGTTTTCTGTAACTGCAGCTAAATCTATAGATCTAGATTTAGATCCATAGACAAGGCACCCACACACTTTCTCTCAATCGCACACAATGAAAAGCACCAAATGAAAGGACGTCTGCGGCTCTGCTTCCCCACAACCGACTTCCAGATGATGTCAGGGCCTTCTGGGTGTGCTAGGTCATGACCTTTGGACCTTTAGCCCCATGCAGAACAAAGAGTGTGAACATGGCCGAGCAGGTGACTAGGCATTCAACAGCTGTTGTGTGTGTGGTTGCCACGCCTCCTGCTTCATGACGTCACTAAGAACACAACCAATCCCAGTGTTATTCACAACTCCAGCATCACAGGAAACGAGGACACGAGCGGACAACAAACCGAAAGACGAGGACACACCCACAAACACACCACACACTTTAAAAAAAGAAAAATTTACAATAGACTTCAGAGCTGTATGTAGAACAATGGTTTCCCATAGATTCTTTAGTGTCAACAAAAGCAAGAACACAAAACAGTGGGCACAAAAGTGGACACTGACTCTCAGGCTCAGCACTGATGGACAATTCCACGTGACTGATGCAGTAAACAGATCCATCAGGAATAAGAAGAAAAGTGCTAAGTACGGTGTCCTTACACTGGAGACGCCTTCCTATTTAATAACCCAATTCATATGCTTAGAAGCCGTACATCAAAAAATACAGTACCCACAGACATCAACGGTGTCTGATGTCCCACTTCCTAAATTTTGACAAATAGCAAGAGGTCATTGCAAGGCCATTTTTTTAATGACCTTAAAAAAAAAAACAGTAGAGAAATTCTGTCAAGTTGGGATGGGAGAGAAAACGAACACCGCACTTGTGTATGAGTTCAGGATGTGGGCAAAGGAGAGAAGACAGGAAGCCAAGGAAAGCTAAAGGGCTCACTACCCTCATTTTTATCCACAGTCTTTAAATAAAGTGCTGTTAGCTTTAATGCCATACAATTCATTCAACTTCTGTCTGACTATTTTAAACCACATTATCTATATACCTATTAAGAGTAGTCAATAAAAACAAATTACCTCATCACTTATATGGAATGCTGTATTGATCCAATAGCCTCATAGTATCTTTTCATATTGATAATTATCATAACATCCATCCATCTCTTGTATAGCTAAAACTGGTTACCTATAATTCTTAAGTACTGACATAACTGATTTTGTATATTTCCACTTCTGTACACAGCAATGTTAGGAAGCTAAGATCGGAGCACAGGGTTAGTCATGATACAACACACCTAGAACATAGAGGGTCAAGGGCCTTGGTCAAGGGCCCAGGCTGGCAATACTGGTGCTTAAACCCCAGATGTTCCGATCGGTAACCCAGAGCCTTAACTACTGAGCAACCACTTGTCAACATTAGAAATGCTTCGGAACCAAAAGGGTACAAGGGAATAACAAGAAAAATGCTGCGACACTGGAGACTCCTTCCTTATGTAAACCTATCCGGTATTAACCATTCAATAAAACATGCGCAAATTATATTTAATATCCATATGCCTATATGTAAACATGTATACCAGACTCTTATTTCTTCCTCCATTCTCCTCCAAGTTAGACAAAACAAACAAATTCAGACAAAACACTGTTTATGTTCTATTGAGAAAACCCAACAAAAACTTAACTCTGTCCAAAAGACTATCCTGTACCTGAGAAGATAAAGCCACAGATTTGCATTTGGCTTTACAAAAGAACAGACACTGAAAAACTCTTGCCTTAAACCTGACCCATCTTGCTGCTGTGTAAAATCAAGTTAAATCAAATGAAATCAAGACATTCTGACCAATCGTATGTAAGAATTCAATGTCTGGTTGGTGGATCCATTGCATTTGACACTGTAGATAAAAGAAGACCTTTAAACAGACTGAGAACTTTGTGGGTCTCCCTATTCCTGTAAGAATCAAGAATGTTAATAAAGTCAGGTACTGATGTGGGTGAGGTGAGGAGGCCTGGGGTGCAGTCAAATTCATCTCAAAGGTGTTCAATAGGGTTGAGGTCGGAGCTCTATCACAGGGGATTTTCCACTCCAACCCCATGTATAGCAGATCTTCAGAGAGCTGGCTTTGTACAAATTTTTTAATGAAGAGAAACATCAGACAATGCGTTGGACTTTTTAAGTTTCTTTGTATACATTGCCATAAGAATCAACTTCGATGATTGATCTAACTCGGATGAGATGCCCAGCACTGATGGCTGGATGAATAACGAGTTTAGTACTTGTCAGTGGTAGTGAAACAGAAAAAAAAAAAAAGATATAAAGTAGGCTTGGAAATCAGACTCTGAAGCCAAAAATCTAATTTGAAATACGAGTGTAACTTTATCTTTTAAACTGCACATTAATAACATTACTTAAATTATATTCCATCATCTCCTTTGACTGGAACCCCCCATATCTGGTTACAAGATGCCTAAGAATTGATCCATGCTCCTCCCCCCCGTCTCGACCAGCATAATGCACTGCACTGAATTTTCAGAACCACCACCGTTACTACAACTTGCATAAAATGTGGCAGCAAGAATTTTAACACCCAGAAGTCACATTGGGAATTTTTAGCACAGACTATCCAATTTTATTACTAGTTTTTACATCTAGTTATATGAACAAAAGGTTGTGGACGCCTGTCGATAGGATTGGTATTAGCTTTTTTTTTGTGAATATCCTATTCCCCATTTAGCCCCTATTCACTGTAATATTAATCTCCACTCTTCTGAGATGATGTTCCACTTGATTTTGGAGAGTGCTTGTGGAGATTTGTGCTCGTTCAGCCACTTAGTAAAGTCAGATGCTGATGTAGGGCGAGGAGGCCTGGAGTGTAGCCAATTGTTTGGAACAGGTCTCCTAGATCATGTGAAGAGGAAAGACATCCAAATCAATTATGTGCCTCCATCTTTGTGGTAGCAGTTTAGGGAGGAACCAGTTTTTGCTAAGTATTTTGCCCATATACAACCATCATTGGCGGAGAACATCACCTGGTCCCAGTCGGGTCTTTACCATCTCCCACCACCTATTCTCACAACGTTCCACAGAGGGACCATCGAGAGCATCATGGGCACTTGCATCACTGCCTGGTTTTAAAATCGCACCGTTTCAGACAGTGGATAGTGAGGAGGGTTGAGAAAGATCGTTAGGGTCTCTCTACCCTCAATCGTGTACAGATACATTTACATTTGCTGCATTTGGCCCTTATCCAAGACAACTTCTCATTCATTAAACTGGCCAGCGATGGGGTTAAGGGTTTTGCTCGGGGGCCCAGGATGCAACGTCCAATACCTTAACCACTAAGCTACCACCTTTCCAGTTGCACGACCCGCTGCATACGCAAAGCCACCAGCATTGGACCTGATCTCACATACACCCTCCACAAACAGTCTTCAATCTTAAGCTGTCTGGGAATTGGTACCGAAGCATTCGGGCCATCAGGTCTACCTCACAGCATCACTATGTCTACCGCCTCACTGTCGTCTGTTGTCCTCGGCATTAAATATGCACTTTATGTAGTGTTTGGAGTAGTTTTGTGTAGCTCTGTGCGATTTGTGTTACCTTTTGTTACTTCTCTACTGTATATGGCTGGAATGCTAAATAAATATATAAATAAATAAAAATACAAAGCACAACTTTTAGTCCATTATTCATCAGTTCTTTTGACTTATTTCCACACTTCATATTAAGTAAATAATAAAAAAATATATATAAAAAAGATTTACTACTATTTTTTTAAATCATTTAATCATTTATTTATATGATGAATTTCAATCCTCCAGCCGAATCAAAACAAGAACAGAAAGATAATATAATTTCTGTGCCTAAATGAAATGTATGGAAAAAATGCAGACAGGATAAAAATGTGATCTACTTGAAAAAAAATTAATAATAAAAAAAAAAATCGTTTTAATGAATGGACATTCGGTGCCACCCAGATGAGGATGGGTTCCCTCTTGAGTCTGGTTCCTCTTGAGGTTTCTTCCTCATACCATCTCTGAGATTTTTTAAGTTGTCACTAGCTTGTTTATTAGAGATCAACTTAAAATTATGAGGAACACATTTAGACATTCATTTTTACAACCGAACCTCTTTATCTCTGTAAAGCTGCTTTAAATCATGTCTATTGTTAAAAACTCTACAAGTAAAAATGAACTGAAACACGGAACGCTAAATCGGCCAAATGAGCATCTGTAAACTCTACACAGGGCCTAATTAACCTTTCGCATATATAAATATCGTGTTAAACTGCAAGTGTGCGCGTGTTGGGCCATACACCAGTTACAGTACTCCAAAAACCAACCAACTAGCTGCAACAAGACTGATAAATGCAGACAAGAGAGAAGGATAGGAGAAAAGGTAGAAGGGGATAAGGCGAAAGAGAAAGAGAGAGAGAGAGAGAGAGAGAGAGAGAGAGAGAGAGAGAGAGAGAGAGAGAGCCGTAATTAATTCAAACGACATTAAAACAAAATCTATTCGCGCACACACACGCCGAGTCGGCAGAGTTCCAACCAGATACAGTGAAGCACTTGACTCGAAGGAAGGGGGAAGAAAACCTGAACTGCACCCTTTCAGCCCTGTCAGAAGACTGAAGACTGAAGACCTCGGATTGGTCGACTGCTCTGAAGTTTAGCCAATGGGGAAACAGCAGGAAGCCGGGCTGGAAGAGTGACAGGCGGGGAGCAGAGTATGACCATATATGGTAAAATCTGCAGTCGGTGGCCTCCAGAGCTCAAACGGAGGAAGAGTCTGCTGGAATACAGAGTGGGAATGAGAATGACACGTGCAGTCAGTCATACACTCGAACGTGCGCACACACACACACACACACACACACACACGGCTACTTAGTGATATTTGCCCTTTGGCAGAAATCTTCATCCGGATCTGCTATTAGACACACTCACACCCTATATGAACACGTCACCTAAACCAGACCTTAAACAGGATCAATAAATGGTCTTTGCTTTGACCATACCAGAATGTCGCTTCCTCTCCCTCTGTCTCACACTCAAGCCCGCCCCCTCCCATTCCTCTCTTCCTCTTCCTCTCAGCTGGCCTCGCAGGATGAGCCGAGGCCGTAACACCGACCTTACAAAACTGCAACCAAATGCGATCACTCTAAATCAGCTCCGGCATTTAATCACCAGGAGCTCGAAAACGAGCGCGAGATGCCGAGTATAAGGAATAACGTGCGAAGCGCTCTCTCGCGCGCGCCGCTTCATTCATGGTCTGAATGGACAGCAGGAATGCGCGAGCCGAAGACAGAGGAAGAAGGAGGGGAGCGAGTGAGAGAGTGGAGGATCTCCTGCCGTTCCCTTCATATGATAATGAGAGAACGTAGAACACTGGCCGAGAGAGGAGTAGGAAGGGAGAAAAAAAGGGATTAGCCCGAGCAGGCAAATCCAGCTCAGAAAGGTGTGGCGATTTCTTTACGTTCACACACACACAGACACACACACAGACAGTGTAGGGACCACGGTGTGTAGGAAAAAAGCAGGAAAAATTACTTGAGCTGAGTCATGCCAGTCAATCAGCCACCTACACAGAGAGAAACACACACGTACACACAATACCTATTTCTTTACCTAAAAAGGTGAAGTGAATCGAGTGATGACTAAAAACAGAAACAACACGCTGAACTCAGCATAAAGGAGACAAAGCTGCAAACACAGGCCGCTTTTTGTCTCGCCATTGTTCAAAGCACTATACAAATAAAAACGAATGTTTTTTTTTTTTTTTTTAGATATATTCAATTCGTTTTTATTTGTATAGCGCTTTGAACAATGGCCATTGTCTCGAGCAGCTTCACACAGATAATGCTGTAATAGAGAATGAATAATGTTTTTTTTTAATTGCAAGTTTATTTATAATGAGCGAGCCGGTGGCGATTGTGGGAAGGAAAAACTACCTTGAGAGGAACCTCATCCTCATCTGGGTGGCACCGAATGTCCATTTATTACAGTTAAACATTGTGTTGTGCAGTAATGATCAAATGCAACCCGTAGTCCCGAGTCATTGTAGCAAAGCGATGATATTAAGTACAGTCCGTGTGGTAGGCAAACGTAGCAGCGAAAGCTCCGCTTCCAGTCGCAACAATACGGCACAACTAAAAAAAGAATGTGTATCGTCAGGTCTTTGGGTTGGGAATGCATTACAGGAGTTGGCTAATGTCCCCCTTTTCTTTTAATTAGTTGAGAATATGAGAGTTTCATGGTGACTCAGAGTCAAAATAAAACCTTCTCTACTGTTATTCGAATCATTTCGAAACCCGTTAAAGGAGAAGCAGGGAATGAATAATGCTTAGAGCTGCAGGAATCCTAGTGAGAGACGCCGAGTGTGAAGGCGTAAGCTGGAGATGCCGAACAGAAGCTGCAGACAAAGGCCTGGGATGCACATGTGGGAACAAAAGATCCGTGGGACTAATGGGAGAGCAGGACGGCAGGGCCAGATGGGCTCCAGACAGATGCGCACACCCAACACTCTAAATGTGTGTGAGAGAGAAAGAAATTCAAATTGAGAAGGTAAGGACCGGGTTAACAGCAGGGCAAGCCTGCACGAACCTGTGCACCCTCACAAAAAGCTTCTCATTCCTGAAAATCTCGAGTTGGAACAAGATGCAACGAGTCGGCTCATCGTATGTCAGGCGTCACGTCGCCATACAGAGACGTTTTGAAGAAGGAGGAAGAGAAAACCAGCAGAATGTAAAAATCAGAAACTACAAAGCCACAAACATGGAGGGGGGGAAACCCACATGCCATGTTGATGATGCATTTATATCCAAGCCTGCATCAGAACAATGAGATGAACCGATTTGGTTTTAGAAGTTCCACAAAAAAAAAAAAAAAAAACTTGACAGTTGACGTAGATTTTCGAAGCCGAATTCCTCTAGAGAGCAGCACAAACAACCCTTGCAGAAAGCGTACACCAGGCTGACGGTGTATGTGGCGTATGCTCGTGAAAACATTACTTGCCGCTAGCAAACACACTGAACACACCCAGGTTGCAGGACAAGAACGACAGCCTGCACGAATGGCATATAGATCATCCAGTACACTTGTTAAACTCAAGCAAGTTAGAATGTTTTTGAGTTTTTAAATGAGACCAAGTCTCCAATGCAGGTCTGTTTCCCTTTTCCTGGGCTTTTTGTTGCTTTGTGGTAATTTGAGACTCCGTCACCAAGAGTGACAGCTGTGGGGCCAAATCGAATATCCATTCAGGGTCAAAACAGTCCACCTTCTGCTCGTCCTCGATCCTCAGGATACAATTTCATTTGTAGCCTTCAATCAATTCACAAAAATTCTGGAAAAGCACTTAGAATTTAAACTGTATTCTTCCATTTACTAAAACAAAAGGGTTCTCCAAGACAGGGTTTACCCAGATCTTGCAAGGGTCAATCAAAGAAGTCGAGACCTTGTGCTGTGCATCAGGTGCAGAAGCTGCTTTAGAAAAAAAAAAAAAAAAAAAAAAAAAAAAAAAAAAAAGACGCATGAGTGCTGCAGCATTGCTTTAGAGGTTGCAGAAGTGGAAGGTCCGCTCGTCAGTGGTCAGGATGGCTTTTCCTAGCTATTCTAAGCGGTCAGAGCCAATCCAAGGCAAAGACAATGGAAGGTCACTGGGGTTGATAAGGTCAGGAAAATTAAACTCTGGGGTTAAGGATCTCTGATGATCGCTTAATCGACAGACCGATTTGTCAGGACAGTCTACGCACTTACATCACAGCGTGACAGATGTCACACAACCCCTCTGCTGAGTCAGAGAAAAGTGTGAATATGATGGCACTCTGGATATCACTATCAAGAGTTCGAATGAAAGTAATCCTCCAACAAGGGACGAAAAAAAAGCAGGATTTCAAAGCAAAGGGATCCGATTTCCTCGAAATGGAAAATCTGATATCAGCATGGCACATTTTCAGTGGAAACAAGGGCAGCGTTATGACGGTTTTCCCCTCTACTACCACTGCACATTCTGCATTTGCCCCTATGGGACCCTGTTGTAGAAAAGGACTAGGACTTACATATACATTTATGGCAATCTAATCTAGAGTGACTTACAATTATCATATTCACACAAATGAGAAGGTATGGGGTTAAGGGCCTTGCTCAGGGACCACAGGAGTGGCAGCTTGGTGTGGCAGGGATTTGAACTCGCAATATTCAGAACCAAAGACCAATGCCTTTGCTATAGTACAGGGGAAACAAGAGCAGTTTCACCACAATCTTTCCCTCAACCCCCACCACACAATCTGCATTTGCCCATATGGGACCCTGCTGTAGAAAAGAATGGGATTTATTTACTGCCACCTTCACAGATCAAATAGCAATATGCTTTATGGTTCTGGATTTATGCCATACATGTCTGAGCTGAGGCCGACTCTTAAAAACGCTCCAACAGTAACGGTGAGACGGAATGGTCGGCATCGAACATTGTGACATTGCTACCTTACTGAGGATCTCGCTTTGTGGCACTAAAAGGTTTCTAGCACATAAAACCCCGACCCCTCACAAAATCCACCCTCTAATAAATATGAAAATAAATGTCGACCACCTTTTCCTCAACCAAGCAATGGCTAGGACTAATGAGTGTTAATATGAACAATCAAAATGCAAGCTGCTACTGTAGAGCAAGAGCACCCCACATCCAGGGGAGAGACATTGGCATTCTAAAGTGTATTTAATTGGACAAATACAATACTATTAACATAATGCATAGTGAAAAACCTCTAGAAAATCCTCCATAACAGACATGGACGTGCATATAAAATGCAAGTCCCTTGATCAAGACCCCAAATTTGAGGAGCTAGTATCAGTAGGCCTTACCTTCTGAAGAGGCAGAACCATGAATGCTCCGCCGCCACTGGCCTCCACGATGATGGCGACAAATCTGGGGTTTACGGCGCAGAAGGCGCTGTCCCACGTAACCCGGGACACCCTGATGTCATCGTAGCACTGGTCGTTCTTCACCGCCTGGCCGAACACGTGCCGGAACTTACTCTGCCTCACTACCCGTCTCATATCTGCAGAAGGAAGAGGGAGAGATTAGCGTTGCGATAGCATAGAAAGCAAACAAATGTTGACCAGATGTTAACCGAAAATCCTGACTGGGGCCATATAGATCAACGATTTCTCAGGGTGGAAATCGTGGAGTTTTACGTCTGGTTGAGGTCGAACAATAAGCATCATCTGCCAGGTCATGAATGCAGGTTAGGATTGTACTCCTTAATGTGCTTTAACACTTGGAGGAGAACAGTAACCATTTCCATCTGCACCCCTAGGATTGGTGAGAGTTCTGAGAAACGTTGGGTAACAGACAGAAACTGCCAACTAGACACTCGTGGAATCCTGCAACCCGCAAAAATGCAGAGCCTCCAAGCAATTATAACACATGAACACATCTAATGGTAGTTTAGGACACAACAGCAGCGAACATGCTTGAACCATGGCATGATAACGAGCTGTACACAAACGGCATGGATTACAGTCCGGACTGGAAGAACCACAGCTCTATGTGCAATCCTGTGCAATATACCAAGCACATTTCATTCCAGAAAATCACGCAAACAAAGAGGCATGTTAAGGATTACTACTCTTGTGGACTCAAGATTAGCGAACGTTCGATACAAGCAAAATACATACACTGGAAAAACAGATATGGCGAATGATTCAGGGAATTTAGACAGCTTCTTTTTTACATCGACAGAAAAACTGTTGCACCTTGCAACTGAGCAATAGGTTTACATGCTTGCTCAAGGTACGATTTAAACTCACGATCATACAGCAAAAACTACCCAAAGCATCACCAAATCCAGCAAGCTGAAGTTCAACCAGGCAAGTCCTAGACAAGACTATTAGAACCCTGAGAAAATAATAGTTCAGAGGTAAAAATCTAATATGGCAAGGGAACGCATGGAGTAGATACCCTAAAGTCTGGTCACACTGTCCCATCATTTCATTTCAGCAACTGTACAGACATGAAATCAAGACCAAATCTTTTTGTTACTTCAAATAAACATTACTAGCTCATATCATTCATCATTTGAGCACAGAACAAAAAAACAAACAAACAAAAAGAAATGAGGATATGGAGTGCATTGGGTTCCTCTGCTACAGAGGGGAGGGGGATGGTAGACACCAGTACAGGAAGTGGTTCCTGTTGGCGGGTGTGGTGACCAGTGTGACTCAGGCAGATAATGTGGACTTTGTCTCCCGATAAAACCTTCACATGCTGTCACATGCCAAGTTGCTGCCTCTGCTGCTCTCGTCTCACTTTGGGAGGTTACAATATGCTTGTCTTAAGTGTCTTGTTCGTTGCATAGCAAAAAACATAACATAGTTCTGAACCTAGTAGATCTACATCTTTTAAGCAAATCTCAAGTCCCAAGTTAAAATCGAACATTGGATGGTTGAGGAGGAAATCCTCTTTTCTGATTTCTAAGTTGAGGAAATCGTAAACCATATATATAAAAACTAGTCCACAATGAAAGGATGTAAAGACTATTATTTAAACCTCATACAGGGAGTACGGAGGATTGAATTCTCAACAAAATCACTTACTCTTCCATTGAACCATGCTACAAAATACAAGATAATACTAATCAAATATAGCAATAATATGCAAGCTGATGCTAGTCAGGAAACTATTGTTGACTAGCTAACATTTTCAGATAAAGGAAAGCATAAGAATAGAAAGCAGTTGAAAGTTAGGAATAAAATCACCTTCAGTGTTTTAAAGCAAAATAATCAGTGACTGGGTGGTCACGATAGCTCTATTTAAAGTTTTGAAACACCAACACCGATTTTATAGCAACAATAAACAGTTGTTCCCTCACCAGCCTCACTATTTTCAACGTCGGAGCCGGTCATGTTTGTAAGAAACCAAAAAGTTACAGTAGAAACAATAAAATATGCGAATTAAAAGCGTTAGAACATGAAAACTGTGAAAGTCGCAGTATTATTAAACATTCACTTTTCTGGCAAATCAGGACGTTTCTACACTCTAGATACATCCAGAGGTGTAAAGGATATTGTGTTATTGTGTAATAGTCGTTGTGCTTTTTAATAATCAGTGTTATGTCCATTACGCATCATCCAAGATTTCAGTTTCAGGACATTTCTGGAACATGACCCTCAGAGTCGATTGAACATATGCAACAGGTGAAAAGAAATTGAGTTTGTTTTTTCCCCCCCATCGCATCTGCTCCAATCGGCGGGGTTATTAAGGAAAAACACACATCATCCCAGAGCGCAGTGGAAACCTTATTTAAACCGTTGCTTGCAGGCTTCCCAATTCAGCAACAAGGGCCTTATTGTAAAAGCTTTTCTTTAGTGAAAAGGTCACTTAGTGGCACAGTCAGTGTCGCTTCCCATTTCAGACCTTTTTCAAAGACTTGTTTCCTCATGATCGGCCCCCCCTGAAAAAAAAAAGGAACCTGACAAGAGGAACATCAAAAAATTACTAAATCAAGGAGAAGTTCAGGTCTGGCAACATGACCATTTTTGGATAAGCATCATTGGATAAACGTCTTTTCAATTCTACACCAGTTTCCTTGTTTTCAATTTCAGTTCATAACAGTACAGAGACAAGCATGTGAAGATCCACACCTCAAAAAAATTGCAAAAAAAGAAATAGCTTGGGATCTTGTTCAGGCTTGTCAAAAAATTATAGTCATGATTGAACGTTACTTAGCAGGTGCTTGAAGCCACCTAGAGCAACATTTTTTAGGAATTCATCCATCAAGGTGTGCTTAATAAAGTAAAATAAAAAGGTTTTATTGTGTAATACACTTCCAGCAGACAAGAAAAGTGTAGCATTAAACATTAAAGCGAATGAACCCATCTCCTAAACTCGATATGGTAAAGCTAAAACAATTGAACTGCCTCGGCTGTGTGCTGAGGTTGCACATTTCACAAGCTTCCAAACGATGAAGTCTGAGGGGAGGAAGTCTACGAGAGGCCAAATCCCACAATGAATGAGATGTAGTCTTTAAAAGGTCACCTCAGCTTCACACTAATCGGGTAATAATGGTGCTTTCAAAATCTCAGCGCCTCACTGTATTTCATTTGCTAACTCTTTGCAATGTGACGTAGTGAAATATCTTTGTGAAAAAAAGAAAACAAATAAATAAACTTAGTCTTACAACACAGACTTCGCCAACTAGCGTAACCAAAACTCTGGTGAAATTTGCTGTTTTACTCAAACAGCAAATTTCCTGGTAAAACCATTAACCACACGCACACTATGAATAAAGGAAAATTTGCTACGTGAGAAATAAAACACATTTATTCATCACACACATGTAGCCAGCCAAAGCAGCAAAAATAAAAAAAAAATAAAAATTATTGTTGCCAAGAAACGGCAACCTCGTCTCTCTCTTTTTGGGCAAAGTTACGGCTGAGCGTTACCAAGGCGCTAAATTAGGAGACTCGTTCCAAAACAGGTCCTCACAGAAACGGTGGTTTCGCATCCGTGTAAAATTTCTGCCATACGATATTTTGTAAGCAACATCATGCATTTATAAAACGTCCGTCATTCTGCGATTGAACTGTCGGCCCTGGCAAGCAGAACAATTTGGAAATTTTAATACTACTGTGGAAATCTTTTTTTTTTTTTTTTTTAATGCAGTGAAAAATTTACAAAAACCAGAGCAGGGAAATGTGTATATAACGTGTATAAAAAGTAGGGCAGAGAGCCAATCACATTACAAATACTTGATTCTGAAGCCGACAGCCAGATACGTGTGCAAAGTATTGTTGTGCTTTTACTAAGTGGAAGGTTGTGGTTTATGCTATGTAGTCACGGACTTGTTGGAAGTACACATCTACTCAACAAGAATCCAGTTTTGATCAGCAAAGCTCATATACATGTCAATATCATGTTCTTTCAAGATCTGTGGGTGGATCCTCTTATCCAGGAAGCTGTGGGCTGAAAGACCAGCAGGAGAATAAATAAATATATAACCAACTAATAGTAAACAGGGAACTCTTTACGCAAATCGGACGAACCTGGAGAAAACTCCCGATAGTTTATAACATGGACTTATCCATGTTACATGTTTCTACATACAAATTCTACATAAAGGTGGTCAGTAAACCTTTAACACAACTGGTTTACCCTGTATCTTTACCAATGTACTCTGCTATGGCAATAGCAGGGTGTAAATCTTGTAATAACGGCAAATAATTTCCCAAAAACAGGAAGTAACAGGAAAGTGCAACCCGCATTTGCACATTTCCTTTTGTCTTTTTTTTTTTTTTTTTCAGCCATGCTTCTATGAGAAATAGGGAAGAGAAAGGAGATTTCTGAATTAAGACTGCATTACTGCAGAGAGTTTAGTCACATGGCTGCTCTCTTCGAAACCAGACACCAAGATACCGTGTTACTTGTCTGGCCGGCCACAACGTCTTTCTTGGCAGGCGAACGTCTGATAAGGCAGGAACAGACAGAGTGAACGAGAGACATCACAAGGCAAGCGCTCGAATGGAGCCCGGTGGAGTCCAGACGTGTGGACTGGACTAAGGCCAGCGTGTACACCGGCAGTGGCTGACTCACTGGAGACTGACGTTCGGAACGTGGAGCAGACTAGACATGCCAAGAGACATACACACACAACTTCAGCCAGTGTTTACCAACATGCTCAAACTGCTTAGCAACTTCGACCCAAACTCCCAGCAGTCATTACTTAAAAAAAAAAATGATAATAATAATAATAATAATAATAATAATAATAATAAAACAAGCAATGAATTTGACCTTTTATGTGCAAAAACGGTCTAAGGACACACTGCTGGTTTTAATCGGTGAGGGTTGTCTTAAAAAGAAAATAAAAGCTAAAAGTGGATATTACTAGCAGCCTTGGGATGAATCTGGGGCGAGATAATAATAATAAAAAAAATGTAATCGAGATAAATTACACTCTGGTTTGGCTCAAGATATGGCGGTATGACACAAACCAAAAACGACTGCTATAGCAACAAGCTATTTTGCAAAATAGTTCCTACCACGGTGTTAATGAATCAAAAGTGTCTCTGGGAAAAAAGGGGGCCTTAAAACTATAAAAAAATAACTCAGCTCCGTCAGACAAAGGCAGTACGGAAACTTGCGCGAGACGAGCGATCGAGTCACTTACGCAAGCCAAGGTCTCATAAAAACAAAACCCACAATGCAATCCAACCGCATAATCCTGTCATAACCACAGGCTACAAGGCCGTGCATTGTAGTTGCTTCATACACTGAGGAATTACCGTGAGGAATTTCGTGCAGCCAGACGCCGAACAGCAAGAAACCGGGCTTTAAAAAAAGGTAACAACGAAGACATTACAGAGAGAGAAAAAAAAATAAAAAATGGCATGGATCCTGTGCCAAACCACAAAATATATCAGCTCTCAACCGGATGACTGGGCACCGATCGAAATCCTCAACTAGTCACTGGTGAAAAGAATGGACTGGGTTAAAAACAGGGATTTTCACTGGCACAGGCACACGTACTAATATTAGAGCAAAAAAACCGAGCCAGGAGCTTTGGGCCGACCTTTGGTCTTCTACATTTGGGATGGGATTTGACAAATATTTCACAAAGGTTGCAATACTTAGGCTGGCTGGAAGTATTATGGATATTGATGGGTGCCAAAACTTGTAATATATACACATGGTAAAAGTAAAATATTTTGGTTAAACTTCTCCTAAACATACCAGAACATGTCCAGCCCCCCGATTCTAGCAGATATCTTATAAACCAGTGTGGAAGCAGATACTTCCTTTAACTTCATCCAATTTTTTTAATACAGAAAGTCAAACAATTCATTCATAAAATGCGATCTGATTGGATGAAAGCTTTATTCCTCTTCTACCTGGAATCTAAAAGTGTAAAAAATGTGCATTTGCATATTCGTGCTGCATATAGAGATAAAATACCCATCCAGTCCATATGTACACGCTGTTACCATCAAACGTATCACTTTGAAGTGTTGGAAAAGCAGATTAATCCCTCACAGATGACCGAGTCATGACCTAAGAAGAAAAAATTACAACAATACAACAATTGAATATATCTTTTACAGAAGAGACTCGTTGTTTTATTCCTCTTCGAACCCATGTCAGAAATTGTGAAGACTGATTCACATATACGGAGCGTCCGGTCTATGTACAATTGGTTACCAATGAAACGACGATGTACGATGTCGAACGCATGAATAAAAACCTTCAACGCTGTGGCTAGAAACGGACCAATTAGAAACAAAATCTGGTATTTATCGCATAATGTAGCCAACATTACATTTACAATTAAATGTCTTGATAGCACGATATGGCGATTCTTACCACATAGATGAGTACAAAATCATTGCTTAATGAACTCTTCTTGCAGTATGCGCTGGATAATAAAAAAACCTATGAAAAGTCAGGCATCTGACATGTCTAAAGGATAATAAAGGAGTTGACAAACCCAATGAAAAACCATGAGTGTCTGTGTCTAACATCTCCACAGTTCCTGCGTGTAGGCCTTAAAAAACTACTAAAAAAGGAAAAAGGAAGTTCCTACGTCTCCCCTGACAGACGTTGACTATCACACTTTCATAGCAGGACATAAACACTAGACAATGAAATCTTTGCTCAAAGTCAAAATGGACGGTTTTACAGGCTATAGAGGTTCAGGCTGACCACATCTCCAAATTAGGGATGGTTTATAAGCTTCCTGTTTCCTGTAGTGCTCTGCTGAGGTGTTTATGGTGTTCCAAAACCGCTGATACTTTCCACATAAGAACCAAACGTATTAGGGATTTGCATCTCCATAAATGAGCCCGAAGCAATTTGCATCTCGATGCATAGCCAAGGATACGATAAAGATGCATATAAAGCTGCATGAGATACGATGCGATTCACCAATATTACCAGGCAGTGCGATCCGATTAGTTTCAACACAATGCGATTGTGCAATAGAAAAAATATGATGCTATGCAATGTAATATTATACAGATAGTTCGCTTTTATCGATGTGCCGTCTAAACCAAAGAATAATTTTACTCGCCTTCTAACTTTTTTTTTTTTTTTATGTGCAAAGTGGTTCAAACCCGTTCTACAGCCAACAGACTATTAAACGCAGAAAATCTCATTACAACCAAACATCATCTCCCTCAACAAAAGTAAATTGTTATTAATATCAACAAAACCAGGATTAAACACGTTCATCTGGTTTAGCAAGATTGTGGCCGAGAAAATAAATAAAAATAAATAAAAGAGGGCTGGGCTAACACACGCACCATCGGACCCAAACCATATGACTCAACCCCATATTGTATAAATTAGGAAGGCTGGATCATTAAAAACACATTCCCCTTCGCATTTTTTCCCTCAGCATTTCTTTGAAGATAAGGGGCCTTCAAGGGAAAAGTTAGAAGAGCAAAATTGTGCCTCACAGATGACCAAGACATGACCTAAGAAGAAAGAATTACATTCTTACAGACAAGACGTGTCAACACGTGTGGTGGCCGATAAATGGAGCCCAAGTACAGAGGATAAACCTTGGTTATAGGCCTTGGTTAACACCATGGGAGATGGATTTTCATGGGAAAATCCAGGTAAGCTAAGGGTAATAACAGGGTGAATTGTGGCCTGCACCTGCGCCCCCCACAACCACCCTCAGCCACTGGTCATTTCTTTTTTACCAACATGGTTCAGCAAAACAAACTATATTATGGTTATAGTAAAACATTTCTTTCCTGGCTAGCCATCACAAATGAGGTAAAACAACATTCATCATCATCCAATCACACCATGAACCCACCTGCTAGGGTCTAAAACAAAATCAGGATTCGGATAAACATGGTAAACTAAATAGGGCTCTCTGCATCACCACTCCAGTAGTCCCGGTTCAATCGAGATTTGTGTAGATTCACCCTTTCCCCCTTATATCTGCATGGGTTACAAATGGGGGTTCTTCGGGTTTCTCCTAGATCCCTCCAAACATATCTGAAGGTGCCTTGGAAGATTTAAACTGTAAAAAAGTTTGTATCTACAGGGTACCTTAAGTTGAACTGGTCTACCACCAAGGTTGCATTTGCACATGAATGAACGGTTGATAGCACTACGTCTCCCAAAATATATACCTATAATAGGTAGTGGTATTCCATCTGATTTGTGACAGGATTCTTATTGTCAAAGAATTCAACATGTTCCTTACTATTGGTTTTCTAATGGTACTCTGGAGAAGACACAAGAAACAGCATCAAATACATATAAAGTTGGCTGAAAAAATTCTATTTGAGTGTGTTAAAAACTGGAGTAAATAGAAAAGAAAATTTGGACTCTGCTCGGTCCCTAAAGGAACAAACTGGGGACCTCGGCCAGATCGGCGGTGCAGATGACCATCTTGGAATATACTCATCCCTAACCAGAGGCCATAAAATAGACTACTACTTGCTCCAAGACCTTATTTTAACCTTGCACTTCATCATCAAGAGTAAAAAGCCAAGTTCCAGGAGGGTTTCTTTGAAAAGTCTGCCAACAGACAGACACTTTCCTGGGCGTAGAATAGGAGACAGACGCTTGCTACTTGCTTCCACAGCAAGTATGCGGTATGTGTGGCAATCTCATCAATTATTGTATTTAAGTAACACACAAAGGAAGCTTTGTATAGTACCGTCACATCACTGATTTTTGGGGATGTGAGGACTCATGGGACATGGTCCATTTTTTTAGCTGGAAATCGACCTAAGAAATGCTATTTTATTGAAAGAAAATATTCAATAATATGGTTTAAGATGGAAGGCCATTAAAGTGTTCTCGGCATGCTGTTGGCATTACCTTCCAGCGCTGAGAATTTAAACCATTGGATGGATCATTTGCAGGGTGGAATTGTTTCGAGTTTGGTTCATTGCAGATCTTCCCTTTTTTCACCCCAATCATTAAAGGCTTATTTCAGCTCACGAATGACAACACTCAGAGTCAGAGTTCCATCCGACACCTAATCTTTCTCAGAATCAATCGGCATGATACACCCCCCTTTGTTTTAAACTGTAGGTATGTTTCCTGTTGAGGAGGTGTTTCAAATCGTTCAGCTCAAAAGCCTTTCTGGGTAACATACTAGCTTCTATTCATACACACACACACACACACACACACACACACACACACACACACACACACACACACACACACACACACATACACATGTGTGTGTTTTCCAAGAATTGGATTAGGTCTTGACCTGGTCGATTTCCAGGGAGTCAATCCATCTGTCGGAGAAGTTTCCAGTTAAACCAAAAAAAAGGGGAAAAAAAAAGTGCATGCACAATAAAAAGGGCCTTTATTTGCTATTCATAACTTTCATCGGATTTAGGAAACGTCCCAAGCACTAAAGAGTTCGGAAGAGTTTCTCTTCCTTACTGTTCACAAGATGTGCAGGAATCACTGGTCAGCATGTGCTGGAGGGTTTTTTTTTTTTTTTTTTCCAGTGCTATAAAAACCCTAGTGCATTGTTCTGCTCTGACATAACTCTGAGCAAAGACTGGGAGAAAGAGAGCGAGAAGCAGAAGGGACTCTCGTTTGCCTTCACGGAAAAGCTAGAACGCCTTCTTTCATTTCAGTTTGGGCTCAGACAGTTTCACCACCATACATGGTTATGTTCAAGCAGCCCAAATCGTAGTTCTCTTTACTCTTATGCCATTGTGCTTCGATCACTATGAAATCTATAAAGCTGGAGCTCTGCAACAAGAAGGTCGTGCGTGCTACCTGACTCCTTATAAACCGTTGTTACGAAGATGCTACCATTATGGTACTCGCATTGTTAATAATCAATCTGGATCTCAGAACTACTATACATTAGTCTGTTATAATGGACACTCAATTATCCGTCATTAAGATGCTCAACCTGCATGCAGAGAACAAACCCAGAAAGAAATTTCCAACTAGTGAACACGTTTGGCACGTGGCAAATTATTTCAGCTGAACGTTCAGAGAAACAAACTGTCTGCACGCCAAGAGTGTGTAAAGCTGTTACTTATGCAAAGGGAAGATTTTGTCAATGCAAATACAGTGAATCACCTTTACATTTACATTTACATATTTGTTTGCTCAAAGTAAATCTTTGGTCTGTTAAATGACCTTGGCAGGCACTGTGTATCTGATATCAGAACAGCTTTAAACAGGTTATACCCTCTTAGACCCTCTCTTTTTTCCTCTTACAATACGTCGACCCTGGAGACTTCATCCAAAAATGCTGAAGAAGCGTCTTCTCACAGGGAAGGAACACTGCCAAATCAGCAGTGATGCACAATCAACCAACCGGAGCGAAGAGCGGATTATGTACTACAAGCCATTTCGACATGACACATAGGTAACAATACAGACTTGGGGGGGGGGGGAACTGGTTGAACAAGAGGTTTTAAATGATTCAACTCTTATTTAAAAGAAAGGAAAAAAAGCCTTCAGTGGAAAGGAAGGGTGAAAAGTTTTTATTTTATTTATTTTTTTGCTATTATCACACGGACAAAGGGGATTTTCAATTCGCAGTCAATTGAAAACACAATACAAGCACTTATCGGACATCGGACATTATCTTGGATCATCGGCTCTGAGGTTTTGCCAGTTTTGCCAACCAGCAAACCACCAAACACATAAAACCAGTTAGTTAGAATTGCCCGGCATATTTTTTTGTTGATCCACAATATTCTTCTTATTCAAGTCAAGGTTATTTCTATAGCACTTTTCACAACAGACATTGTCTCAAAGCTACTTCACAGAATTTAACAGTGAAGGTGAACGATGTGTATTTACTCTCTTAGACCCATTTGTGGTGATATCAAGAGTGTGATCACTCATAGATCCAACACATAGATCCAACACCAGCTTCTCCATGCCAGAGCCTTTAAACACTCAAAAAGGTCCAATGTCCAAACTCCACAAACCTTATACCAAAAAAAAAAAAGTTCACCTTGTCTATTATTCATGTCGAATCAAAGCTACCTGCTTGCGTCCAAGGGAGGAGCACAGGTTCAGAAAGACTCTTCTTGTGTCAACAGAGCGACTCTATAATTAACCCAAACATCAAGAACTTATTCAGGAGTTTCAGCTATGTATATTGCTACAGGCTGAGACGCGCTATACAACGAATTTGCCAAGGGGAGTTCCTACTACTACTACTACAGGGTGCAATAATGACTTGTCAGTGGATGGTCTAACTAGAATTCCAGTTTTGACATGGAATTATGTGCGTTCTAATGCCTTTAATCCCGTTGCTGCAGCAAGTTGCTCCATATGAACATAAAAACAAAACATTGCTGTTGTGTTGTTCATGAAGCTGGAAGATCGCAGCTATAATCAATTCCCATCTTGGAATCCATCGCAGTTCGGTTCCCCGTGGCTCAAGAGCAAAGTCCAGGAAGTCTCAGTGCTTAAATCTCTTAAGTGCTTTTCCGTGCGATAGTATCACTTCACTGAGCAACACTCGCAAATACATTTGTACGTCTAGAATTTACAGCACGCTGTCCTAGCCCACACCGTTCTAAATGCTCAGATTGGCTATAGATGCCAGAAGATGCGTCGTCGGGGTACCCCACCACTCAGAGCACAATTTGCAGCCTGCTTTTGCTTGCCATCTTTAATTCTCCTGATCAGTCATTTTTTGTGAGGTAAAATCGTTTCAAATTTTTTGCAAATTGTTGAATTTGGGAACTTGACCAGACATTACTACCGTGAGATTTGTAAGGGGAAGTGGCGGAGCTTGCTAAGAATTTGTCACAGTCAATCATTTATGTATCGCTCAGCTTGTCTTCCTTTCTTTTTCTATAAATTCTCCTCTTATTGGCATTTCATTCCAGGTTTCTCCTGCGATTCCTGCCTTTTGGACGATACGAAAACAAACTTAACTGAAGTCAGTGACAGAACAGTGCAGGAATCCCAGCAAAAAAACAAGTTCAAGCACAGTTTTCTGTCAAATGTCCCATCGGGAGATGACTCAATGTGGTCGGAGCGTGTCAAAGGCTTTTGATAAGATATCACCTTTTTACACTCAGTGTTCATACCGATACTGCCTCTGCTTCACCCTAATGGGAAGTTACACTTCCCAGTCGCTGCCCATAATCACACAAAACATCTTCCTCTAACAAACCAGAAACAAACGTATGCCGGCTTACTAATTGCATAAACGCCAACTGTCACCTGACCATGTAAACTCACAAAAGGTACAATATGTTTTTAAGTCTAATCAATAGTGCTAAGAAAATGTTCATGGCAGTTCGAACCCGGATTATCGCTGTGGAAGCGTACAGCAAAAGGCTGAATAAAAAAATTGAAGAGCAGGATCGGAGGAGACCCTTTTTAAGCATGCCTCAAGTCTGCCGCGATAGCAAACAGGATCCAATTATAATTGCAAGGGCTCAGAGAAGATCCCGAACCAGCCCTGCTATAGAAAATGGTGCATTCTTAAAAAAATAATAATAATAAATAAAACATTTCACACAGACTTCACCGTTAGTGTATTCAAATGCACTTCACGTACGCAAACAATACCTACAATTAAAGCTGCATGATATAATTTTGCCATACTTGAGGACATTCCGATGTGACGCGCATCATGAGATCATTGATCTAAGAAAATTTTTTTGGTAAAACAAAAACAGGCAAAACAGGGTTTGACATTTTTATTTCATGCCTACGAAAGACCAAGAAAAGGTGAAGTTGAAAAATAAACTGCGAATTGGCGGCGTCCATTCAAGTCCGTGTATCCTGTGTGTGAACAAATGGTGAAATAACTCATTAAAACGGTTTATTCCCCCTTATTTCTTGCCATTTTTTTATTTGCAACTTTAAGATATTTGGGTTGGTGGGACTCGACAAGAAATGGGAGTCTCACACGTGTCCTCTGCTTTCAATGTTATGCGGTACACAAAATCTTTAAACGCTCGTTGCTGAACAACCCCAAGCACTGCCACACCCTGCCCCACACTGCACCATGTTCTACTAGATTGTCTCGTAATTCAAATTTTGTTCTTCTATCAAGCAAAATCACAGATGGATATAGACAGATATCAATATGCCTTAAATGCCTGTAAAGCATTTCATTTGTCCTGCACCATAATCTACCATCGATGAACCAGAACCAGCATCTCTTTTCTTTCGCAACCTATAAATGTTTCTCTCTATATACAGCTTCTGTATTCTATATATAACTGCTTTTTAAAAAAAAAAAAAAAATTACACTTCATACTAGGGCTGAAACGATTTCTCGAGCATTGTGCTTCCCAACGGACCATTATAACTGACACACCACCACGCTAAACTCTGGAGCGCTCTGGACAGGTAAACACAGAATACGCTGCAGAATGGGGGGGAAAAAAACGGAGGAACGGGGAGAAAATCGTGAGGGGCAGGGAGTTTCCAAAGTTTGGGGTCGTTTTAATCTAAAACCAAGAAAACAACGTACAGTGCTTTTACCTTTTTTGTACCGTATTTTCCAGACTGTACTCCCCCCCCCCCACGCTTTAAACCTCGCGGCTTAAAAACACAGCGGCTACTTTACGGATTTTTCCTGGTTTCACAGGCTTCATGCCACCAAAAAACTGAGCCCCATAACATTAGACCAATGAAATTGCCGAACGGGTTGAAACTCTTTATATTAAATCAGATGCGCTCCCACTGAATCGGGCCGCACCACATAATAAATATGGATGAGGTTCCTCTGACGGTGACCTGCCACTCACTTGGACTGGCAACAGGAACGACGAATCATTCATCACGCTGAAAACAACCGGGCATGGAAAAAAAAAAACGCACTTCACCTGTGTTCTGAGCTGCACGGCATCGGGAGAAAAGCTACACCGATGGTGATTTTTAAACGCACGACAATGCCAAAAGATAAACTCCCGAAAGAAATTGTTGTGGAAGGAAGAAGGGAGACAGTGAACAATGACTTTCTTGGTAGGCTACTGTTTAGTTACAAGCCGTGTAACAGGCACTGTCTTTCGTTAAAGCCTGTGTAAAGATTGTTTGTTTCAATGTAGGCACCTGTAGCTTATAGATAGGTGCGGCGTATTTATGTTCAAAAGAATAAAATGTCTAAATCTTAGGTGCTAAATGTCTATTTAGGTGCGCTAATAATTCCAAAAATTGCATTTGATTGTAATATGTAATAATTTTCATTCAGTCACTCGCACACACCCTACACGGCATCCTATATCTAATTTTACCCAGCCGACCCATTTCCCGCCTAACACAAAGAGTCCAAAAATACCACACAGACACACCACGCAACACCGATGCATGTTCACGTCCCACTTAAACATAACCGTATTACGATTCCTCTCTAGAACACAACACCTGGTGTTTGTCCAATCGTTTAAAATAATTTGTCTTCCCAGCTACGCCAAGAGCTTTTTCCTGGTTGAGGTTATGACTGAAAATACAATCCAGTCCTTCACAGAGCACCTATACAAACAAACACACACACAAATTTCAAAGAAAGGAGTTCTTTCTTTGTGTGGTAACTTGAGCTAAAATGAATCCCGGATCAGTACATATGCATCTTTTGGCAATGGTCATCGGTCATGCAAAGTGGTCCATGTAATTTGGGACACAGTGTAATCTTCAAGCATCAAAACCAAAACACTACCTACATCTAGCCGAATACCGTGTGCCTCATAATTAGAGCTGTAACGATTCCTCAAATAACTCGAGTAATTCAATTACAAAAAAGTAAATATATTTGCCTCGATGAGTCGATTTAACAAAACACGGAGCGCCGTGTTTCCCACGGACCATTGTTACTGACGCACCGCCCGCTAAACTCTGGAGTGCTCTGGACAGGTAACACAAGAATGAAATATTGGAGGAACGGTGAAGGGCGAGGAGACATCAGAAACAGTGCGTTCAAAAATCTGAATGTGTATACAGTAATCCCCCGTTTTACCGCGGTTCGAATCTCGTGCCCCCGGTTTATTGCGGAATTATGATCCACATAAGTTTTATTAATATAGTATTAATAAACATACAAATATTCATTATAAAATGAAGTAAAATGTTTTTACAGTACAGTACTGTATACATAAAATAGCATTTTTTGGGGTGGCGTCTGTTTATAGCACGGTTTCGTTTATCGCGGGTCGGTTTTGAAACGTAACCACCGCGATAAACGGGGGATTACCGTATTCTGGTTTTGCCATATCGCTGAAGTAACCAAAAGTTGTTTCTGATTTGCCGTTGGGGTTTTGGTTTGTTACTGTGACTTGCTTTTGCGGGTCGCTGCACTATAACAAGATTAGAGTGATATAGACAAATATAAACAGATTAAGAGAGAGAGAGAGAGAGAGAGAGAGAGAGAGAGAGAGAGACATAAAGAAATACATACAGACGAATAAACTGATTGACAGAGTTAGATAGAAAGACAGATCGCTAGGGAAAAAAAATTCTTTCTACGCTTAATAGGCTCATTAGGAAGCCCGAGTCAGACCGCAGGGTCAGCCATGGTACAGTGCCCCTGGGCAGAGAGAGTTAAGGGCTGTGCTCAGGAGCCCAACAGTGGCAGTTTGGTGAAGGTGGGTCTTGAACCTCCGACCTTCCGATCAGTGACCCCGAGCCTTAAACCCAGAGCTACCACATTCTCCATTTCTAAACAGACATTTAAAAATATTGACAGGTGTATATAAAGAGACAGAGAGATATACTAATAGAAAGACAGATATAGAGCTACCATTTTATTTCCCTCATGAAACAGCTCTACGTGTGTGTCTTATGGATGAGGACTTTCCCCAAAACTGTCCATCAAAGCCCCGCTCTCGGCTTACGTCATCAACCGATACGAGTTGACACACTGACGGAGCCGGAAATGTGGCCAACCAGGGAAACCGCCACGTTTCACGACACCGCTTCACGACAGCGGCACACCGGTCACTGTAGTGCGGATCCGAAACCGCACGTCATAAACCGGCCTAGTAAACGGTAGGGGTTGTAACTCGACCGCGAGAACTACTGTTAAATACAGTTTGTATTATATTACACACAAAAAAAGATAAAAGTATATTTAATTGGAAAAAAGGAGAAAAAGAGAAAAAAAGAGCGCGCGCTCCAAACACAGGACATGGGGCTGCTGGTGAAGTGAGTATAGTATAAAAACACACAATGAATGGAGTCGTTTAGGTTTTTGCAGCTACAGCACACTAAAAACTTCCACATCGCAGGTTAAGCTGAGAAATACCCTACAGTAAATGGTTATAACACCGAGCTCGAAAGATTTTGCCCAAAAGAAAGCGAGGGAGGGAATGAGCAGATGCGCGTGCACGAGTGAAAGAGGTGAGGAGAGTGGCGCGCGCGCGCGTTTTCGCTGCCTTGCTCGTTTCCTTTCTTTTATTTTTTTTTTACCCCCTCCTTTAATGCATTTGCACCACATGAGCTCTATGCACCCCCGAGAAACCCGCTTATCAGCCCACACGCTTCCGGCAAGCTACGACATGTGCACGAAGGAAAAAAGGAGGAAAAAAATAGCATGTGTGTGCACTCACACGGCGTGTCCCAACACACATTCACACACACACACACACACACTGCCATTCCTTTCAGAAGCTCTACCTCTTTCTTCCAGTCTATCCATTTCCGTTCCCTGTCACAGAGCTGCTCCCTATGGGTGAGGCTCCCGAGTCCGCTGATCTTACAGGAGCAAGAATGGAAAGAGCGTTTCTATAAAAGATTGAATTGCAGGGGGCAAAAAATTATTATCAGAAGGAGGTTGGCACAGAACGGTACCAGGTAATACGCAAAAACCACACCGACAGGACAACGAGTGTGGTGTTACTTCATGTCTGTTTGCATATAGAGGGAAAGGTATCGAGCATGCCCATGCACAAGAATATCTTCGTGGGATAACAAACATCTATCTATCTATCTGATCAGGAAGATCATGTTTTAGGGGGATATGCCCTGTTTGAATGAAGGTTCCTGGGTTGTTTGTGGAAGGGGGTGGGGTAAACAAAAAAAAAAAAAACAACCACCACAGCAAATCAGAATTTCCAATCACACCCAGCTCGTGCATTAAAGAACTTCATGCATGGGCATAAAGCACATATGGTGGTCCATAAAAGCTATTCCCAAAAAAAAACACCCTAAGGGACACTCAGGAACACTGGAGATCCTCCCGAGGAGTCAGGCCTGTAAATCGGTGCAACTTTGTCCTACACTGCAGATCAGCTTCAAAATCATGAAATTCATCAAAAAGAACATCTTACCTTCTCAGCTAGAGCAGAACAAATCCCTGACCAGCGGTAAGTCTGTAATATGTACAACTTCAGCTCCCCCTTTTTCTTTTTTGCAGCAGAAGCAGCAGCAGTCCCCCTGAACGTATCCCTGCCTTTGGCGCGACTCCCTTCGCCTTTCCGAGGCTACAGGCCGGAAGCCACGCCCATTCACTCACGCACCACCTCTTAGCGCCATATTTGGAAAAACTCACCATCTGAACTTCCAATCCCAACCCGCGCGCTCCTTGTTAGCCCCGCCCACTTAAAACCTCCTATATTCCAGGTAAACAAAGAAACGACCAACAATGATCTAAATCTCAAACGTGTCATGATGCATTTCATATGAGTTATAATGTTTGCATAAATAAAACAGAAAATCTACTTTTGCTACTACTTATTATTATTTTGTTTTACTTTTTTTTCTTGCTGTCTATATGTGTGATACTGTTCTTCTTTTTCTTTTTTTCGGCTGCTCCCATTAGGGGTCGCCACAGCGGATCATTCGTCTCCAAACTACTCTGTCCTCTACATTTGCCTCATTTCAAACCAACTACCTGCATGTCTTCATTTACCACATCCATGAACCTCCTCTTTGGCCTTCCACTTTTACTGCTTCCTGGTGGCTCCACCCTCAGCATTCTCCTACCGATGTTCGTATTTGATTTGGCACATGTTTTGCGCTGGATGCCCCTCCTAACGCAATTTATCCAGGCTTGGGACCGACACTAAGAGTGCACTGGCTTGTGCAACCCTAACGGGTTTCACTGATGCTGTTATATGATGTTAATTCACCTCTTCCACAAGATGGCACCATAATGCACTTTCTCCAAAATTCCAGGTTCTGCCCACCAAACACTTCAGATTCTGCCAAGAATACATTATGACTCATATATTTAGATGTTTTAGTGCTTAATTAATATTTACAACATATGGCAGACATCCCCACAAGGGGCGACCTGCAATTATTTGAGGAGTTAAGAGGTCCAAAAGGTGAATTGAACTCATGACCTTCCAATCAAAAGTCCAACATCTTAAGCACTGAGCTACCACTGAACCTTTCCCCACTTCTTTCAGTATCATAATAAAGACTTACCCCCACACCACTCAAACATCTAAAGTCAAAAGCAAAGTTTACAAGGTACCCTGCTAAACATTTCCATCATTTCCTGGAGACAGGACTGGGTCTTACCTTTCCTCGCTGACGTTTTTCTTTCCAGACCTTTTTCCAGAGACTTTTTTGGCGAATCGAATGCAGCCTTCATCTGCGCCACTTTGACAGACTGTGCAGAGTCCAAGACCACATCAGCTTTAGACTCTGCGGGTTTGGTCCACTCCTTCATCTTCTCATGCAGCTGAATGGTTTCTTTAATCAGGTCTGACACAGGCTTGCCTTTTGAAGGGGTTTCTAAACTTTCCTTTGCTGGGACACCATCCTGAGCAGGTACAGGAGTCTGATCATTCCTTGTGACGATGCTTCGATCGATTTGGCTCAGTCGAGCAGTGTCATGTTCACAAGTGGAAGACTGTCCTGTGGATTCCGGTGTAACATTGTTTTGGTGAGCATCTTGTTGTGTAGAGCAGGAGTTGTGTGGGGAATCTAGAAGACCAGTGGCAATATCTGTCCTAGAGTTCTCTGAAACATCCTTAACAGGACCAGTGAATGCTTTGATTGTGTCTTCAGTGCAAAGCTTTTTCTCATATGGCATAGTCTTTGCTTCATGGCCATCCATTGGTTTTGCAATTTCACTCAAAGCTACATAACTGTTTGATTCTACTTGTGGCTGCGATGGCTCGCCTTCTTCATGACCCACAGGATTCTCGGAGACCGAGCTGAGCTCGGAGTCACAAATGGATACAGGTGCTTCCTGATGACTGTCAGTTACTGAAGTGAGGTTTTTGTCAACACTCTGATTAACTCTGTCCCTCTCTGATGATGTCATCACACCAGAGGATTTGTCTCTATATCTCTCGAACATTACAATTGATCGCTCGTCCAAATTTCTTTCTGTGTTAGTGTTTCCCTTAGCTCTGTCTTGGTTGGAAAACATTTCTCTCTCCCTAACAAAAGCATCCTGAGATTCCAAGGCTGCGTACGACGCCAGGTGAGGATCCGTTTCACCTGTAATGGACTTTGTCATGCCAGGGAATGACAGTTTTTCTGACTGTCCAGTCACCACTGTCAAAAACTGCTCAGGAATTTCCTCAGTTTGGACATTGGCTGTTTCTGTTGAGAAATAATAATCAGGTTTTTCTTTGGCCTCTTTATGCACTTCTACTGCATCGTATGAGATGTCAGTTTTTCTCTCTGGATTATTCTTTAGTGTGTCAGACTCTGGCTTAGACAAGTGCTTCTCCTCTTTTTCGAGCTCTGATATAGTTGAACTTTTGTAGAATGCAAGGCTAATCGCTGAGGAATCTTGCTTAGTCATGCTCCTCGCTGTCGCATCACTATTCTCTATAATACTATCTGCAGCCTGGTAATCTTCTATGTTTCCACAGTTATACATCGTTTTTCTCTCCACAGTGGTGGTGAATTTGCAGATATCCTCACTGTTTGGTGATATATTTTCTGTTGTTTTAAGCTCTGATCTATAGCGCAGGTCATAGGTCATTGCAAGAAATGGCATCCCCATTCCATGTATTTGTTCTGATATTCCTGCATGCGCATGTTCCCCTGAACTACCCGTTTTAAAAGGAACATTAGTGTCCTGGCAGTCAGATTCTCTCCATTTGAATGGTAGGTTGTCTTCAGAAGAAGTAGAAAGTGATAATTTTTCTCCATCTTCTTTAGCCAAGCTTGGTTCACAGGGCTTTAAGGCAGAAGGTCTGTCTGGTGGTAGTGGATTTTCTCCAGGAAAATTCTTCTCTAATTGAGCATTCGATGTGTCTAGATTGTGCTTCTCCGCAGCTCGGGTTGGTTCCTCAGACTTCGGAATAGGCATTTCAAATGGAAAAAAATCATCATGTAAATCCTCTGTGACAGTTAAAGCATTGATGCCATGATCAGCCAAAAAATCTTTTATTCTGCTTCCGTCCTGTTTCTTAAAGCTGCCTGTAACCTCTGAGGTGGCACTCATCTCCTCATCAACTGATGAACTGGACTGATGAAAATGAACAGTGCTCTGCACCCTGTTAGAAGAGTCCCATGCAAGATCCTGGATGTTGTCCTTCCAGTCATTTAATGAGTCCTTGAAGTCCATCTTGTTGCTCGTTTCCACCACAGATGTGCACTCTGGTTTCAAAGACCCAGCTGCTTCACTGCTCAACGTGCCTCTCTTAGCGACTCGAATATTGTTCAGACTCTGCAAGCCTCGAGCTTCAGTCCTGCCTCCCTCTCGTTCTCCATCCCCTCCCTGTATCCATTCCCAGTCTATAGGAGGGGCCCCTTTTTTCTGAGAGTGAGTATCCAGCTTCAGAGTAGGTGATGCTGGCTCTGTGCCTGGGCTCCCATCCAGCCTTTCCCTAACCAGTCCTGCGGCATCCTCCACCTCTCCGTGGGTCGCCTCGCTTGCGTTTCCTTCCTTCTCGCTACCCCCTGGGTTTGGGCCGGGTTCCTTTTCCTCCAGTGTCCCCTGTTGCTCCCCAGCCCTACCTTGGTTCTGTCCCATTTCATTCTGTGGAAAAAAATTGCACTATTACTGGTCTGCAAAGCGTGCATGTTGCAAATGATGCCATGGGTTTGGCATGCAGTTTTAACAAGTCTATATCTTTCCTCACTCCTCCATACTTACTCCCATTCTGTCAAACGTTTCTCTGCAGTGTTGGCTAATCATCTGAATTTCATATTTTATCTATTTAACTCATTCCTTTAGATGTTATCAAGCACTGCCAAGCTGCTCTTTAATAAAGCACTCTGCTTCCCACCCCCTCTTTATTTTTCTCATGCATTTTCGAAAGCATACTGCCTTCTGCAACGTATCCTCTAACTGCATTTTGTGGAAACTGTAAGTCTTGTGATCACCGCATCCCAGAACGGCCATTAGCTACATGGTTTGCTCTTGTTTCATGGACAACATTACCAGAGTCACAAGTTTTCACTGGGGATCTAAACAGTAAGGCTTTTAATGGTGTCACCCGGCACAAAGTTACAGCTCTAGGCAATATTGTGCTGGAGCGGTTTATCCATGTGTCTGAATGAGCTGAAATTTGGAATCAGATATATTGTATTCATTTATGCTTACTGTAGACATCTCTGGGCTGTCACAATAAACCTTGTTTAGTTGTAACATAAAGCAGAGCTGCATTCCTGACGGATCTGTACAGTTTGGAGTTCGCTCATAAGTTCTCACTGTGAAAACTAAACCGGGTTCTGGTTCAAAAGGACTAGATTAAGCCGATGTATTTTTTTGCTGATAGAAAACTCCAAGACACAAGTTACACACTTATGATGTGTCGGAAAAAGGCAAGCAAGAAGAACGAGTCACAAGTCAGGCTCCTGACTCCCACCAACTTTATAGAGCATGGAGTTTTTGTGCTCCTTTGAAAATCTTATCTAGGAGATTCCCCCTCGTTGGTACCATTTCCCTCCCGAAAGCCCTATTCCGGCAATGGTTTATTTTAGCCTTCTTATCTGCACCCAGTAACCCAACATCCATCATGTCTTGTTATTTCAGCGTCATCCCTTCTCTCAGACAGATCATTTCATCCCCAGGAGGTCGATAGATCGGTCTATTACGGCTTGTCGTACTTAATCTAACCCCTTACATTTTCCACATCTGCGAAAGCTGAAGGTCTTCGAGGCTGCATCAGTGGTAATATATTTGCCAGAGACCATGGTACAATGCTGAGAAAGAGAAACACACTGAAACAGGAATGACTCATACAATAGGCAATGTTCTAGACTGACAATGTGTTTCCTGTCCCTGTGCCTCCAGATACCTTTTATATACACACCCAAACCTATCCAGCAGAGCTTTCTAAGGGTTTCTTAAAAAGGTTTAGAAAATGGATATCATACGTCATACACTATATGAACAAACGTATTTGGACACCTAAGCTATTTCTCAGCCATATGTGGTTCTTCCTAAAAGCCACACAATTTAGAGGCACACAAACCTGTTCAAAAGAAACATACCCATTGTATAGTCAGGTGTCCACTATCTTTCAATTGTTTTGTCCATATTTCCAAATGGAAACACATTTTTGGGACAGTAATTTAAAAATGAAAACAGAAACGTGTCCTCAGTACTCACAATTCAGTATAAAGCTACCTTGTTGGACACTAAAATTGAGTCATAAGGAATAATACAATATGGAATCTGTGCTTGCAATGTCTAAACTATGATTAATCCTTTAAAGCCAAATAGATTTAAGGTTCAAGGTTGTTTAATTGTCACATACATTATATAGTGAAATGTTTCTTCATAGTTTTTTTTTTTTCTTAACAGAGAACACATGTACTCACATAAAATAAAGTAGTATATATTAAATATACACTGGCCATCAAAAAGTGTGGAAACACCCAGTCTTTTATGGTTTTTCAGAGACAAGGGCATGTTCCTTTTGTTTTTATGCAACAAATCAAGTCATTTAATGGTATGAAGATTCATTTTAACCAAACAAATATATCAATGTCCAGATGTTCAACTTTATTTTCATTGAAAAATTCTCCCTTAGCATGAATAATAGATTTACACACTCTTGGTATCTGGACAGCTTGTTTCTCCAAACATTCAGCTGAAATACTTCGCAATATCTCTTCAAAATGTGCCAAAGGTGTTCTTCATTATTTGAAGGATTTCTATCTGACCTTGCGATCCAGTTCATCTCAGAGCAGTCCAATAGGATTTAGGTGCAGTGACTAAGCAGGACATTCCATAATAGATAACAGATGACTGCTTACTCTCGAAATAAATCTCACAGACTCGGTTCCAATTAGCTGCAGTCTAGATTCAATTCAATTCAATTCATTTTTATTTGTATAGCGCTTTTAACAATGAACATTGTCTCAAAGCAGCTTTACACAGATAAACTGTAAACTGTTAAACTGTTAGATGGAATTGCATGGGGTGAAGTATTGAATGGTAGCCATGTTGGTTCAGTTTTCCTTTCACCGGGAATAGGTCTCCAAACTTCCCGGCTCCAGAACAACCCCAAACCTTCAGGCTTCCACCTCCATGTTTGACTGTTGGGGTGAGGCAGTCTGCTAACATCTTTCTTACATAAGTTCTTCTTTTAGAGCCAAAAATTTCCTTTTGCACAGGTTTGTTGCATATAAACAAAAGGACCATGCATGTGTTTCATAAACCGTAAAAGACTAGGTGTTTCCACACTTTTGAAAAAATTGACTAAATATAGTAAGTTAAGGCTTGACCCAAAAAAAAAAAGAAAAGAAACTCTGTGCAAATATGCTGGAAAAAAGTAGCAGCATCCATTTTTTTTTAAAGATCATTCTGACTTCACACAAATGAAAAGTTAATTCTTAGTAGTCGAGTTAGCGCAGTCTGGGCAGCAAGCTCATTTGCGTCATGCTAACTGAAGCATTCATTTATTATTAGCAGGGCTAGCATGTTTACAAGTTTTTATGAGCTGTAGTTATTCCCCGAAGCCCAAAACTCATCCAGTCAGTGAGAAAAGTTATCTTCGTATGCCTTCATTTCATGTATTCGGAGAAAATGTACTAAAGGCAAATAGTCTGCAAGGCCAATTTCTTATCCAGATGTACCACAACGCACTCCATTGTCCTTTTCTCTTCACCTCGACTTAAGGGGAATCACCTGATCGTCTTGTGCTTGCATGATTTTCTACTTCCACATCACAATTTGGGAATGAAAACAGCCGTAAGCGAGCTAATCTTTCTCTCACATTAAAACAAAGTTAAAAAGTAAACTTGAATTGATATCTAAATAATGTAATGTTGCCCTTTAAAAATGTGTGTGTGAATGGTATAAGTGTGTGTGTGTCACTTACCACTGAGCACCATGGATTTATAACAGATCTGCTCTCTCAGAGGACAAGACAACTCTTTGTTGGTGGTCCGAGTCCCTAGTACTCTTCTTCAAATCTGTGCAGTCGAAAGAGCTCTTTAGTGCTCTCCTTTGCTGCGATGACACGGCCCACTTTTACTTAATGCGATAAGTTACTCCTCTTCCACTGTGAATTCATCCCGGAGACAAGAGCCGGACAAAGCCGAGACCCAACGGTCACTTTTAACGGCAGTCAGACGCCAGAGATCTGACCTCAACCCTATTGAACACCTTGGGAGATGAATTGGAACATTGACTGCACCCCAGGTCTCCTCACCTTACCTACATCAGTACCTGACTTTACTAACACCCTAGTAGCTGAATAAGCTCCACAAGCACACTCCGAAATCTAGCGGAATATCTTCCCAGAATATTTGGTGTTACTAGAACAGGAAATGGGGACTAAATGTGGAATTGGATGTTCAAAAAGCAAACATTTGTCTATATAGTGTCTTTTTATAAAAAATATTTAAGGTATATAACTAAAACATCATTTTTTAAATATAATTAATAATTGGTTTCCCATGGTTTCCCATAAAGGCATTCATCCATTCATCATCCAAGCAAAGAACTAATCTATATCTGAAACCGCATTAAAAACCTCTTTAAGAAGTAAACTAGACAAAATGAGAAGCCATCCTCATCCTTTCATCAGCAGTCTTTGAATTTACTGAGCAACTCGAGAACTTTAAGGACTGTAAATAATATCAACAGTCTGAAACAATGGCTCAGGACCACAGGTTGCATTGTAGCCCCATTACTGAACAGAACACCTGAACAATGACTACAAAACTGTAATGAATGGACATCCGGTGCCACTCAGATGAGGATGGGCTCCCTTTAAAGTCTGATTCCTATCAAACTTTTTCCTTGCCACAGTCGCCACTGGCTCCCTCGATAGGGATAAACTCTTATATACAAGTTCAGTTCCGGTTTATCTCATTAAAACTGTTTAAGACAATGTCCTATACTAGGCTGTCCAATCTTTTCCACAAAAGAGCAGGTGTGGGTACAAGTCCATATCACATTCTACCTGTTTAAATCTAAGGATTTTTATTTTCAATCATGTGTGGCCCTTGATTGGTTGGAATGAAAACCTGCACCCACACTAATTTTTTGTGGAAAAGATTGGACACACACACACACACACACACACACAAAAAAAAAAAAAAATTGAATTAAATCTAAATGAAACCTGATTTAAATGAAGTGTGATTTATAAATCCTTACATAAAAAAAAAAAAAATAATCACAACTGCATAATTACTATAAGCAGATTATGAATATGATTCCTGAGATAAGAACAGGACAGCCATTATTTCCTGTAAACTACAAAGATACAGGTGAAATTACTGACTGAATCCTGTCAGGCAGATCTCCGGCGGATCAATGTTGGACCATCCACAGCATCAGAAAAAGAGGTTTGGTGAAGTAAAGAAACACAAACTATGAGCAGTGTAGATATTGTTAGAAGTTCAAGCCAATGTCTTAGACATGAGAGTGTTCAATTTGTATTAATAGACCTTCATTATTTTTTCTTCAGGTTTTACTATGTCAACAACATTCCTGTTCCATGTGAGAATGATCCACAATGATAACAAGGTGTAGTTTTGCGGTGGTCCGGTCCCCAAGGCAGAGAGGTTTGTCACCGGTCTGTCATCTGTCAGTGTTTAGACGGTTGGGGTGAGTATTTTAGAAATGGCTTCTTTCATGCAACAGGCCAAAGTAACTCGAATAACGACTCTAGAATGAAAGTAACAGGTTAGAGAGAGGTAACTTCTTTCTTAGGAACCCAAGGTCCGCCATGATACGGTGCCCCTGGAGCAGAAAGTGTTAAGGGCCTTGCTCAAGGACCCGAAAGTAGCAGCTTTTGGGCTTGAACTTCTGACCTTCTAATTAAATCTCTGAACCTTCGACCTTCTGAGCCTTAACCATTGAGCTCATTCCTTTATAACCAAGAAGAAAGCTCCACTCATAGTTCACCTTTATGCCCAAGAATGGCTTGGTCTTAATTTTCCTTGTATTTACAGAATACTGTATATAAAACCTTTCAGAGATTTGGTTCAAGTGTTGAGGCGCATGTGCTCTTTTCTACTGTACAACAATTGGGATCTTATTAAGCCCATTGCTATCATATGATGTCACCAAATTACGACGCCAAACCCCCATACTTAACCCCCCTTCACCCCAAAGGCTATAGAAGTACCCTCACATTAAGGTTATTGAATCAACATGGAATTTCTATTCCTGGTTGAACATAACGGAAAACCGAAAATCGTTTCGTCCGCTGCTAATCCGTTACTCTTTATTTACACACATGACCGTGCTTTGGTGAATGAATACGTTTATTATGGCTAGATCCTTATTATGGCTATGAGGGTCAATGGCCGTTGAACATGCTCCAGGTCCATTATTTTGTCACAGGACAGAGAACAGTGCACTCTAGATTAAACAACGAGGCTGCCAATGGAGTGAGAGAAAAAGAGAGAGTTTGGAAGACAAGTGTATTGTACAGTCCTAAATCTGTTTAAGCCCACTACAGAGAAATGGAATGTGTGTATGTGTGGGAGGAGAGAGGCCTGGTAGTGTGAAAAGAAAAGCAGAACAGAAAAGGAGAGAGATAGTGACACTGTGAGGCAGTAAAAAAAAAAAAAAAAAAAAAAAGAGTAAAATCTCCGTTTTTCTTCTCAGCCTCCATGGCGACGGCCAAACAGGATGTGTTTCTCTTGAGACAAGTAAAAAACCTGCAGGCGCCTGAGGACACCAAGTCTATAGACATTACAGAAAGAATAACAAGAGACAAATAATAGTAACATGGACTTACCGAAAAGCAAAGGATAAATAAAAATGGAAACACCACGGCGCCGGTGGTGTTGAATTCTGGAATCCGATTGGTTGTTGGGATGTTGATTCATTTTCTATAATATAACGCCCAGTGCACGGCACATCTCAGGTCTATATTAATACGAGATGAAGTTACTGGGTCATTGTAGCAAATTAAATGTTTACAGTCACGTCTTTAAGAACAGTGGAGTTTGTGTTGAAGCTTGTTTTTAGAGAAAGAACAAAATATATGTAGAGAAAGACAAAAACTGTTAGTATGTTCAATCCTTACTCGTATTATCAGGATCAAATGCACTCATACCCACCTCTACTGGAGGCATCACAAAAACTGGATCTGTTTGTTTCACTGAGAGGGTTGAAAAGGAAATGACATCATTTCAACGTGATGACCTTCAGGGAATATTAACTCAGGCGGCACTGTATTTGTGTTGAACTCGATTCCTTGCTTTACCGCGTTGTCCTGCTCCAGGGTGCCAACCATGACATTGCACACTCTTACTTCCTGTTTTCCAGCAGATTCTCTGACTATCTCCACGGAAGCAGAACACTCTCCCGGTGTTCCGGCCAGTTCTTGGGGCGTAACAAAGAGCACAGCACATTTCAGAACGCCTGATTGTTCATGAGACAATTCTGCCCGAGCTCAACCGAGACATTGCCTACTATTTGTACATTCCATGAAGTCAGTGTTCATTTCTCTTCCTTGAACACAGTTATTATGTGGAAAAACAAGCTTTTCCACACTGATGTCATGCTAATTAATGCCAGCGGCCGGTGGCTGCATGAGCTGAGCTCAACCACACTGCCGTGCCAAGCATGCCAACTCTTTTAGCCAATCGGAGAGGAGAAAAAAATCGGCCTTTCTAGCCATCATTAAAGCAGTAAAGTCAAGCCAGACTTTTCTCTCATAAAAAAGTGTGCTTCCAAACATGCAGTTATGTGTAAAAGAAAATACAACCATTTTGATTTAGCTGTTTTTTACTTATCAGGACATAACAAAAATCATCTGTTTTTTAGCAGGTCTTCGAATCAGATGTACACCAACACGTCATTATTTATTTGGCAAAAATCACGCCAAAATAGAGAAGCCATGTGTAAAAAATATCTTGGAGTAATTATGTTCTGTGTAACTTTATCAGTGTCTCATATCATTGTGGAGAAATTTTGCATCACTCTTCTTTACAGTGTTGCTTCAGTTCATCGAGGTTTGTGGCCATTTGTTTATACACAGATCAGGTCTTTGAGGTCTGGACTATGGTAACCCTCTAGGAAAGTTTTCCACTTGTAAATAATCAAAGTTGTGAATGAAAGACATCCAAGACAATTAGTCATATGGTGGTATATGGTATGGCTATCCAGTTCAAAATTCACACTGGTGTGGTCGCTTGCCAGGCAGATTTTTATACAAAAGCTTCACACATCAGATATTGGTTCATACTTTAATATTTATAATTTTACCTTAATTCAGCCCAATTTCTATGAATCCTGAACTGAAGTCTAAAAGACTCACAAATCCAAAAAAATAAAACAAATGCTTTCCTAAACGTCTGTCTGGTCTGGAGCCTCTCAGTATTTGCCAATAGAGTAAACGCTGGTGTGCGATTCCTATACAGAAACACTTCCAAGGAATGCATATGGCGGTTTTCGAAGTCGTGACCAGTTTAATATGTTTTTGCCAATCAGCTCTCTCTATACGATGATGCGGACTAAAAAGGGAGCCAAGCAACATGTGCCACGTAACACTGTGCAGCACATATACATTAAAAGCATGTAGCCTATGATTGAATCTGAATTAAATTCATAAAATAAATATATATTATTCTGCAAATCTATTACACATTATTGATATTATGTCTGTTTTACTACAATAGTATTTTAGTGGCACGTTAGAAATTTTTTTTTTTTATAAAAATCTAAGATTACGAGAATAAAGTCGTAGCAATACAAGAATAAAGTCGAAATATTTCGAGAATAATGTCAAAATTACGAGAATAATTCGTAGCAATGTGGTAATACTATATTTTGAGAGAAATCAGAGAATGGAGAGAAACGTTTCACTGTTTTACAGAAAACAGATGTGGAGGATTTGGTTAAATCCTACTTTAGGTTAGAATTCAACAATAAAGGAAAAAAAATTGTTTATGTAGGAAACCTTATTGATTCAGAAGAAAAAAAAAAATCAACCAGACTTTGAGGAAATGGCCTCTTTCAGATGATATCGATGGTTGCATCTATATAAGTGCTATTCGAAAAGGATACGTCGTTCCTCAAGAGACTATGCGAATGATTTTCAAAGAAATCAACCCTGGAGAACTATTCATTTCGACTTATTCTTATACTGCTGCTACTTTATTCTTGTCATTTTGACGTTATTCTCGTATTGCTATGACTTTAATCACGTAATGTTCAAAAATAAATAAAAATTTTTACGTGGCACTAAAACGCTGTCGTCGTTTTTCACTTTGTGTCTGCAGCTTGGAGAAAAAAAAAAAAAACAGACTGAAATGCCACAGGAGTACAGTAACACAGTAGCCTGAACAGAACTGAATGGCAAAAAAAATTTTATTTCCATAATATACACACAGTACATAATTTCCACAAAAAAAAAATAGATATACAAAGTGCAATATGCGCCAGAACTACAGCGAAAAAAAATCCTGTGGTACAAAAAGACAAAAAAAAAAAAAAAAAGGAAAAATTATAAAATCGACTGCATACTTAAATAGAAACCCGAAATGAACAGTAGTGGCATAAGATAATTGCGTACACATTACGACCTCTCCGTATTCGCGTCAAGGGCCACAGCGAACGATATGGCTACTTCGGTGGTGCGGCCCAGATACGTCACAACGTCACGTACGATTCGTGTAGCGATGAAGTTCCCTCGAACCATTCTTCCTAAAGGTGCGGTAAAAGTGGCATCAAGCATTGAGCAGGCGAAACTAGCTACCTCATGAAACAAATATACTGACCGACTGGCATAGAACTCGCATTTGGTTATGACTGGGCCAAAAAAAAAAAAGAAGAGTGTTCTGTTCGGAGGGGGGAGAACTCGACCATGACATTTGTTCGCAAGAAGGTTGCTGATCATTTCTTTATGCTCTTCTGAGGAAAAACACAAAACACAATTGTTGGCATAATAGGAGGAAAGAAGATACCAAGTGAACCATGCCTCTGGTGTTTCACTGTAAGGCACTTCGACATTAATAACGCAACACTGTTGGGAATGACACAACCGGCAACTCCTGATGACGTTAAATGGCATCCGAAGCAAAAACGCCAATAGCTTGAAACGTGGGTGATGGATGTTCAGTGGCTCAGTGGAACAGGATTGGCAAGATGCAAATACTCAATCTGGAAAATCATTTGCGGGTTTCCGAATCCGAAACGCCTCATCAATAAACCTTAGAAAAGCGGAGTGAAAGTCCTGTTCTTCCGGACGATTTTAGGAAACCCGAATATGATTATGGATTGACGAACGGGTCAAATATGTGAGGAAAGATCTGTAAAGTGCTTGGTTTGGAAAGATGAATAGGCTCGTTCCTGATGAAATCTCAAGGTAGTGTACGTCGTACAGTGAAAAAGCACAACCGCCAAAAACTGCGCCACTCGGGGTCGTTTGGTGAATATCTCTTCAGCATGTCAGCATTGATACGTTGTAGGTCACGCTTTGAATCGTTCATGAAATACGCCCACGGGCTGCGGAAAAAATCCGAAAAGCACGCTTTTTGGCGTCTCCCAAAGTTTCCTCGTCTAAACACCATATACTGCGTAGTGTCAAGTCAATGCGCAGACAAAGAGTTAGATTAGTCCCTACCTGTTCTACGGCTACCCTGCTTTGAGTCGCATAAGTCACATGACCCATGTGATGAAAATAAAAATACACTATATAGACAAAAGTATTGGAATACTTGACTTTTTCAGCCATATGTGCTTGTGTGGATATTTTTTTAAATGCAGTAGAATCATTTTCCCTTGAACTGTTCCAGCATGACAATGCCCCTGTGCACAAAGCCAGGTTCTTGAAGATATGCTTGCCATGGCTTTGAGTAGAAGATCTCCTGCTATAGAGCTCTGACCTCAACAATATTGAACAATATTTTGGGATGAAATTTTCACAACCTCCCCTGAATCAGTACTTGCCCTTACTAAATAGCTGAATGAGCACAAAGCTTAAAAAGCACACTACTAAATCTTGGTCATCTTCCCAGAAGAGTGGTGATTCTTGGGTTAGTTGGCAAAACTTTGACCTAACTATGGGGGAACAAAATGTCACATGAAGCGTCATTCCTGGGCATAAAAATACTAATAATAATAATCAGTGTAGAGATTCTTTTAAAATCACAGGCAGTAACTAATGCGCTTGTGCCTCTGTTTGTAGCGATGAGTAATAAAAGGGGGCCAAGCACCGTCTGTCAGTACAGTTCCACACTAACACGAGTAATCCGAAAATTGCACGACGATACGAAGCACATTTGCGGTAAAAACAAATATACATTAAAATGCTCTTTCTCTCTCACACACACACAATATATATATATATATATATATATATATATATATATATATATATATATATATATATATATATATATATATATATATATATATAATAAAAACATGGGGATTTGAGATAAAATATCAGTCATATCCTCTAACCTTTTTCGATTTCCTTTTTTTTTTTCTATTAACAGTACATCAGGTATTTTTGGAAGCAAGTATTCAGCTTAATGTGCACATGTACAGTAGTGGCTTTTTTCCATTTAAAAAAAAAAAAAAAAAAAAAAAAAAAAAAAAAAGATTCCTAATAAAAAAAGATTCTCCCTTTCAGAGTTGTCATGAGGACGCAAGTACCGTCTGTTCCGTCACCTACGAGACCATACAGTGCATTGGGATGCATGTGCATTCGCCTGGAGCATGTGCATTGGTGTGTGTGGGTGTGTATCGTATGAGCCTGCTCATGGATAAATACTAACTTGCGCTCACACACTCGAAAGGGATTTTTTTTCTCTCTCTGTCTGATAAATAGTTCACAGTAATCGCACGGTTGTGTGGGACGTCACTCGCGCTCGCATGCGAAGGTATATACAGGACGCAGTCATGAACACGCGCTCAGGGAACAATAGAACAGCATTTGTCAGGCGTATAAAATAATAATAAAAAAAAAATTTGCATAATAAATAACTCAAGTATTTCAATGTGGCTGGTTTGAAAAGGGAACAAACTGGATGTAAGAATGATTGTGTGTGAGAGTAGCTGTGATTGCTGTGTGAGTGTGCTTGAACATCGAGTACATGTGTGTGTTTGAGTGTGTGTGTGTGAGAGTTATAGAGACAATGAAAATCTTGCGATCGTTCACATTTTTCTCACAAATTGTTCGACAGCACACATTGACGTACGTCACAAGATCTCGAACTCCCAAACTCTGTCATGTTGGAATGCAATAATACACACACATGGCACACACACACTTACAATACACAAATACACATGGTTGTGTTTGTGTATCTGTGATTGTTTTTTCAGGTCTGAAACATATTTCATAAACACACCAAGATGTGATCATATTCTGAAATAAAAAAATAATAATCCCATTCATATTTGTTCAGCAGGAATAAAACAGACCTCAGGTTTCGATCTCGACGCGGTTCGTTCTATAGAAGGCGATCTGTCACTAGAACATGGTCACATCAGGAAGCTTCCAGAGGAGAGAATCTTGTGATATGTACTCTGGGTTCATGCTAGCAGCTGGCTTTGCTCGTGTATGCAATATTGGCCATCGTCGTAAGTTGAAATCCTTAATTCCGATTGGTCGGATGGTGTAGACTAATAATATGCAAGTGCAGCCTGTCTCAAGGCAAATCACAGCTTTATATTCATTTGATTGTTCTGATAAGTTTCCATAGTAACAGCTGTTTCGCTGGAGCTTACATTATATTATACACCACAACCTACAGCTGCTAGTCAACAAAAATAGATATATAATCGATATGGTTATACAGCTGTCAATAAAAGGATTTGTCGTAGGTTGAATGGAGCCTTTTTTTGCATTAACTTTAATTTAGTTAAATACAACTATAAATAAATAAATTTTAAAAAAGCAAGTTGTTGACATAAGAAGACTGAAAAGAGGACTTTGGGAAACTTGAGGTTACAGGAAGACAAGAAATTTCCTGGAAATTGGTAGTAAAGTGTAGTACTCATAGAAATACTGCACCAAGAGGAGACTCTTTTGGCAAACAATTCAGAAGTAAATGCAAATAGGAACTGAAGTATGGAAAGGGCGTAAAATGGCAACCCATGGCGAGAAGAAATTAGCATTGTAAAAATTGTACCGAATTGAAAACGTAATTTAAATTGCCACCTATATCCCCTGGCTCTTATTGCTGGAATTGGTGACAACCGTACACCCTGTGTGGCAAAATGAAACAGATGCCTGCTGCTGTTTTTTTTTCGCTAGCTAGCATGAACGCAGAGTACTCAGGAATCTCATCTGGCGCCCCGATGTTCCAAACACGCCCTCGTGCTGGGTTTCTAGGATGTTTCCGCATCCACTGATATGGCATTGCTGGTTCGTCATATGCTTCTTTATGGATTTAAGGAATTATTAAAATGTTTTTTTGTGCTATAACCCAGTACACCTGTAGAACACACAGAGTGTGTGCCAAGTTAAGGGTTGACAAGAGCTGCCCTTGTAGAGTTCTATACCGCTGGAAATTATAGCTCTTGTGGTATAAAACAACCAGGATTCGAATCTTATCATCCAACGAAAAACTGGGGTAAATGACTACTGGGGAAGTGAATTACGTAGCCCCCAGATACATCGCTTTCACTAAATGAAATTTTTTTGGACAGATCCCTAAGGTGCTACAGCGATATATTCCATATTAAAGCATTCAAGAAAAATGAGGGTCTGGACCAGAACACATCTTAGTGTTTTCAAGGTCATATTTCAAAGAGGTCCTACCTACCATCATGTGCCCAGAGTTAACAAAAATGAACCGTGGAATTCAGACCAAAGCAAAATACAGCTAAGTATCTCCAGCAAAATTTGTTGATATACATAGCAGAGTAAACAGCAGAGGAAGATTGAAACAGAATTGTGTTCATCCATTGAACTTCCCAGCACACCAAGTAACCAGCAGGGAATTGAAAATTCCCTTTCCTTAGGCTGTTCAGAAGTATCCATAAGTGTCATTAAAATGGACAAGTAAGATGGGATTCACACCAGACCAGACTTGTAGACAAACAAACAAGGTAGCAATTTCTTGTGAAATATGGCTGCTCAGCAGGAAGGAGAACCAAAGCAATGGTTCCCTTGGATGCTTGGCTGAAGAGAACTCGGCATACAAATAGTTCTTATGACACATCTTCAGCTTGAGTTCCATGCAACAAAAGCTTAAAACCACTTGAGCCATCTCGAGATATTTGGATATCCTGTTTCCTTGAGGAGCATTTTTTTTATATTCACAGCATTCAAAAGGTCTGTTCAAACTCGATTTTTCATTCGTCTACTGCATAGTCCTTCCGTGCAACTGTTCAGAACCTCACCGCGATGCTCCCTGTTGATGCCGTATTTGCGGACTACCAGTGGTCAATGCTTTTGGGACAGCAGTTTTTTGTGATGCAAACCCTGTTTTTCCCCCGAACTCTACATTTATTATGGATCAAGCACAGTCCTTGCACACAAGTCACAGACACTTCAGCAAAGCCTTTCCTGATCCACCCATTAAAGAGATCTTTTTTTGACTGCAAACCCTAACGTCCAACCTGGGTACTGATTTGCGAATGGCCAATCCTCCTGTTCAAGAGAGGGAGCATTTCAGGAAGGGTGTCTTTGTCCAAGTACAACATAACCTTGCACAAATCCCCCTTCCTTACTGTCAGCTTCTGGGCTCAGGTATTCCTGCTGCTCCTGGACGGAAGAGCTCCATGGCTGTAGTGGCAGAGCAGAGATTGGCATGATCCCATTCTGGACTGATGGTCCCCTCTGGCTCTGGGGAAAGTGTGAGAAGAAGAAGAGTGCCAGCATCAGAAGAGCATGCTGAGGAACACAGGTCCTCTGTGGAGAAGGTGAGGCTTCCAAGCTTGGCTAACGAGTTGGAGCGCTTTAGACGGGAAGGCACTGTGAGCCCGGCCAGACGCATCCTTGCTTCGATTTCCTGTGCTCTCTGGCGCACCAGACCAGGCTTTCCACGAATGCTGCGGATGCTGTCGCTGCTTGAGCTGCGTGTCAGCGTGGAGCCGTGCGGGGATGAGACTAGCGTCAGTGCTCCCGTGTCTTCAACTGCAGGTGGTACTGATGTCCAAAAGTCTGATATTCCAGACAAAGGGTCTATAGCCGCCGAAGGACGCTCTGGTGTCTCGGCAGAGTGTTGTGCAGCAGCGTGTTCGCGGAACCGTTCCTGGAACATGCCTGAAAGTTTCTCCAGCCTCTCAGCTCGGCGCCGGACCAGGCCGGACCTTTGTAGCTGGTCTAGTGCCTCCTGCTTTTGCTGAGAGTTCCCCTCTCTAGGTAGGCCTGGTAACCTTTCTTCTACCTTGTCCTTGCCTGCTGCACCATCAATTTCTTTCAACACTAGCCCCAGTGCTGTATCCTTTTTTGTTTTTTGAAGATCTGGTTTCTGTGGCTGGCTTCTAGACTTGTCCTTATGATCCGAGGGTTGGGCAACTGATGCTAGGCACAAATCAGTAGCTGTCTTGCTGCACTTGGGACACTTGCAGTTTGGGCCACAGGGCCACAGTCGTGTGGGTGTGATGGGCTTGATGGCAACATTGGTGCAAGTTGGCACATCGACAGAGATACTAGGCACACCACAGAGTGTTAAGGGGCCAAATACAGATCCAACAACATCAGAGACAGTACTTGGTGTTAAGGAGGAACTGAATACTGGTCTGGATTTAGATGTCTGTTTTTTAAGGGTAGTCTCCTATACAGAAAAGGCAGACAACAGAAAATTACTGCCAAAAAGGTTTAAGCCAAACATCATGTATACAAAGTTATCAAGCAATCTAAACAAAACTTATATAGAATAGCTTTTATAATAACAGGACATTTGGCAGAATTGCTTTCTAACAGCCACAGTAAGGACTTAAGCAACACCAAATCAAAAAAGTTAGCAAAGCTTTACTCACAGCTAGACTGTTTTGTGTTCGAAGGTGGTTGTTGTTGTTGGAGTTCTCGTTGCACAGGTGATTCATTTTACCCAGATCAATGCCACTCTCCTCCCCTACTCCTTCTCTCTCTCTTCTACCCCCCTCAGCCAGTGCCTGCATCTCCTCTTGTTCTTTCTTTGCCTCCTCCTCATCTTCCTCTTCAACAGTGCTGAATTCAAGGCGCAGCCGCAGCTCCTCCAGAGGTTCAGCACCACGGGTGCACGTCTGTGCTGCAGTGCCCTCTCCAGCAGGTGCAGCAAAACGGGGGGTTTCGAACGCCTCATCGTCCAGCAGGGCATCACGCTCTACATCCTCGATCTCAATGTAGACGCGATCCACGTCCAGCAGAGGTGGCGGCATACGCACCGGCGTTGACGGCTCGCTGTCCAACGCAGAGTCCGACAGACGTCGGAAGTAGTAGTTGAAATTTTGGGGGTTGGACGGGTCAAGTTCCAAAGCAAGGGGTGAAGATTGGGCAGCAGCCTCGCAGCAGGAAGGACCGGCCTCTGGGGATAAGGGGTCAGTGCAGCAGGGTGCTGTGGGACGCTGACAATCCGGGTGATCACACTCAGAGTCTGGATGCCAGAGCCTATTGTGACGTTGCTTGCTGTAGAGTAGTTTTAAAAGTATAGTAGCTTAAATATTTAGTGATCAATGCTGCAAATTATAATGCATGGAAATCAAAAGTGACACGTGTTTGTCTGAAAAACTTAATTTACAAAATATCTTAGTATATTATAAAGCAGACCTCCTCTGCAGGGAAAAATGCATACCTTGCATCTAGAATGCCCTCGTATTCGGCCAACTGCCTCATGAAGCTATCGTTGGGCCGGGTGATGCTGCGTTTCTGTTTGACAAAGTTGTAGGCCTTATCCAAGGTCCAGCCGTACTCCTTCATAGCGTAGGCTATGACTGTGGAGGCTGAGCGGCTGACACCCATCTTACAGTGGACCAGACATTTGGATTGATTCTTCCTGGTAAGTCAAACAGGCGAGAATGGATGGAATCAACAAATTAGCATCCAAACCATAAAAGTGGCTGCTCAGTGATTAAGATGTTGGACTTTTGATCGGAAGGTTGTGAGTTCAAATTGCACCACTACTAAGCTTCCACTGCTAGGCCCTTAAGCAAAAGCCCAAACCACTACTGCTCAGGTGTATAAATTAGATCACTGTAAGTCGCACAAATGGTTCTGCCTTGCAGATAATTGTAACCATAGTCACATACTCCTGTATGCTTACATCGTTTTTAACATATTTGCATGGGTAAATACCAATTTATTCATGTCGAATCATTACTAGATATTCTATATTTTTATTATTTAAAAAGTGAACAATATTTTATGACCAATATTTTATATGTAGATTAATTTCTTCTCGCTAAACGCATTTTGCAAGCACGCTCTCTCAGCACCACTACTTCTACATGAATATGACGTATCACAACACTACAGAGAACTGAGGCATGCCCTGAGAGTCACATAGAATACAGATTAACATGGCAGAGGTAGAACTGCGTCTTCCTTGAGACAGAACAGGAAATGTTTTTTTTTTTTTTTAACCTATTTTTATCAACTACAAAGCTTGTTTGTGAAAGAGCTATGTGTTAGAAATCAGAAGGCACTTAAGTAAATTTATGATTTGCTGTCTGTCTGTCTGTCTAAAAAAAAAAGCTAACTATCTGTATTGAATATTGAATTGAATAGCATGCGTCGTACTTAGCCCTAACGATGAAGTTGTACGTGTCGTTCCAGTGAGCCAGCAGGTCCGTGGTCTCTTCGTCGTACACACGCACATTGTGGTAACAAAAAGTCCCCGGGAAAAAGTTGTCGATCTCCCGGGTGACATTTAGAATGTAGCCCACCCTAACAAACAAAAGGTTATGGTGTTAGTTAGGGGTGTACCGTTCAGGGTACGTCATGATTCATCATATTGTATAAATGCTGTGTTATTAGGAGAATCTAAAAATATACAGAAAATACAGATCAACAGAAAATAAACCCTCTTGTGCTAAGTGAAAAAAGCATCTCTAGTGCGCTTCCGCATTCCTGCCCTTGTATTTATTGCCACGTGTGTTTGTTTGTCAGGTCTCCACCCCATCCCAACATTGGTCCTTGTGTTTACCCATTCACAGTTTCCACTTCCACTTCCACTTCAGTCTGTGTATTAATACCTCCTTGTTTTTCCACTATGTCTGCTAATATTTGCCGAATACAGAGCTGTTAATTGTTTATTTAGTCTCAGGTTATGATATTGGTTCCTTTTGTCATTGTGGTTGGTTAAATGGTCCTTTTGGGGGAAATGGTTTTTTAGGGTTAGGTTTAGGCTCTGGGCTCTGAGTTACTTATTGGGAGGTTGGAAAATTCAAGTCCACGTATCGCCAAGCTGCCACTCTTTGGCCTTTGAGCAAGGTTCTTAAGCCTCTTCTACCGGGGAGCTGTATTATGGCTGACCATTGCATATACCTATGCTATAAGTGCTATCGTCTGCACACGTATTATATGATAGAAAATTTTTCCGAAAACTAAACACGATGTTGAACAAATGGGCATTTAATACATAAACTAATAAACACAAGTGGGAACAGCTCGGAATTGGAAACCACTGGAACACAAGGACCAATGACGAGACAGGAGTGGAGACATAACGATAAACACATATGGCAATAAATACAAGGAAGGGAAATCGGAAATGAGCTGGTGCTCCCTGAAAGCAGATAAACTCTAACACTGGCAAGCTTCAAACCGCTTCTAAATACATCCATGCAGTTGAACTCACCCAGTCTCCTGTAGCTCCTCTAGATTAGAAGCGTTCCATTCAGATCCCTAAAAAAAAATCACCCACAGCTGTTTAACACCACCAGCATTACTGTTATTTGTACTATCACTTATCACTAACTGTTCTGTAAACTTTTCATTTGTCCACTAACCAGGTAGAGGTGATCGAATATGAGTGTGGCTTTATCCATCTGACCCAGGATCAGCAGAATCTCGTTGTCAATGAACTCTTTGTACTCCTTCAGGTTGCAGTTCATGTGCTGCTCGAGCTCAGTACGGATCTGATAAGAGGTGTAAACAAAAAACACATGACACTCCATTCCAGCTACAACTGCTAGACATTTGAATTAGAAATTCCGATTGGTCAAGTTTGTTGAGTTGAGTTCTAATGGGACAGTTCTCATTTGTGAGTAATGTTTGATGAGTTATTTTTGATCAGTTTAAATTGATCGGTTCTGAGTGTTCAGAGGTTTTATAATAGATGAACACTATTAGGTCAGTTTTTGACTGTTTAGTTCTGATGGGTAATTTCTATTCGGTCGGAAGGTATTTGAGAAGGCACCCAGACTTTTCACCTCCTTAGATGTCACATTCTCCAGGTCCTGCAGCATCATGATGCTCCTGAGTTTGGTTTTGATAAGGCATTCGGTTCGCTCTCTCTCAGTCGGCCTGGAGAGAACACGACATGAATCATTATCTCACGGATACACTTCGGTGTGACACAACAAAAAACACTGCAAACTTTTCGGATATCCGTAAAATGAAGCTATTTTGCATCAAGCGCTTGCATCAGGTTAAAGAACAACTGATCCCGGATCTATTTTGACAGCGTTACACTTATTCAGGTACCCTGTAGCATGTCACGTGTAATGTCGGTGCCGAAGATGCAAAAAATAAATTAGACCTTCCCATCGCTGATATCGCATATGAGACGTTTTAGTTATAATATTGTATATAGAGGTATGGTGAGGTTTGGGTTCAGGTTTCTCCATTTCATCCAACCAGAAGCCTTGATTGAACACCTGCACCGGCCCTGATCAAGTTAGAACTAATAACTCACTTGTCTCCAAACATAGCAGGGGAGTCGGGCCGCAGCGTCTCCAGGTCCTGCATGGCGTTCCATTCATTGATGCAGCTCTGCTCAGAGGAGATGCAGCTCTCATAGTAGCCTGTCCAGATGAGCGCGATTCCGCCAGGGAAGTAGTTATAACGCCGCGACACCTCGCACGCTTTGTGCAGCACCTGCAAAGCCGACCTGGTAAAACAGGGTCGGGAGTGAATACATTTTATTATATGCATTCTTTTAGATATATGTTTCACTATTAATAAATACAAACTTCAATTCTTTCACTCTCAGGTTAGTACACTAAACTTCTTATTGAGTGCTTTTGTTCATGTATTCCGTTCTACAACGTGAGCAAGTCAGATGACAAGCCAGTCACGTGACGATTTAGATAACACAAACAACGTTCTGTTCATTTCTTGGATGACAAAATGTAAGTGAAAATCATCCAGAAGTCACTGAGGTGAATGCACTGTGTGTAATGCACTAGAGGTTGACCAATTCATTATTGATTGCCGGAACTATAGAGAAAAATCTATATCGATAGTTTTTCCGGGTTGCGTTATAGAGATAATGTTAGTACTGTTATTTTTTATTTTTGTAATCAAGTTTAGTACTATTTTCCATGGAGTGTTATGTTTGGATAGGATCGAACCCAGCTATCGGTAAAATCCACTATTTTTTTATTCAAATAAATATGGCCATGAACCATGGACCAGTTTTCGGATCTCCTGTTGATCTTTTTTTAATATTTGCACATATATACCTACTCTGTTCAATTGTGTACTTGGAGGTACACAATTGTAATGGACTTTTTTGGCTACGGAATCAGGAAATCATCCCTTTGTGAATGTTTCTGGTGTATATCACAGAGTACGTGTTGGTGTCTGAAATCTCTATCAAAGTTACAAATATTATAAAACCAAGCATGGGCTTTATCTCTGGATTTAGTGAGAGGTGGTGTCACAGAGGGGACCTTATGTATAAGAGGTCAATCACTGACTGATAGAAAGCTATTTAAGTTTAAGTGAGTTTCTGAACGTCAACGTAAACATGAATGCAACCATCCATGATATTGCAATGACGCTGCCTCAAGAACATGCTCTTACGCCAAATACAGTATAAAATGTAGTACTGATCGTGAGGAAACAGTGTTTGTTATTCAAGATTGCAAGAATATTTGTGATAACGTGAAAAAACAGATAAGAAATATTAGCATAGCCTTTTCGGGCTTTCATAGCTTACCTCTAACGATCAGCAAAATTATAGTGTGTGTGTGTGTGTGTGTGTGTGTGTGTGTGTGTGTGTGTGTGTGTGTGTGTGTGTGTTTATATATGTCTTACCACATGGCCTGAACTGACACAGGTTTGAAGATGCGAGTGCGTCCTGCCGTCGTCACGCTGAAACCCCTGCACACGAGAACGCAGAGATCAAACCAATCTTTTTTTTCCCAACTTTCTGTTTAGCTTCGCATTTAACATTCTCTTTAATAGTGGAGTACACATGCTACTGTAGATCAGCACGAGTAACACTTTTTAAAATACTTTCATAACAAATAATAATGACTTTTTCCACCATAAATGCTAGATGAGTAAGACACATAACAATAAGCATTTCTAACCATTATTATTATTATTATTATTATTATTACTATTATAAACCAGAGCTCTGAATTGGAATCTGCTGCACAAACCCTGTTGCTTAATTTATTTCAAAAATCACTGCGATGCTACAAATGTCAAGCATCTATAAACAAATCTATAAATTGCAGACCAAATAAATTCGGTGATGAACTGCAATATTTACACACTGAGGCTGCATGTGCGTGTTTTGACCAGTAGGGGTCTCACTCACCCGTCTCCATCTAGATGGATCTTTGTATCACTCCAAAGAGGCAGAACCATCCCTATGGAGCAACTTTTATTGTGGGGGCAAAGGGAAAAAAACAGAACACATGGTTACCCCAAGATTTCAGGACTGACATTATAATTTAGAAACATAAATATACAGAGTATATGGACAAAAAATTGTGGACACCCAAGTAAAAAAATTGGACATCCCATTCCACATTTAGTCCCCATTTCCTGTCATAATAACCTCCATTCTTCTGGGAAGATTTTCCAACACTCAGGTGTTCCAATACTTTTGTCCATTAAGCGTATTTGTCAAAAGCATTTTTAAATCCCAATCCCTATTTTGGACGAACATTATACTGGATTATATTATCATTTGGTGTCTGGGCTACGCCCCCTAGCCGAGTGATTCAGCTTCGGCTCTGTACTCCGCATCTGTGATGTCATTGTGATCGTGTTTAGAGCTCGGTGTGTCACGATCGCTGCTTTCGGAAACCTGAAGACAGCCGTAGGAGACACAGAGCAACTCAACACAGATGTTTACAAAAAGTGGGTTTGATGATTCATGGCCCTTTTTACTTAGTCTGCAGCGGATTTATTTATTTTTTAACAGTAAAAACAAATAGTACCTTTATAATTATTTTGTTATTTATTTTTATTGCTATTATTCGAATTGTACATTTATTATTACATTATTTTAAAATGCTATCGTAAATACCATTATTACAATTATATTGATGATATTAACGATGATTAGTAGCAGTAGTATTATATTTATATTTATGATTATGAGGCTGATTATTATTATATTATAATTATTATTATTATTATTACTTATTTTTGCTATAATAATTATTATATTGATAATCATCATGATTTCTTGTATTATTTTAATGATATTGAATGATTATGATTATTATATTGATGATAATGACAATGACGGTGGTTATTATTAGATTTATTATATTAAGTATGAGTATTATGATCAATATTACACATTTTGGCTATAATAATAATTATATTGATAATAATTATTAATATATGAATGATATTGATATTAATGCTGATAATTATATTGACACTAATACTGATTATTAGAACTATTATTATATTGCTAATTTGATTATTATTAAATTGATATTATAATTATAATAACCACAAACTATTGCTATAATTATTATATTGATCATGGTGATTATTATTATTATTATAATATTGATAATTTGGATAATTAATATTATTACAAATTATTACTATAATTATTATTATCTTGATAAGTATTATATTAATATTAATGATGATTATATTGATTATTGTGATGATTACTAATACTATTATATTTAGATTGATAATTTAATTACTATCATTATAGAGATATTAATGATTATGACGATTTTTATATTGATGATAATATTGATATGATTATCATTTTTATATTTGTGATTATGATGAATATTGTTATATTGCTAATGATTATTATATCGATGCTTACAGTATTATGATTATTATATTGATGGTAAATATTCTTAACGCAAATGGTGGAATTAATTATACATTCGTTTGCATACTTAATAAAACCCCAAAATCCAGTCATTAGATTTAAACATGTTCAATAAAACCAACCAAAAACAATTCAGCATTTTTATTCACACTTTCAAAAGATCACTTTTTTACAGAAGCGCTCCGTTAGAACGTCATCACATTTATTCATCCAATGTATTACAACGAATATCTCTACATTCATATATTAATATACCGTATATAAATGGATATAATAATAATCAACCATGGTTGGGAAACGTTTGGTTCTGCGCAAAGCCAACATGTGAATCTGAGGGGAAAATGTAAAGTTCTAATATGAAGTGATCGAAGTGTTTGGATATTTTTCTATCCAGTATATGTTGTGTAGTATAGAGTATAGATGGCGCAGATGCTATGCAATAATAATAATAATAATAATAATAATAAAAAAAAAAAAAAAAAGCATATGCTAGGCACATTAGCATTGTAGCTGAATTGAAAAACTAATTTCACTTCCAACATGTCCTGATGAAGCACTATATCTTTGACTCACTTACTCATGTTGACATCTTCAAGACAAAAACTGGAATGCTGAAACAATTAGTGTTACATTTGAGGAAACCGGTCCAAAAGAGCTGCACTCTTTCCTCTTATGCTTCTCTTCACTCAGTGAATCATGTAAAGTTTTGGTACTGATGTGTTATTGCATCTGTTTCGTGTCGTTGCCTCAAGCGGCTCATCGCGCTGACTCAGAGTGTGAGTGCCTTTAGACTATCTACGATATTTCTGAGGAACTGGCAGCAGAACAAATCCAACCTCTACCCACCAGGTTTAACATACGGATTTCAGTCAGACCCTAAGATACACCTTATCTGAGATGTGGGGCTTCGAGATCTGCTAGTGAGGTGAAAGTTGTTTTGCTAGCGAGGGTAATGTTGTTTTCTAGTGAGGGTAAAGTTTTTTTCCTAGCACTGGTACAGTTGTTTTGCTAGTGAGAGAAAAGCTGTTTTGCTAGCAAGAAAAAAAATGTTTTGCTGGCAAACGTGAAGTTGTTTTGCTAGCAAGGGAAAAGTTGTTTTGCTAGCAAAAGTGAAGTTGTTTTGCTAGCAAGGAAAAAGTTGTTTTGCTAGCAAAAGTGAAGTTGTTTTGCTAGCAAGGAAAAAGTTGTTTTGCTAGCAAAAGTGAAGTTGTTTTGCTAGCAAGGGAAAAGTTGTTTTGCTAGCAAAAGTGAAGTTGTTTTGCTAGCAAGGGAAAAGTTGTTTTGCTAGCAAGAAAAACATTGTCTTGCTAGCAAAAGTGAAGTTGTTTCACTATTAAGGGAAAAGTTGTTTTGCTAGCAAATGTGAAGTTGTTTTGCAAGCAAGGGAAAAGTTGTTTTGCTAGCAAAAGTAAAGTTGTTTTGCTAGCAAGGCAAAAGTTGTTCCGCTAACAAGGATACATTTTTTATTTGGGTAGCTAATGCCTTCTAAATTGTAGTACATTATTAGTTTGTTGCTACTTTTAGGCTTCAGATTTGGACTTGGTTGAGTTCGAAAAAGTTGAGATCAACAATTCATACATTCATTTAAATATTAATTTTGTAATCTACTGCTGTAATCTATTTATTTATTAATTATTATTTTTTAGGAGTCGTGTCGTACAATTATCTCAAAATCTCAACACAATACTGAGGAACAGAGTGACAAAAAATGTTCGGGTGTGATCAAGCAGCAGCTCTGAACAGGTTGCAGATGGTAATGAGTGAGTTTTTACTTATGGATTTCTTGTCCATTTATTTGATATCTATCGATCTATCTATTATTTCAGCCATATGTGGTTCTTCTCCCAACTGTTCCCAGGGAGAAGGAAATCTTTCCTTACCCCAGGCATCCTCACCTCACCTCACCTACATCAGTACTTGAAATTACTAAGTGGCTGAACAAGCACATATCTCCACTCCAAAATCTGGTGGAACATCTTCCAAAAAGAGTGCAGCTTATTATAACAGCGAATCGGGACTACTTGTGGAACTGGATGTTTAAAAAGAAGCAAGAAGCACAGACCAACCTTACACGCAGGTGTCCCAATACTACCATTTAGTGTATATATTTTGTGTATTGTGTAGTGTATACCTGTAGAGTGTGTGTGTGTGTGTGTGTGTGTGTGTGTGTGTGTGTGTGTGTGTGTGTGTGTGATTACCTGTCTTTATCACTGAAGTCCATCCCCAGCAGAATGTTTTCCTCCGTGTCCTGTCTGCCGCTTGTGTAAACCACCACCATGTACCTCACCCGATCTGACCAAGCGCTTTCCAACCGCACCGCCTGACACACACACACACACACACACACACACACACACACACACACACACACAAAACACAAAAACTAATGAAAAACATTCACTTACTGTATGTCGGTAAAGATCAAACATCCCAGTAGCCATATGTGGACAATGAACGATGTGATGGTGCAGTTGCGTACTCGTAAGCACTGTTGCTCACACACCGGGAGATTCAGCAAGACATTATGAATTATTTACACCTCAATTAGGACACTAAAATTTTATATGAGAACTCTTTGGTTTTTAACAGCACTGATTGATCCTTTGAAGATTGATTAGGTGTTAGATAATCATATAATCATGTGAGAAACCAAATCATTATCCATATTGGAATATACCATCTCCAAAAGTTATGTCCACAGACACCTGTTTTATACATACACACACACACACACACACACACACACACACACACACACACACACACACACACACACACACACACACACACACACACACACACACACACACTACATAGAAACACACGCTTCAAGAAACGTTTAAAAAGTTGACACAGCTGTATGTGGAAAGTGTGTAACATGAAAAACACACCCACACACACTTCAAGAAACGTTTGAAAAGTTGACTGGAACGTGTGTTACATGAAAAAAAAAACCACACACACACACTACATAGAAACACACACTTCAAGAAACGTTTAAAAAGTTGACACAGCTTCATGTGGAAAGAGTGTTACACTGAAACACACACACACACACACACACACACACACACACACACACACACACACACACACACACACACACACACACACACACACACACACATTTTACACTGGTTCATTTGGAAAGAATGTTACATGGAAACACACACACACACACACACACACACACACACACACACACACACACACACACACACACACACACACACACAAAACACACGTTTCATGAAGCAAGCATAAATAGATGGCACAGGTTCACAAAAGTGTATCACATTAACACACACACACACACACACACACACACACACACACAAGCAATGATCTCATCGGCTTAATGAACGGCACGAAACAGCAAACAGCCCTCAGCAGTCAATAAAACACATTCAGACATGAGTGTGTGTGTGTGTGTGTGTGTGTGTGTGTGTGTGTGTGTGTGTGTGTGTGTGTGTGTGTGTGTGCACTCACCAGTTTGATTCGGTCCTCAGAGCGAAGGATGTTGATCATAACCTGTAGGTGCTGAGGTAAATCTCCTATTGAAGAGAGAGAAACATGTTGTTGAGAGACATGTTGCTTGTTTTCTCTCAGACCTCCTGATCAGCTTTGATAAAGTGCTGCTTGTAGGAGATTTTAATATTCATGTAGATGATGCAAACGATGCCCTAGGATTATCATTTGTCGATTTACTAAACTCTTTTGGAGTTAAACAAAACGTCACCAGACCAACCCACCGTTTTAACCACACACTAGACTTAATAATATCCCACGGAGCAGACGTCACTGATATAAATATTTTACCTCAGAATGATGACATCACAGACCATTATCTCCTACTGTACACACTACCGGTAGAGCAGATTAACCGTGTTTCACCACGGTATCGACTTGGTAGGACTATTATTCCAACCACTAAGGACAGATTCATAAATAACCTGCCTGATTTATCTCAGTTTCATATTAAACCCATAACTGCTGATCATCTTGATGAGATGGCAAACAACATAGACCTTATCCTCACTAGCACTTTAGACACTGTTGCCCCCATCCGGTTAAAAAAGGTTCGAGAACAAGCACCTGCACCTTGGTATAATAGTCATACGCATGCCCTAAAGAGAACAACACGTAATCTGGAGAGAAAATGGAGGAAAACTAAATTGGAGGTATTTAGAATTGCGTATAAAGACAGTATGCTTAGCTACAGACAGGCGCTAAAAGCTGCTAGAGCTAAACACCTGAGCAAACTCATAGAAAATAACAAAAACAACCCCAGGTTCCTTTTCAGTACAGTCGCTAAATTAACAACAAATCAGGGATCTGAAAAATGTGTTCCATCACAGTTTAGTAGTGAGGACTTTATGAATTTCTTCACTGAAAAAATAGATAACATTAGAAAAACAATTGTGGCAGTTCAACCTCTGACAGCATCTCCCGACACAATCGTACTTACAACCCCACAACTACACTGTTTTACATGTATAGGACAGGAAGAGCTGTATGATGCTATTATGAAAGCTAAATCAACAACATGTCAGTTAGATCCAATTCCCACTAAACTACTGAAGGAAGTGTTATATACAGCTGGTGAGCCTCTTTTAAATATTATTAACTCCTCACTATCGTTAGGTCATGTCCCTAAATCCCTCAAGTTAGCAGTTATTAAGCCCCTCATTAAAAAACCTAATCTGGATCCAAACACGCTATCGAATTACAGACCAATTTCAAATCTCCCATTTATGTCTAAGATTTTAGAAAAGATTGTCGCTGCCCAGCTATGTAACCACTTGCAGGAGAACAATATCTTTGAAGAGTTTCAGTCAGGTTTTAGGCCCCATCATAGCACAGAAACTGCTCTAGTTAAAATCACTAACGACCTGTTTTTAGCTTCAGACCAAGGCTACATCTCCCTATTAGTTTTACTAGATCTTAGTGCTGCGTTCGACACTATAGATCATGATCTTCTCCTCGATTGCTTACAGAATTACATCGGTATTCAGGGACAGGCATTAAGCTGGTTTAAATCCTACCTGTCCAATCGTTACCATTTCGTAGATTTAAATGGAGAGCTATCCAGGATAATGCTAGTAAATTATGGCGTGCCACAAGGGTCAGTTCTGGGACCCCTGCTTTTTACAATATACATGCTTCCATTAGGAAATATTATTAGAAGGCATGGAATTAGCTTCCATTGTTATGCTGATGATACCCAGCTATATATTTCATCCAAACCAGGCGATACAGCTCAATTAGCTCGCATAACTGAGTGTGTTGAAGAAATAAGAGATTGGATGACCCATAACTTTCTGCTATTAAATTCTGATAAAACGGAGATTTTGCTCATCGGCCCAAAAAATAGTACACAGAAGCTCCAGCATCTCAGCCTGCTTTTAGACGGTTGTTCTGTAACTACTAGTTCAACGGTAAAAGACCTGGGAGTTATTTTAGACAGCAACTTATCTTTTAAAAATCACATCAATCAAGTTACAAAAACAGCCTTCTTTCACCTTAGAAATATTTCTAAGCTAAGAAATATGTTATCTATATCTGATGCAGAGAAGCTCGTCCATGCGTTTATGACCTCTAGAATAGACTACTGTAATGCATTACTAGGTGGATGTCCTGCATCATTAATAAACAAGCTTCAGTTAGTTCAGAATGCAGCAGCAAGAGTTCTTACTAGGTCAAGAAAATACGATCATATAACCCCAATCTTATCGTCCCTACATTGGCTTCCTATTAAGTTTCGAATAGACTACAAACTACTGCTACTCACTTATAAAGCACTAAATGGTTTGGCTCCCATGTATCTATCCAGTCTCTTAACACGCTACAATCCGTCACGCTCCCTGAGATCTCAAAACTCTGGGCTTCTAGTAGTTCCTAGAATAGCAAAGTCCACTAAAGGCGGTAGAGCATTTTCACATTTAGCTCCTAAACTCTGGAATAGTCTTCCTGACAGTGTTCGGGGTTCAGAAACACTCTCCCAGTTTAAGTGCAGATTAAAAACATATCTTTTTAGCAAAGCCTACACATAACACACATCACATCACAACCTTGTGCTCCAGAACATCTGATCACATGCACATTATCAACTTGTGCTGTTAATATCATGAACAGCAGCTACGCTAATTCCTCTCCACTGCTTCTCTTTCTCTCCCCATCCCGAGGCATCCTGAGGTTTGGCCAGCTCCAGTCACGTCCCACCTCGTGAAGATTATGGACCTATGGATGATCATGGAGAAGTAGATGCCGAGTGTTTAAAGGCCCTGGCATGGAGAAGCTGATGCTGGATCTATGATGATCACAAATTGTTCTGTATTGTTGAAAGATTTATGACCAAACTTTTGATGTCACCCATATGAGGATGGGTTCCCCTTTGAGTCTGGTTCCTCTCAAGGTTTCTTCCTCATATCATCTAAGGGAGTTTTTCCTTGCCACTGTCGCCACGGCTGCTCATCAGGGACAAACGCACACCATTCACCTTCACTGTTGTTTTCTGTAAAGCTGCTTTGAGACAATGTCTGTTGTGAAAAGCGCTATACAAATAAACTTGACTTGACTTGACTTGACATCACCTGATGACTCGGCACATTCAGAAAGCAGTAATGGTTCACTTGGCGATGAGTGAAGAGGACGAGACGGAGCGAGCGTTTGGAGGCGCATCTAAACTTTATGTACAGTGTTACACCACACAAGTACTTAAAGCCAACACACTCCCATCACACACATTCACTGTGAAGATACCGCACATCATCTTTATAAACTACGCCGGTATTCTTGACTCAAGGAAGGCTAATGGATACTTTACAGACTGTTTATCAATATATAACTCAACCAATGAATAGGCCACAATGCTCGCTGGCTTGTTCTTTGGTGAATTCTTCATTCTCACTGGTTAACATTTGTTCTCTGGTGAATTCTTCATACTGATTGGTTGACGGGTTGTTCTCTGGTGAATTCTTCTTTCTGATTGGTCGACGGGTTGTTCTCTGAAAAATTCTTTATTCTCACTGGTCAACAGTTGTTCTCTGGTTAATTCTTCATTCTGATTGGTTGACAGCTTGTTCTCTGGTGAATTCTTCATTCATGCTCGAACACGATTCAAGGTTTACACTGTATTAAGGTGGTCTTCCGGATGTGCATCCATTTCTACAGCAACAAGAAGTTACTGCATGGAGGATGTCATGGAATGTCGATTAGAACCATAGAGAATGAGAGAGAAGAAATGAGAAGGTGGACAAAGGCACTGTATGGAAAAAATATTGGGATACCTGACTTTTCCAGCCATAAGTGGTTCTTCTCCAAACTGTTACCACAAACTTGGAGGCACACAACTGTATAAGAGGTCTTTGGATGTGGTGGAATGACAATTTCCATTTACTTGAACTTGGAGACTCAAATCTGTTCCAGCTCTTCAAATACATGGGTTGTAGAGAAAGATCTCAAGTGGCCTACATCGGCTGTACTGTTCTATTCAACTCGTCCATTTATAGTGAGTCAAAGGACCTTTAAAAGCGGGACGTTTGATTTGCTGGTTCAGAAGCAGAAGCAGTCCTTCTGCACCCACCTACACTTTTTTTTATTAGATGAAGCAGATCTGGATCAAACAAGCTTATGATCTCTGTGATTATTTGAAAAAGGGGGACATCTTATGACAAAGAATAAGTTTTCAGTATTGGCTTCAATGTGGAAAATGACCTTCACATTTTACACCATTTTCATTAGCATGACTTTTTTTTGCCTTCACTTGACCTAGGAGACCCAAACCTATAGAGTAAAAGATCCTTATCTACAGATCTCTAACCTTAAACGTTTTGAACATCTTTGAGACTAATTATATTGCCGACTTCAGCCCAGGCCTCCTCACCTCACCTACATCAGTATTATATGTAACATAGTAAGATATGATTTACATGAGGTCAGCTGACTACCTGAATATTCTGAATGCTTTATTCAAAACACATTCATTTTGACAGCCCTAAATAAATCCATCTATCTATCTATCTATCTATCTATCTATCTATCTATCTATCTATCTATCTATCTATCTATCTATCTATCTATCTATCTATCTATCTATCTATCTATCTATCTATCTATCTATCAATAAAGGGATAAAATTCACAATTCGGGACGTACATCGTTTTTTAAGTCACGTTTTTTTAAGTACAATTTCGCTGCGGTTAGGGGGAAGAAATGCAAAATCTAAAACTGCTTGTCGCTTTTTATACATTATACATTTTTATACATTTAATATTTAATTTTCTAAAAATAGAGTAGCCACTTCCTGGTTAACAGCTAACGCTAGTGCTATGGGTTCTTTATCGTTTCCATGCATTCGCAAAACGAATCGTATTTCCAGGACAAGGACACCCTTTTTTATACCCCTGGCATTGTTGTGTATGTTTTTTAGGTTTAATAATAATAATAATAATTAAATGTGCTCAAAGTGCGAACAAACTTGTGGTCCACCATTTAATACATTCCTGAAGGAAACCCCGATTGTAACTATGTTCCGCACGTAAAAACAGATTGCCATCCAACTTCTTCTGTCCCTCGTCCCCATTTCCCTCGTCTTCCTCTCTTAAACTAGAACGAGCATTATGTTCGTGTCTCGGGCTCTCGACTGGACGACACGTTACACAGAGAGACGACCTTCAGATCAGGTAGGGGACATAAAGGACAAAAACGTCTTCGAGGAAATTCAGAAAAAAGTGCAGCAAGGCTTATTTACCCACAATGCACTGCCATGGTGATACAGTGCTCTTTTTTTAGCATGCCGTTTTAACCTCCAAACATTTTATAGAACGCAGTGGAGAGACATCAGAGCCAATTTTAGAGTGTTCTTGTGAATCTTAAGTCATGAATCTACAGAGTGAAAATAAACCTTGGAATTAGATGGATAATCCCAAATAAGTCACACATACATACACATGGACGCACTTAACCCTAAATGTATACATGACCATCATAAATATAGACCTCCAGGTCAGCAGCTACTGTCCTCACACAATCTTAGGACCCCCACACAGACATACAACTGGTCCAGACACACAGACTAACAGGAAAAAAACACACGCCAACACTATAAAAGACTAACATTTCGAATTTACGTCTCTGAGCGTTCTCTCCTCGCTACACACTATATGGACAAATGTTTGTGGATACCTGACCATGTTTTTTTTTTTAACATCCCATTCCACATATTGTCCAAATTTGCAGTAATAATAACCTCCATTCTCCTGGGAAGATGTTCTATAGTTTGGAGTGTGTATTTAATCAGGTACTAATGTAATTCATCCTAGTACAGTTGGGGTCAGAGCTCTATGGCCAGGAGATCTTCCACGCCAACTCATGTAAGGCATATCTTCATGGAGCTGGCTTTGTGCACTAGGGCATTGTCATGCTGGATCAGGTTTGGGTACTTCAAATGAAGGGAAGATTTCTTCCGCATCTAAAGACATCATATAGAGTTGTGTGTCTCCAACTTTGGAGAAGAACCTCATATTGCTGGGAAAGCCTGGTGTCCCAATACTTTTGCTCCAGTAGCGTATATACTTAGTGGAACGTATGCTTTCAGATGAGTTACTGATTTTTTAATTACCAATTCATATTCGCATTGTAGTCCAGATCTATTTTCAGTCTGCTAGCATGTCTAAATATATACGTGTGTTTGTGTGTGTGTGTGTGTGTGTGTGTGTGTGTGTGTGTGTGTGTGTGTGTAGGCTGTGCAGCTATTCTGTGCTCAAGCAAAAACTTTATTTCCATTTCATTTGCACGTTCATGAATACGTTCACGTTATTTGGATGTTGAATTCTCGATTCCGATTGTACCGGAAGTGTTTAGCACCTTGTGGTGTGTGTATGCATGTTCTCACCTGCATGTTTGTGGTGGGACTGAGTCCTCGGACCCTGTGCACTGCTGCCCTGCTGCAGGAACAACGCAGCTCCCTTCACCATCAAGAAACTCTCGCTTAGACTGCAACAAAAACACACAATCAGAAACGTTACGAATCCAAGCGACACTATTCCTTTGAATCCAAGTGACACTTTGACACTATTTCTGCCTCAGTCTTCTTCACAGAACTAACAAAAAGTTTGGAAAAGTCTTGCGCCACACCGATTTTAGTGCTTAAAAATGGTCTGTCAAGCTATAAAAAGAAAAAGGGTGAAATCCAGGACTGAGTCAGCGCTGAAAGACCGAACGTTAGGTTTAATTGTGCTTGTAAAGCAGGCTGGATATCAAGCGCAATCTGGCGTGATGCAAATCCCTGCGTCTTGAAGTGAGACGTTGATTAATTTGGCTATAGCTGAGGGTTTAACCTGTAACATGTGAGGAGGCCATCTTGGTTTGTTAGTATGTGAAGTGGAAAGCACTCATTTATACATGGCTCAGTGAAGGTTGAGATCTCTTCCCCAAACTGCTACCACATAGTTGAAGGCACACAAATGTTTAGGACGTATTTGGATGCGCTAGCAAGAAAATTTTCCCTTCACTGAACTTGGAGATCCAAACCTGTTCCAGCATGACACACAGGGGCACAAAGCCAGCTCCATGAAGATATGCTTTACATGGGGTTTGGAGTAGACGATATCCTGCTATAGAGCTCTGACCTCAACCATATTGAGCACGTTTGGGATGAATTATAACCTGACCTCATCTACATCATTTCCTGACTACTAATTGTCTAAATGTGGCGATTCTAGTGGAGCATCTTCCCAGAGGAGTGGAGGTTATTCTAACAGCGAATGGGGACTAAATGTGGAATGGGACGTTCAAAAAGAAGCACATACCAATTAAACTTTTGGCAATATAGTGCAAGTTCAACAGTTTTCAAATTGCTCATGAAAAGATATAAAACGTATCAAGCTAAGACACAAACATTGGACCATTCAAGTTGTATTTGTTTTATGTACAGATGTCATTGATTAAGGCATTGGACGTTGGATCCGAAAAGTCATGAGTACAAATCCCAGCCACACCAATTTACCTCTCGTGGGCCCTTAAACATGGCCCTTAACCCCATAGCTGCTCAGTTGCATATAGGAGACGAAAAATGTAAGTTGTTCTACATAAAAGTGTCGGCCAAATGTCCCAAATGTCAAGCGATCGAGGCTTGTCCATTCCATTGTCCAATGAATGTCCATATCAAAAAGGTTTGGGAATCAACAAGCTCGATGTCTGACCACCCACGTGATCACATGATGGCGCTCTATAAACGCAACGTCTGCGCCGAGGAAAGTCCGGCAGGAGATGTTTCGTACATCTTCGTCGTCGTGATCGGTAAACAATGGCACCTCTCATCAAAACCGTTCGCATAATTACACCCTCGGCCACGAGCGCAATCTGTTCGGCTTGTCATTTGCGCCCTCTCTTCCTCTCTGTGTGGTGGGCTTTCTTGTCACTCTTGTTCATTTTCTGCCTAGTTTTTTCCCCCTTCCCTCCGTCGCTCCTCGCATAGCGACGGCGTTCTCAGAGAAACGTCACACGAATGCTATGCGCGAAAAGGAAAGAGGGAGTTGAAACGGGAGAAGGAACAAAAGAAAAGAGACAAAAGCGCCTGTAATCCGCCAACTTTGCTCAAGTTTGTGTCTTCAGAGCTGGAGGAAAGAGATTGAGAGACAAAAACGGAATGAGAGAGAGATAAAGGGAGAGAAGGAGGAACAGGAGGATGAGGAGGAGGAGGGTTTGACACATAACTCTTTGCACAAAGCAGCTTCTGTCGGGTCCTTCGTCTCTGTGCTGCTTTTTTATCAGGACGTCCAGTGCGGTCCAGTCAGAGAGAGACAATGGTGTAAAAAATGGAACAGCGTGACTCAGCAAAGGGTCACGACCACAGCTGGGGGAGAAAAGGGGGAACAACAACATCAGGAAGAAATTGCAGCCACTATTGTTCGCTCTGATGTTCTGCTCATGTGCTAGTCATGCCATGAGCATTGACAAAAGTTCACAAGATCATTTCTTAGAACAACATAGCATAAGCACTATAAGACTGATCTGTGCTACTTTTCGAACATCCCATACAACATTCAGTCCCCAGATCCTTGTATAATTACCTTCACTCTTCTAGAAGGATGTTCTAGATTTTGGAGTGTATGTGTAGACTCATTCAGCCTCAAGGGTGTTAGTAAAGTCATGTACTGGTGTAGGTGAGGTTGTTGGGGTGCAGTCAGCATTCACATTCATTCCAAAGGTGTTTAATAGGGTTGGGGGCAGAGCTCTATAAAAGAACATCATCCCCTCCGACCCATGCAAAGCATATCTTCATGGATCTTGTTATTTGTTCACAGCAGCATTGTGATGCTGAAACTGTTTTGGGTCTCACAGGATGAGAATCTGTTGTTTTCCATATGATCATGTTTGCATGCTCAGGTTGGTCTCTGTGGACGATACTGCACAGTCATTGTGACTCGAGGCGAGGCAAAACGAGGCGGCGTGTGCCATGCGGCACGTCGTCACCCGGGCGTTCTTATTGGAAGTTCGTTGCACTGGAAGTAACGGAAAAGTCGTATGAGGTCCACTAAGGCACCGAGTCCAGACCGGAAAAGGGAAATTAATCTGTTTGGTAACCAAAGACTAGAAAACACTCCTGAGAATGGGGCGGAGCTAAAACCACCTTGGCAAAAATGATTGGGTAGAAATATGAGGAGCAGGAAAAGCCTTCGTCAAGAGATGACCAGAGGGTGAAAGTGAAACTGTCTTTGAATGGAAGCGATGCTCTGTTCCCTTTCACCTGTCAATTACAGCGAATCAGGCTCTCTTCTGAGCTCTTGTATGAGAAAGAGGGCCGATAGCGCTGATTCAATTCAATTCAATCCAGGTACAGCGCTTTTACCAATGTGTGATGGGACAACATTGTCTCAAAGCAGTTTTACAGGTATAAAAAGCTACGACGTTGGAATGTAATAGCTTATTGCTTATAAACTTCTTTTGTTTAGTTTTTTTTTATCCGTTCGTTCGATAGCAGCTATTTGCAGGCTAAACAAGTCATTAAGGAAGTACTTACTGTACAAACCATCACCCTTAATCGTCTTAAAATCAGAAAGACCTAGCTTGCAGGAACTGACATGCCCAAATTGGGGACCGAAACATGGATAATAATACTCATTAATGTTAATTTATACAAAAACCTATGTATATAATAAATATATCTAAAAAGAAACCCTGAAAGAAACCAGACTCAAAAGGGCACCTGAGAGACACCGAATTTCCGTTCATTTAAACTTTCATCATCGTTGAGATTATCAGATGATCGCTTATGAACTGCTTATGGTGATTGTAGTCCAGAGTCACATTAACTACAGTCCAAATCCATCTTCATGGTTCTGATGCGCCGTAGATTTCATTCGAACCACAGAAGAACGACGTTATTTATTTTTCCTCACTCGGGCCAACTGGAGCGCATAAAGAGGACATTCTCACACACACACACACACACACACACACACACACACACACACAAAAAACAGAAACGTGTGTGCGTGTTTGCTGACACTTGTACCAAAAAGCTTTTACAGGTACCTGAGCTAGCTCTAAACTTCAGCACCTGGGCAAAGGCTTTCCTGTGACTTTGCTAAGAGAACCCTGTTTCACAACTTTCATTACGCAATTGATACTGCAAGTCAATTATCTTGCCACGCCCACCATCGCCCACCTTTTACCAGACGTCCTGTAAATCCAAATCCCTGTCCCCCCTCACCCCTCCCGTATCAAGACCACACAATTGCAGCAATTAAAGTCTGTGCACAATGAGCGCTTTTTGATACTCACAATGCCCTCATTCTCGCTCACAAAGCACGCCCCGCTCTGAAACTCTCTCCTCGCAGTGTGCGCCGGTGTTTTGTATGTTGTATGTATAACCGTGTTTTTGATTTTTTTAAAAATCTGCACGCAATCATTCGATCCGGCACGGCACAACGTCAAACGTAGAGCAATTTCCGAGAGGAATTCATACCAGCGAGCACTGAGCACTGAAGACCCACAAGCCTCCTATACATTCATTTCAATTTGTATAAAACTTTGTGGGCGGGGATTAAATTAAATTTTTATTTCCACATCTTAAGATTGGTCGCTCTCAACTAGAGGTCAACCGATTGATCTGACTAGAGTCAACAATACGGAACACAACAAAGAACTAAAACTGGCCAACGTTAAAAAAACCAAATGTTTTTTTGGAACTGTATTGTTGGTGAACCTTCAACTCTCTGTGGTTTAGGCTAAAAAGTGCACTGATTGGAGGCTTGTGCTGTTCCAAACATTTTTAATTAAAGCAATTTTCTGTATCGCATCTTATTAATTAACTGTTACATTTCATGATTTACACTTGATCTTAGTCTAAAACGGTGGAATCAGATTAATGGGTTTGCCAGAACTACCCTAAAAAACTAGTCTATAGTGGATGTAATTGCTCGTGTAAAGCAACGAGTAGCTACACACTTTCATCTACACTATTCGGACATACGTATTAGGACACCTGGCTTTTCAAACCACACAGTTGGAGGCACGCAATTGTATAAAATGGATGCAGGTGCCAACAATCCAACACCATGAAGATATGCTTTACATGGGTTGGAGTGAAAGATCTCCTGCTATAGAATTCTGATCCCTATTAAACACCATCGGGATGAATTTTTCATGCTGACTTTACCGAGTGGACGAATGAGCACGAATCTCCACGAGCAACACTCAAAAGTCTAAAACATCTTCCCCGAAGAGTGGGGGTGATTCTAAGTGGAAATGAGGACTAAATTTAGAACTGGAGGTTCGAAAAGAAGCGTGAAACACACGAAAATCTTATAGTCTAAGAAGTAATTCCAATAAAAGAGAAGGATCTCCGTACGGTCCATTGAGTGTCTCTTGACTCACATGCGGTAGATCTCGTGCTGCGTGAGCACGGCGTTCTCCACGAAGTAGGGCAGCATGGTGCTCAGCGTCAGCCGGCGGTGCCAGTCCAGCGGCAGGTGCATCCTGCTGGACCGCCGCAGCTCCGAACACACGGCCCACAACACAGCGAGAGAGACGGACACGAGCCACAAAGACAGTGTATGTGTGTGTGTGTGTGTGTGTGTCTGAGCGAAGAGAGAGTGTATGTGTGAGAGTGGACGAGTGGATCCCGGCAGAATGAATGCTCTCCTGCTCGTTCCTTGTAGGCTGGGAATGTGTTGTCACTCCTTCCTCCCTCCCTCCCTCTTTCTCTCTCTCTATTTGCAGATAGCACGACAGGAAGATAAACCTGCTTCGCTTTCCTCAGCCTGACTGACTGCTGGAATCTCCACCCCTTAAGAGCTGAGGTGGGCCATGTGTGTGTGTGTGTGGAACACTAAGTGCTGATCTGGCAATGCAAAGAAAATCCAATAGGAGTCCAAAAACACAGACTTCCTGGAGAAGAGCGTCGTCCTGTGTGGAGAAAAAAAATATATATAAAAAAAAAATCTAGCACGCTCCCAAGCTCGAATTCACCCAGACGAAAAAAAAAAGAAAAGAAAAACGAGGACAAGAGATGCCCAGCTCCTGCTTTTCGTCTCCAGACTACAGGTGCTAGTAAATCCCATTTGGACACAAAGACATGGGAGGAGATTTCCAGCATTGAATAGAAAAGCCTTATTTGCTTGCAGAGGTGAAAGCTCTGTCCTGCTGCATACACACACTCACAGACACACATGGAGATATTAATGGAGATATCAAGTTGATACCACCACACTGAAGGGAAACAGAGTGGAGAGAGAAATGAAGGAAAACATGAAGCACGTGTACAGTACCTGCTAATAGCATTCGGCGTAATCTACAAACAGATTGAAGGTTCAGGAAAAAAAAGTCTTGCGTTTTAGAATGAATAACAATTTGTAAATGCTTGTTGACTTTTGAATGATCAGAGAAACAAAACAGGCTCCTATAGAAAATAGTTTTATTTCTGTAGATCGTACAGGAATATGCAATTTGGGAAGGGAGTTACGAGAAGACGGAGAAGGACTGGAAGACATAACAAAACGGAGACAACTGCAAAAAAGGAAACACAAGGCCTATAAGGTTTTGCAGGACAGATCTGGGGTGAAAGTGTGTGTATGAGAGAGAGAGAGAGAGAGAGAGAGAGAGAGAGAGAAAGACAGAGTAAGAGATTCTTCATAATCCAGGGACTGCTTTTCTGTACTATATATAGTATGGAAAATAGTCAATATATAGACTATTTTCTATTGATGTTCATATATGGGAATGAGGAACTGCATTATGACCTTATGCATTATGAGAAGTAAGCAGAACGTTGCTCTTGGTTTATGCGCTTTTGCTCACCATGAGCGTTCCTTGCTTGTTGTAACCTAAGGGCAGACGCTCAGCACGCGAGTTCTGACAGGATCGCAGCGTTCGAGAGAGCGTGAGTGCTACAGATCACCTGCCAGGCGTCACTTTCAAATCAGAATCCGTTCCAAACCAAAAAGAAATATGCTATAATAGTGCCAGTACTTTCCACCTTTAGTCCACATTTATTTGCTGTTATAAGAAGCCCCACTCTTCTGGGAAGATGTTCTAAATTTTGGAGGCATGAGGGCGTCAGTCGACATGGAAAATGTATCCCAAAGGAGTTCAATAAAGTTGAGGTCAGAACTCTATAGCAGGAGATCTTCCACTCCAACCCATATATCTTCAGGTGCAAAGGGGCATTGTCATGCTGGATGAGGTTTGGATCTCCTTGTGTTTATTTAACTTTGTGGTAGGAATTTGGAGAAGAACCAAATATGGCTGAAAAAAACTTTTGTCCATAAATTGTAAATACAAGCCAGAATAACAACATTCTGAAATGTTGACAGTTTTCTATTTATCAAGCACAAATCTCCACAAACACACACCTAAATCCAGTGGAACATCTTCCCAAAAAAAGTGAAGGTCATTACAACAGGAAATGGGACTAAATGTGGAACGGGATGTTCAAAAATAGACACATATCAAACTGGCAAATATATTAGCAAGTCCTGTGTTTTGCTAAATCACAAGGCTAATTGGCAAAGCTAATGTGTTGTTGTATGGTAATATGGCTAGCTAAGTGCTGTATTACAGACTTTTAGTAACAAACAATGACATCATTGAAGTCAGGAAGTTCAATCCTCAGATGTCACTTGAAAGAGTCTGGACAGCATCTACATGTTATTGGGTTTCTGTGATTGTGTGTGTGTGTGTGTGTGCGTGTGTGTGTGTTGGACTGGAGATTCAGATTAGCCCAGCCTGCTGGAATTCAGTAAAGCGACTCATGACTAACACAACAGCCAGAGATGGCAAAAGTACACACATCCTTCTTTCCTTCACTGTTTCAGTGTCCTGCTGGTAACTGGACCTCAGATCATATTAACATCATAATACAAAAGGACGTCAAATTTTGTTATCGAATGAATGTATCCAGGCTGAACATCCACCATATGCAGCAGAGAAAAGATGATGATGATCAGGAACGTCTCTGATCTCAGTCATGTTTACATCGCCGACACCCTCCGTCTCATCTACGTTAGCCAAACTTCTAGTCGTCTTCTGCCTTGCTCATAGCTAGCTTTGTAAACTAGCCTACGTCTGCGGTACGCGGTTGAAAAAACCGCGCAATGAAGGAAAATAGGTTGATGGAAGTAAAAATATTGCTCATGTCACCGAATAGATTCAAACTGAAGTAACATTTTACGTTTGAAAATGTAAGGAGTAGAAAGTACAGATATTTGTGTGGGGAAAAATGTAATGAGTGAAAGTAAAACATTGTCGAAAAAATAAATTAGTGAAGTTCCAGAAAAATCTACTTCATTACTTCCCACCTCTGACAACCCTGTCCTGTCCCTGCACACACACACACACACACACACACACACACACACACTCAGTAAAGGGAAACCTTACTCATTACCCCACACACATTACTGCACACACAGCATCCTCCTCTCCAGGGACCGGCGTTACGCAACGCAGCACAGGAAAAACACTGTGCTATCTCTCCCTGTCTGCCCAATCAGGCAATGTTCTAAGAGTGATAGATGGAAAATCTTCCAAGACAATAAAAGCAGATTTTTTTTTACCTCGTGTGCAGTGTCCGTAATTCGACCCAGAACTGAGAAGAATGAGAGCTCAATGTTGCTTTTTTCACCGATAGTGTTGGATCAGAGGTTCTGACAGTTAGGCAGATGTTTCCATTGTAACCATTGAATAAAAGGGACTTGAACTGATTTAGTTGCAAAGAAGTTGTTTCTGGAAAGAGTCTCCAGTATCAGCGCTTCACAATATGGTAGCATTTAGAATATATTATAAAATTTGCCACCGTTCCAGAAGATTCAAAGTATCTACAAATAGATAAAAAGGACAACACGGTCATCATCACTGGGGGAAAAAAAACACTTCATGGATGTTATAGAGGTGAGAAAAAATCAAACACACTTAGGAATTTTCAAGACTGTAAACTTTCTATGGGAATTTATAGTCAGCCAGAAAATCAGATATGCTAAATGCAAGCTAGCACCATTTACAGTAATTCCCCGTTTATCCCAGTGGTTATGTTCCAAAAAACACGAAAAACGGACGCCACCCCATTAACATTTTACTTCGTTTTATAATTAATAATTATATATACACATTTCATTATATTAGCATAAAACTCCATAAAAACAATTCCCTATAAGTTTTTTTTGGAAAATCAACCAAACAAATTAGTTATGTAGCAAATGCAATTCCGCGATTTCGGGGGGACGAGATTCGAATTCGAGATTCAATTTACAAGACTAGATAGCTCAAGCTGTATTGCTCTTTTCTCTACATTCCGCAAGCCAGTTTTCTGTTATAATATAAAAGTACATTACTGGTCAAAGGTTTGTTTACTATTTTTAATGTTTTGGAAAGAAGTCGCTTATGCTCATAAAGCCTGCATTAACAAAAACACAGAACAAAACAGTAATATTGCGAAATATACATTAAGAAATATCTATAATTGTTCTACTTGTGATTGTCATTTTCTAAATCTGTATTAGTTTGCATGCATGTCAGCTTAAGACCAAATAAAATGTTTTTATTTATATGTATATGATACAGTTTACATAAATCTCCCCAAATGTCTTGGAATATTTCAAAAATTCCCCAGATGAAGTTCCCATGAAAAGTTTTAGAAAATTTACCAGATATTTGCCAACCTTTATCATATTACCTTGATTAGTCAAGAATTAGCAATCATGCTAGCTTGTATGATTAGGCAGGAATTAGCAAACATTTCCACATTTTCCTTTATGCCTATTTAATAGATGTGAGATTCACATTTTCCTGAATAATGCAGCTCATGCAGATGGCCTGAACATCAAAATGTTCTGCAAACTATAGATATGAAATATGACCAGTGTTCTCTGTACATATTTCATATCTATAGTTTGCAGAACATTTTGATGTTCAAGCAGAACATAAAAAAAATAGGTCTTCTATATTGCGTTGTCGATCATCTTGCATTACAGCAAGTGCAGATAATGTAAAATGTTCCACACGCAATATAAAAGACATGTTTAGCCATAATAGCTGTTCGAAAGCTAACTTTCAACATCCTGCTGCGATCGACAGCACCTGAGAATGGGGTTTTTAGCCAACTTCGGAGCTCTAATTCTAATAAAAGGTGTTTGGGAAAGAAATTATCCATCAAAATACAACAATTTGGCATTGATTTTGTTTTATACAGACAAAATCAATGCACATTTTCCACTGATTCGGTTTGGGGAGTATTTTTTAATCACCGTTTTTTTAGCATTCGAAATTTGTTTAAAGCATTCTGAGAATCGACTGGAGCATATGCAAATAACGTTAATATATATAATGTTCGCTAGCTACCTCAAATGCAGGCAGCTTAACGTCATGCTAGTCTTACACTTACTCTTTGAAAAAACTTTCAAAAAAAACCAAAACAAAAAACAATGAAGCTTTGTTCAAGCTATTTGTTAAAAAATATATTCCATTCTAAAAGTATCAACAAGTACCATTTTATATACCAGTTACAATGAATAGTATAGAGAAGCACTAATAAAGTTATTACCCTAGCAGTACCCTGTTCCACCAGTCAGCTTCAGGTTTCTTTAATCCCAGCACTGCTAAACCATCTGATGAGGCACCTGACAGCGAGCTGATGAGTTGGATTAGCAGGTTCAAAATCATAAAAAAATCCAGGAGTAGTTTCGAGAAAATGCATTGCAAACACAATCAAGAACCTAAAACTGGTGATGAAATCAGGAAACTGCAGGTAACTAATCTCAGGAACTGCATGTCCAATGATTCATTTTTTTTAGTTTTATGATGGATGTGTGAAATAGATTGGATGATTATTTCCATAGATGAGGGAATAACCCAACCAGTATAACCATTTTAAACATCATGTCCTCTACATTCAGGACTCTCGAGTTCAACGAATGAAACAAAATAACTAATTCAATGTAATTAAACTAAATAAATGACCCTTCGCAATCCGATGGCATTTAACCCCCTTTGCTATGATGCAACAGCTGCACGAAATGTATCCGGGCGCGATGCCAAAAGTCCTCACGAACTCACACATACTCAGATATGAGCGAGCACCCAAACAAAAACACAGATATGCTGTGCTTGGCTGCTACTCTCGCTGTAACCCACATGGTGAGGTCAGTACCAGGCTTAAATCCATGCGAAACGAAACTGAGATCATCGTGGAGAACCCAAACAGATATTCTTGCTTCCAATACCTTCATGTATGGCTGGCTATTTAAAAGAAAAAAAAAAAAAAAAAAAAAGAATAATAATAATGATTAAGCCTATCAAGGATAAGGTCCTAAGCTAGTCAGGACCAGTTAGATGACATTTGTATAAGGATAGCGCAGAAGCCTACTGGAGTCCAGTAAACGTGGTACGTTTCAACTAAATTAGCTATAACTAAATATGGAAATCATGCTAAACCTTGGCGATTCACCTCTGATACAATGCAGTGTGACCCGATTTTGATTTAAGTCAACACAATGCGATTTATTGCAATACGAAGCAATGAAAAAAGAATCTGATTTTATGCAATCTAATATGGCACAGATAGTTTGCTTCTTTGGTCCAAATTGAGAACAAATTATTAGATTTATTTAAGTGCCTTCTGACTTTAATGCATGGTTCTTTCACAAACAAGAAAAAAGTAAAACCAGATGTTATTTTCCTGTTCTGTGTCCAGCAAGTTGAAGCTCTACCTCTGCCATGTTAATCTATATGTTATGTGACTCTCAGGACAAACCTCGGTCTCAGATCACAACCGAGTACGAGCAGTGGTGTTGATAGAACTTCCTTGATCGATCTACATATCAAATGATTGGTCACAAATGATTGGTCAATTTATAAATATTAAAAGTATAGTATGTCTAATATTTATATGTAAATACATCTTTTTTTTTCCTGATACAAATATGTTAAAAACGGTGCATCGAGATGCAAATTCTTTTAAATCGATGCATCACTTGGTCAACTTTTATGCCGATACACCGATGCAAATCAATGAGTCTTACCTTCCCTATTATCTATTCATGTGAGAAGTAAAATAAACCCACCACCGTCCATTTTACACATAATCTGACATAGTTCCAAAACAAACGATCCTTGCATTACGATCTTCTGAGCATGGATTGGGAGTTTCTTTGATACCAAACTTACCTTCGAAACACAATGTCCTCTGAGATTTTTCAAACAATAACCGGATTGTTCCGCTTGTAAATTTCAGGCTATGTAAGCACGATGGAATTCTTAAGGGTTCATCTATTTTGATAATTGCGTAACCCTGAGCTGTACCTTCGGGGATCGATGAGCTCAGTGTAAGGCAGGTCGGGACCAGTCACGGACATCTCTATGTCTGCAGGCGTGCACAAGCCAACTGTATTTTAAGTTGGCTCGTGTTTATTAAAAAAACAAATCAATCAAAACGTTGGAACAAACAAAAGAAGACACATGTCTGAGCGGAAAAGCAACTCCCGGAGGAACTGAAGGAACATTGATACCGTTCTCGGTTCGAAAGAGTCCCGGTGTTATCTTTAGGATTAGAGCGGCGCAATCACGCCGATTTCCTGCCACTTAAAAATTCCAAGGTTCTCGGCTTCAGGTCTGCAGAGCCGATCCCTGAGGATTCCTCGCTGCCAACCACTTGACCCTTGACAATTGAAGAGTTCTTCAAACTAAGAACAGCCCAAAACTGTGAAGGTCACTGTGTGTGTATATGTAAGCACCCATAACCGGACTTGGGGAAGTGTCCCCTGGATGAATTAACGCAGCCTAGCAACCATTGCTACCTCAGACCTCAGGTCTTCAAATCCCTCTATGTTTTACCATTTGAATGAATTGTGTTAAATTGGTGCTGTCCTTGTAATTTTTATTTATTTATTTATTTATTTATTTATTTATTACAAATTTCCCCACCAAGCTAACTGGGGAAAATGCCAATTTCAACACTACCACTCGAACCTGGTATTGGCACGATTGTCTTGCATCTTTCTAAGTTATGCATCCATCTGTATGATTGTCATACAAGCTTCCTAATTGGTTATGCTGTTCAAAACGACAACATTAGTGAAGCCAACCAAGAACGGGAGGTCAGGATTGTGTCGCCGGTGCAACCGATGGTGAAGCTAACCAGTCTCGGCTCACGTAACAAAGAAAAGAAACCAATCGCTTACATTCAAGTGTGCTCATCTACCTACCATGGCCTAGCCTTTCCAGTCTTTAAAAAATAGCGATCAGTATGGGGTAGTATACTGTAAATTGTTAATGATTTATTAAATTACAGTACATTATTTAGCAAAATAGAGTCATTTTCCACACCTGTAGCTGATGAGACTAATCAGTGCGTTCTGTTCCAGTGTCTTGTAACGCAGAGAAAAAAAAAGGTGAGAGATAAGAGCTAAAATCGGGCGTTGAATCACCAAAAAATACATCAAGATGTCAACTCTGTCGAGGGCTGGTGAGAGTAAGGCAATCGTAAGCTTGGAGATCTGTATTTAAAAGATTTAGCAGCTGGCTTCAAATTTCTCACAGGAAGTGTAGGCTCGAGATTTAGCAAGCAAATGAGAAATGGGTACCAAATCAAGAAAAGGTATATGACACTATAAAAATATAGAGTAACTCACAAAAGTGAGTGCACCCCTCACATTTCAGCAACCATTCAATTATATCTATATCTCTATATCTAATTTAATATATAAATATATCTCGGATGCATTTTTAGAGTTGGCAGCTTGAATAGCAGTACAGATTTACTGTCCTTTGAAAATAACTCAACGTACAGCCATAAATGTCTAAATAGCTGGCAACAAAAAAAAAAAGAGATAACAGCCGTACATCGTGTAACCATGCAAAGGGACACGTTGTACTAGGGGTGTACTCACTTTCGTACGCCTCAAACTTTGTGGTAACAGTTTGGTGAAAGTGCACACACGGCTGGAAAAGTCAGGTGTCCTGATACATTTGTATATAGAGTGTTTGTGTGTTTATACCCTACTGCACAAGGCTAAAGGAAAAGGCTTCCTTTTACACAACTGTTTCATTCTCCTACCTTTCAATTCGAAAAGAATGGTTGAAAGAGATTTTATTCAGAAAGCGCCCAGAAAAAAAAGGTAATTGAATCAGTATTATGAAAAAGTTCTTGGTGAGGTAAACATCTGCTAATACACCGTGAATAACCGTCAAGGCCAGATCCCTACCCTACCCCAGAGTCAGAGAGGACATGAAGTCAGACACTGCTGGCTTTGTCCTGAGCCTCAGCAGCGCAAGAATCGCTGACCTCTTTTCCAACATCCTGTTTTTGAGAAAAGAAGGAAGAAAAAAAAAAAAGCTGAGAAACGAGGAAGATGGAAAGAAAGAGCGGTACGGGGGCGTGGGTTGCTCTCGGAGAACAATCAGTCTTTTTGCTTTTGCCAGATGGCCTTATTTACTGTAGGTCGATGATAGCACCTCCAATGTGGAAGCACACGTTATGAAGCAATGAACTAAAGGCTGCATTCCATTTACCGCGAAAAGGGGGCGCTGGAACCCGTGGTATTACATCTTACATTTCTGACCCTTACAAGCAGGAAAGAATTTCCTACAATCCTTAATTTGTCTTTTATCAGCGGAAAGCTAACAACTAAATAAGATTCCTATGTCTTTCTTGAACAATTCATTTCACATTTTGTCCCTTTTATAATGAGCTCCATTCTTCTGGGAAGATGTTCCACCAGATTTTGGATTGTGCTTGTGGAGATTTTTGCTCATTTCAGCCACAAGGGTGTTTGTAAAGTCAGGTGCCGATGTAGGGTACAGAAGTTACTCGGTGTTCCAGTTCATCCCAAAGTGTTTAATAAGGTTGAGGTCAGAGCTACATAGTGAAAGATCTTCCACTCCAAACCCATGGAAACCTTATCTTCATGGATGCTGGCTTTGTGCACGGGAACAGGTTTGGGTCTGGTAATTTAAGTGAAGGGAAAATAGTACCAGGTTGGAAAAGAACTATATACAGATTGAGTTTTTAGATGAATATCCCAGGATCTATAATGTCTATAATACAGTACATCCCCATGGGTTGCTAGCTTTCCCTCCCTAGGAATCCGCTCACAGTCAGAGAAATTGACCTTCCACATCCTTGACAGACTTCCTCTTCCTCTGCAGCAGAACCAGCATGTGATACTCTATATGTCCTACTTTCAGACTAAATGCATCAGCAAATGATATTCAAACTGCATCAGCAAACCGGAAACCTTTTCACCTAGCGATGTTTTATGTTCCTGACCCACATTTAAGATCTGAAAGCGTTTTAACGCTAGAGCTCCCCTGAAGGACCCAGAAACTTGTTTGAGAGTCCCCAAGCAATAGTTTGTTATTTGTGTATGCCCTAGTTTTCTTACATTCGCAGCACCGCGAGATGTTGTACCATCTTAGCAAACTCGTCCAGAGTGACATTTACATGCCAAAACGAAATAAAACACCTGATGCACGTGCATGAACCCATGTGACCTTCTTTGAAATCAAAGTTCCATTGAATAGAAAATAAAGAAAGACAAAAGGATCAAAAGGTAAGCTTTGTTTAGGGGTTAACACAATGAGAATAATGACGTAGGAAAGTACACCAGCATTGTGTCAAACAATGCTTTAAATATACAGATCAACCAAAACATTAAAACCACCAAAGAAAAGTGTGGGATATGTTGGGCAGTTTTCAATTTCGATGAGTTGAATGCAGGAAAAATGGGCAGGTCTTAAGTTTTGAAGGACTTTGGCAAGTTGTGACTGGCTGGACGCCTGGCTCCAAGCTTCTTCAAAACTGCACTACAGTTTGTTGATAGGACAGAGTACCCATGTTGACCCCTGTAAACCATTAAAAGCTCTTACAATGGGGATGTAAGCATCAGAAATAGACTGTCAACAAAGGCAGGGTGATGCTCTGAGCAACGTTCTACTGAAAATCCTCATATGTCATACTAGCTACCTAAACATTGTTGCAGAATAAGGTACACCCCATCTTGCCAATATCATTTTCTAATTGCAGTGCGGGCACTGACTTCAGAACTTCAGAACACTGACTTCGGAACATCACAAAGAGTTCAAACTGTTGCCTAAGAATTCCCCTAAAGATCTCAATCTGACCGAGCTTCTGTGAGATGTGCTAGAGGGGCGGATCTAGAAAATTATTTATGGGATGGCAAGGGGGTGGCAATACTGAAGCAAGCGTTCTTGCAAAATGCTTAGAATAGCCAGCCGACTTTCCACCATTGTAGACACCTCAGGTGATTTTTAATGATCTTAAAACCTGGGAAACCCCTTTTACATGTTGCGCTGCTAATTGGTAACACTACAATGCCAAATGCGCGGTGATTAGGCGGTTTGCAATGAATGTGTTTGATTCGCTAAAACGAAGCAGTTCATCAGAGTCGTTTGTTTGGACTAGAAAGACGAGACTTCTTGCCATTATTTACGGGTATGTTTTTCATGTCATCGAATTGAAGCTTCGCTGCTCTAAATCGATCGAGGAAACTGATTCGATTGTATTTCATACATTGGGATACCAGTGCTGGGGTGGCAGATAGGGTGGCAATGTTTTTTCTTAGGGTGGAATTCGTCACCCCGTGCCACCCCTGTAGATCCACCCATGGTTTTGAACAAAAAAGTCTGAACAAAATATAGCTAATACGCCACCTGATGAACATATACCTTTGGTCCTTCCAAATAGGATGTGCAAGCAGATGTTTTCTGTAACAGAAATGCTTTGTTTGACCCCAGAAAGCTTGGGCACCAATGACATTTTTAAATGAGTTGTCAATTAAAAGGCTCTGGCACACTAACGCGATTTCTTTTGAAAACGCGTTTTTTTGTCCTCCGTTTTGGCTTCCTGTCCACACTGAGGCGCCATTTTCAGTCTCCAAAGTGGATAAATTCGAAAATGCCGTTTTGAGATCGCAGTGTGGAAAAAGAGCCGGAAAGTAAATAATGGCAGAGTTTCAGTGTGGATGAGCAGCTTTTGGAAAATGATTGAACAAGATTTTTGGAAAGTATTGATGATCAAACCTTTGTTTCGATCATGAATAAAGGGTGTTACTCGTACAACTCGAGCACAATACTCACACACACACACACTTCAGATGTCTTACCTCTGATTCAGCCTTCTGTCATCCTCACTCCCGAAATCCTGAATCAGAAAAACAGAAATGAAAATATCATTTAAGGATTTATAAAAAAGATTTCAATGTTCAATGTGAAATTGTAAAGATATGCGATTTTGTCATATAAAATATCGCCAGCTTGTTTTCTTGAGAAATCTACATACCATGAGCACAACTGAAAGTATACAAGCAGGACAATCTCAAATGTATATCTGATCACATAGTCTCAGATAAAACTGGTGCTGAACCAGGAATGTACTGATAAATATAAGATGCACATCATCATAGATACTTTTCACCACTTGTGCATTCCAGAACACTGCAGGGGGACTTCTGTAGGCAGGACAAATCTGTAGGCAGCATTGCATGCAAAGTAAATTTCCAGCGCTCCATAAAAGTTTAAGAAACATGGAAGAAGAAACCGTCTTTTTGACTGCTATGATTTAAGTATATACACTTTATGGACAAAAGGATTTGGACACTTGACTTTCCTATTGAAAGTTTCCAAGTTTCTTCATTCCACATGCCTGACTTTACTAATGCCCAAAATCTAGAACATCTTCCCAGAATATTGGAGGAAAATGGTAGGTTGTCCACAAACCTTTGTCCATGTAGAATACTTTCTTTTTAACGTCAATGTAACAACTCATTTGTAAAGCAATTACTCAAGTAGACACCTTCAGCAGACCGCCTTTTGTACTTGAAACCTATTTTCTCAAGTAAATTACTATTAAACTACCATTAATTTCCGCCGTCACTTCTTTTAGGTTGTTTTTTGGCTGGTGCAAGACCATTTCTGACCAAAAGCAGGGTCGTCTCTGCCTGGAGGTTCAATCTTGGCTGGCAAATCTTGGCCTTCCCACTTTCATGTGCAAATTTGAACCTGGTCAGATTTTAAAAGGTGGCTATTTGGCAACCTGGATGTTTTTCCAGCATGCATTATAATTCTACCTGCACTTTAACTTCAACGTTGGGCTAATAATGTTTTTTTTTTTACTTATTAATAGTGCAAACTACACTAAAGATAGATTACTCAATCTGAAAGCAGGGATTGAAAAGGACGGAGGGGTGTGGCGGAGAACATGGTTCCTGGCCGCACAAACAAGGTTTCATCAAAACAAAAAAACGCTTTAAAAATAGTTCATCATTGTGTGTGGAGGGCAGAACACCGGTGATTAGGTTACAAACCATGACACGGAACAATGAGATACTCAGGTAGGCCAAGTAGGAACAGCAGCCCCACACCTGAAGAGGAAATGACTGGCTTAAGCCCGAAACTGCCCTCAGGAGACGCTTTCCAACAACGCAGCCTTCCATCTAGCTCTGTCTACATGCAGGAACACCGCTGACTCGAAGGAGGCACGTGGTATATATCGTCTTCCAGGCATGTGCTGGGATATCTATATCTATATCAATATCAATATCAATATCAATATCAATATCTATCTATCTATCTATATGTAAATGTACATTTGGTTCATTTATGTGTTTTAAATGTACATTTGGTTCATTTATGTGTTTTAAATGTACATTTGGTTTATTTGTCCCATTTTAAAACCCTTTTGTGGCTGCACCTTAAGATAGCTGTCAGTTTATTTGCAGCTTGTGGCAAAATCAAACCTGTCCCTCAGACCGCACATGTGCTTATAATGTTTTTGGATCTGCATTTTCGATCAACTCGAGGTGCGGCCACAAAAGGGTTTTCAAATGGGACCAATAAAACCGAATGTTTCGGCGTTCCCTCCCCCACACGCAACTCTCATGGGATCCGAAACGCTGAGTCAGCTCACATTTCATTCACTATTACTGACTAGCAAACAAGCAACACTTGCGCTAATGAGTGCGATGGTGTTGTGGAAGACAAGCGGTCCTTCAAACATCACTTGGTTCTATAGTTATGTCTTGGTTTTGATATCCAATTGATTCTAGCTTGCATTGTTCAAAAGCATGGTCGTGCTGGGATCTGATCTTGTGACCTTTCAAACCACAGTACAATGGTTTAACCACTGAGCTACCACCTCATGGCGTGCTATTTTTTTAAAATATGGCTTGTCTATAGCTCAACGTATTAGGGGTTCAAGCCTTAACTACCACTGTTGAGCCCTTGATCAAGGCCCTGTGTGTGACAATGTATTTACAAACTGTCTATTCGGGTTCAGGCTAAATATTAGCGCCCCTGGTTTGCCACAATTTACCTTAACTGAGAGGGTTACATACATAACTACCTTCAAATATGGACAATTAAAGTCATTTGACTTGTCCTCTTTCTGAACCTCCTCCTGATTCCTCCTGACACCTTACTTCTGGATGAAGTTCTCTTTAATGGGAGACCACCCAGTGAAGCTGAGGATGGTTCCACCTGAACAGCCCAAGAATCAACGAGAGTTAAATTCAAGCACCATGAAGAAAGATTCAGACTGTAATTAATATAAAGTCTGCTACAATGGCTCAGGGCTGCAATTTCCATTTGCATTTCAGTGTCCATCAGTGTAGAGTTTGTTAACCTCAATAATGATAGAACTATAATGAATGGACATTCAGGGTCACCCAGATGAAAATGGGTTCTCTTGAGTCTGGTTCCTCTCAAGGTTTTTTGCCTCACTACTGTCACCACTTGATAAACTTATAGGGATTAATGGATGGCGCTGAAATTAATATTCGCAAATAATTCGTGCGTAAAATCGCTGACGCTTCCTGCCTTCGCCAACGTCTGGCGATATGAGTTCTTTTGCGTTTAATGTAGGACTTCAAGATTTGATTTTCTCTTAACAGGAGAAATTCCTGACGATTCCTCATACAGAGGGAGTAAACGAACGAATGAATGAATGAATAAATAAAAGGATGGATAGACTAAATTAATTTGTGAATAAATCAATTACTATTTTGTGAGTTTCTTAAATGCAGACATTTGTAAAAGAACATATTTAAAAAATTTAATATTAAATGTAAAAAAATCTATATTACCCAAACGAGGTCCAACAAATGTAAACGATTTAATACAAATGTTCCATTTATTTTATTTTATGGATGTAATTCCTCTATTTAATTGAGTACTCAATTTAATTAATATAATAAAGTATTTCTAAGTTCAACCAAGCAGGCATTTTATTTTGAATGGTTTTTAAAAATGTAAACTGCTGCTGATCACGATTTCTTCCCTCTAACTGAATTTGAACCGAACCATGGCTTAAAAAATAAAGTAGGTACCGAACCGTGAATTTTGTGTACCGTTACACACCTATTTGATAGAAATTTGAAAGGCTATAAGAGGAACAAAACACACAGAAACATGTCACAGAAAATAAGCATTTACATTTAAGCCATTTGGCAGAAGCCTTTAGCGCAACTTACAATTACCTCATTTATACGCCGGATCAATTGAGGAGCCTTGCTCACGGGTTCAGCAGTGGCAGCATGGTGGTACTGGGATTTGAACTCATGACCCTCTAATCAGAAGTCTAACATCTTAACTGCTAAGCTACTTTAAACCCCCCAAATGGGGGTCCTCACATGAGGGGTGAACGTAATAAATATAGATATTCACATCGACTCTGCTTATTAGTGAAACCGTGAAGAGTGTGTTATAGTGTTATACTGCTGCACTTGCAGAAATAATGCTGTGGCATCATTTCCCATGATCATAACATCATTACATCACCCAGCTCTAACACACACATACATACACACACACACACACACACACACACTCTGTTTCTAATCCAATTTTGACTTTTTCTTTTTGGACGCATCCTAATGCACTAAACCAGGTGTTGGGTCATCAGCCGCCTCTCTTTTCCTCTCCTTCTCAATCTCTCTCGTTCGCTTTAATGGTGTGAAGCAATGACATCACCACAGCTCAGTGTCCATCTATTGGACGAGTTATTCTGCAAAATCCAAATGTGTGTGTGTGTGTGTGTGTGTGTGTGTTAGTGGTAAGATAATGGAACAGCCCCACCCTTAACCAGGGACAGACCACTTAAAACCTACCACCCCCTTCTCTTATAGAGTACTACAGAGTACTAACCCTTAGGGTACAGTGACGTCATTAGTACAGCAGCGTAATCTTCCATAAAGCCTACAGAAATGATCATGTTGTTTAATGCTTCTCGAACAGCGATTTTTACACAACCTGTTACATTAGTTTGACTGGTGCATGTGTGTGTGTGTGTGTGTGTGTGTGTGTCAGTGTATATTAAATATATATATATATATATATATATATATATATATATATATATATATATATATATATATATATATATATATATATATATATATATATATATATGTGTGTGTGTGTGCGTGTGTTGCCTGCGCCCTCTACTGACGAAAAGCACGTTCTGCTGCAAAATCTCCAATGACGTCATAGCAATATGTTGAAAATAACTATACAGAACATGTAGCATTGTTACGACACATCATTTGCCTTGTTACTGATATCAACAAAGCACTGGGCTCGTATGTGTTCTTATGCGTCCCTCAAAAGGTCATGCGATGCCACTGCCGTTTTTGGCAGCATTAATCGCCTTCCAAGCGAATGCCCTCTAAGAACCGTCCAAACAGACCGACGGGTGTCACGTTTAAAGTTTGAATCGAATGAATCGGATGAAACATGTATTGTTCTCGGCCCTGACGTAGGTCGCGTTACATCCTCAAACCAACTTGGCATCAGTGCAATATGTGCGCATAAGGTTAATGGTTCACTGCATTGGAAAATGTCAGGTGCACATTCAAATTCAATGGGTCATTGTACTCGCAAAAAGATGTGTGTATAACATGATCTAGTTATGGTAGCCTAACCAAACCTTCGGCACCGACAACTCTTCAACATAAATCTAATATATTAAACATATATGTACATTTCTTATAACAATTTTTCTTTTCTTTTTTTTTTTTTTTTTTATAAAATATCACCACCAATTACTGGAAGTGTGCAATCCTACACAGCATTGGATTAAAACTTATTTCTATATTCCTATAAGACTTTTTTATTGTGCAATATATGTAGTTAAATATGAAAGATATATTGTTAAAAAAAAGACCACTATCGTTGTTGGGAAATTTTATTACACACATTTCCGATGTGACGAGATCAACATAGAAAAAAAGACAAAATATGTTTTCTTTCTATTCGGTCATTTTGGGTTTGTTCCTTAATGTGTCTATTTGGTTCCTGAAATATCGTGTCAGCTCAACAAAATATGACGCATTTAATTGCATATTAAAATAAATGACTATAACTAGGCAATTCGTCAATTTTCATTGATGTGTAATTTAAAAAAATGAAAAGTGAACATGAACTGACGTTTCTAGTAATCAAATACATGTCATGTTTGAAATGTAGACAGACTTTATACTGAAGTTCCTTGTGTATGATGTTTTAATTAAAATTTGACCTCAGGTGCTAAACTATAGCTAAAGATCATCTAATATTTACAATTTCCCATCAAATTTGTTAATATAGTTCAGATCTAGCTCATATATAAGGTGCACTTAAACTTTTTCTACCTTAAATTTCATTCTATAGAAACCAAATCTCTAAAAATAATCAATGCTATACCTACTTCGATCTACTTTAACCTTAAATGTAATACTTTGTAGTACATACAAATTTTTATCCAATAAATAATGAAAGCCGTTTATACTTTTCAAAAACAATTTTACCTCAGATTTCATACTATAGTTCAACGTTCATGTCTGAAACGATGCTGTCTGTAAACTCGGATTTAAAATTTTCTACAAATATATACTTACAATATACTTTTATTTCATTTTGATCTCGCACAAATGTAAACGATAAAATGTTTTATTATTATTTTGGGGGTTTTCTTTTTTTTTTTTTTGCTACCTCAGAGGCCTTAAGCTCATATATTACCTACTACATTACAGGATTAGTGACAGAATGTCTTTCCGCATTTATTAAAGACAAAATAAACAATAGAGATGTTTTTATATATTGAATATGTCTATTGATAAACAAAAAAAAAAGAAATATAAAACATTTCTCATCAATGTGTACATGCACAGACACCATTATTCTAGCATGGATCATAAATTACTATGAAACGTGAACATGTGGGTTATTCAACAACATGAAATGTTTTGTATATATTTATATTAAAGACATATGCATATAGATAACAATTCTGCTCCATCATTAGCTAAGCTGAGTGACTGACAGGCAGGTACTGTAGGTATACAGGGCGCTGTGCTAGCTAGCACACCGGCTAGTTCATCCCCACATTACAGGGCTGAAGAGTAAAAATAAACGAGTGTATACATTTAATTTTCATTATGAAACGTTAAATATGGCTGTCTAACAAACTAATTTGGGTCATTCATAGAGTGTCATGTTAGTTCAAGGGGAAAAGGAAGGGACTGCGTGGTGTGTGAGAATGCAGACGCTAGCTGGCTAGTCAATGATCAACCAGCTATACAACGGAGTGGCTTTCTGCGCATGCGCACAATGTCGGGCTGCTGTTGATGGTGCTTTTTCTAAGAAAATATAATGAGCACATGTAAGATTCAGACCGGCAAAAACACACACACACACACACACACACACACACACACTTGTATATGTATGCGTGTATGCATATGCATATGCATATATATATATATATAAATATGTGTGTGTGTGTGTGTTCGCGCGAACACGTTCTCTCTCTCTCTCTCTCTCTCTCTCTCTCTCTCTCACACTCACACTCACACACACACACACACACACACACACACACACATATGCGGGCCTCCTACACGTCCCCGCGTCTCGTTAAAACCCTGCCTTTCCTGTTCCTGTTTCCCGGCTTACCGTCTCGGCGTTGGCCGTGCTCGCGCTGGCTGTGCTCGGGGTCGGAGATCGCTGCAGCGTTACCAAAGCCATGCTGCATAAACCTCTATTGATCCCCCCTTCCTCCAAAAAAATATCCCTATAAGCAAACCCGAGTCCAAAACGGTTCCGAATAGACGATTCAGGTCTTCACCAGCGGGTAAAAATGGCCCCAAGGAGCTGTCGGCATCTCCGGAGGTTGAGATGTAATCACCGTGGCGCTTTGCATGGTATGAAGCCTCGCCTTGGTCGTGGTCCGGAAGGCGAGCTGCTCAAACCGGTGCCATGGCATCAGATTTCTAAAGCATCCGCCTTAGATGGCATGAAGTGGTCCTCAACTGGAGCTGAGTCAGGGTGCTGGATCTGAGTCCTACTGAGTGATCATGATGAGTCTAGGAGCGGCTCGGCTCAGCTCAGCTCACTCACACACACACACACACACACACACACACTCTCTCTCTCTCTCTCTCTCTCTCTCTCACACACACACACACTACATCATCAGGACACAAGGATGGTCCTGCTGTTGGCTGTTACCTCATCAGTCACACTCTATATATTTTTTCCTACATATGTGATTTTTGGATGACAGAAAGCAAAAATACATAATCCAAAGACACTATTTGCCTTCATGCATATCATGATTTCCTGGAATGGAGACGTGAGGCTGGGACTGATTTCTTCTCAGCCCAGATTGTAGGGGCATCATTTGTTTTTTATTTCTGACTGCCACTAAATCAACACACACATGCACAAGCGCTCACTACAATGTGATCATCATTCGGCCTGAAAATATTTTTTGTGAAAATCATATTTCAACAAACGTCATTCGGACGAAAAAGATAAAATATTGCATAATACATAGAGTGGCACCGAGCTGCTTCTCATCAACTCCGATCGCAATTTAAGGCAAACGTTTTACAATCTTATAGCTTTATCCATTCCCTAAACCCGGTCCAGATTACCACCTGGAGGCCACATAAACACCTTGAACTCCCAGTTAGTCCAAAATGTCACCTCACAATGTCCTTCATTTTTTTATAATCCCTTCAGCGGCTACATGTTAAACTTAAAATCTACTACAAACTATTGCTTATTACTTACAAGGCCCTACAAGGTTTGGCTCCCATCTATCCATCCAGTCTTCTTACATGCAATCCATCATGCTTTTTGCAATCTCAAAACTTCGGACTTCAAGTAGTTCCTAGAATCGCAAAGTCAACTAAATGTGTAGCTCCTAAACTTTCGAATAGCCTTCCTGACAGTATTCGGGGGCTCAGACAAACTTAGTTTAAATGTAGATTAAAGACATATCACTTCAGCCAGGCATACAAATAACACATCACAACTTGGTGCTCAAGTACATCTGATCAAATGCAGATTATTGAAGTTGGTGTTGGTGTTAAATCCATAATGATCTTAAGCTAATTAATGAGTTTCTCAGGACCTCCCGGTTCCACAACTTCAACTAACTGTATATTTACCTGGGTACCTGCACCTCCATATGCAGATGGAAGGTATCCTCAACCCTTCTTCTTAACGGCATCCCACAGGGCTATCTTTTAAGACCACTACTCTTCTCCCTGTTCACGATAAGCCAATATCTTCATCAAGAATACAGATGACACCATCGTAGATGGCCAGATCAGCAACAACAACAAATCAGCATGATGTGCCACCAATAGCCTGACCCTCAATGCCATTAAGACTAAAAAGCTCATTGTGGACTTTTGGAAATCTAACAGCAGGAGACACCCCCAGTCTACATACTAAAGGAACTGAGGTAGAGAGGGTCTCCAGTTTTAGTTCTTGGGAGTTCACATCTCTGAGGATCTGTCTTGGCACCAAAACACTTCGGTGCCATGTCTTTTGCTAAGTGATACACACACACACACCCCTGCCATCTACATGCTGTTAAATAAAATTTGATTCCTCAGACCAGGCTACCTACTTTCATTGCACCATGGTCTAGTTCTGATGCTGAACAAGTTTTTTATCAGTGCTAACATCAAATTGTTCAGCACAATCCTGTGCTACAGGAGCTCTTTAGACCAAACATGTCCCTTCACACATCACTGAGCCTTTTGCACCCATGACCCTTTTGTCAGTTCTTTGAACCTACGATTTAGATTAGATTAGATTAGATTAGATTTAAAGGTACTAACCACTGCATATCAGGAACACCACCAAAATGAACAGCTTTTTTAAAGATGGTCTAAGCCAGTTGTCTGGCCTTAGAAATTTGGCTCTTCACAGGTAAAATTTTAGCTATCAGTGGTTTGATTGTTGTGGCTGAACTGAACTAACTGCATTTGAACTGCATATGCTCTCAAAACAACAACCCAGCCATTAGGGAGGCACAAGACACACTCTTAGTGCCGGTCCCAAGCCCGGATAAATGGGGAGGGTTGCAGTAGGAAGGGCATCCAGCTTGAAACGTGGCAAATCAAATATGCGGTTTAGGAATTTCATACCTGCTCGGTCGAGGCCCGGGTTACCAATGACTGCCACAGGTATCGTTAGCCAACAGGGTACCGGTGGAAATTGTGCTACTGTTGGCCGAAGGAGAAGTAGGAGAGGAGGAAGACGTCTACAGAGACAGCAGAAAATGGAGAAGTGGAGGTTAGGGTTGGTAATTAAATGTTGGTACTATGACTGGCAAAGGGAGACAGAAAGCTGTTATGATGGAGAGGAGAAAGGTAGATATGTTGTGTGTTCAGGAGACCAAGTGGAAAGGGAGGAAGCCAGGAGAATTGGGTTAAACTGTTCTATCATGGATGGAAAGAGATATGGTGTAGGGGTGATTCTGAAGGAAGGTTGCAGTAAGAGTGTAGTGGAGGTAAAGTGAGTTTCTGATAAACATGAAGCTGGAAATTAAAGGGGGGATGATAAATGTCATCAGTGCCTATTCTCCACAAGTGGGTTGTGAGATGGAGAAGAAGGAAAAATTCTCGAGTGAGTTATATGGAATGGTAGAAGGTGTACCTAGGAAAGAACGATTGGTGATTGGGGCAGCCTTTAATGGGCATGTAGGTGAATGGAACAGGGGTGATGAGGAGGTTATGGGTAGGTATGGCCTTAAGAAGCGGAATGTGAAAGGACAGATGCTGGTAGATTTTGCTAAAAGGATGGAAATAGCAGTGGTGAATACGTATTTTAAGAAGAAGGAGGATCATAGGGTGACCTATAAAAGTGGGTCAAGGTGCACACAGGTGGACTATGTTCTATGCAGGAGATGCAACCTGAAGGAGATTGGAGACTGTAAGGTGTTGGCAGGGAACAAAATGTAGCTAGACAGCATCGGATGGTGGTCTGTAGGATGGACTTGAAAGTGAAGAAGAAGAAGAGGAGGAAAGTGAGGACTGAAAAAAGAATTAGATGGTGGAAACGGAAGGAGGAAGACTGTAGTGTGATATTCAGGGATGGTGGTGGGGGTGAAGAGGTGCTGGATGATTGGGCAACTACTGCAGAAGTGATAAGGGAGACAGCTAGAAAGGTAATTTGTGTGACATCTTGAAATAGAAAGGAAGACAAAGAGACATGGTGGTGGAATAAGGAAGTGCAGGACAGCATAAAAAGAAAGAGGTTGGAGAAACAGAATTGGGATCGACAGAGTGATGAGAAAAGTAGGCAGGAGTGCATGGAGATGCGGCAGCAGGTAAAGAGGGATGTGGCAAAAGCCAAGGAAAAGGCATATGAGGAGCTGTATGCGAGGTTGGACACTAAGGAAGGAGAAAAGGATTTGTACCGATTGGCCAGGCAGAGAGACCGAGCTGGGAAGGATGTGCTGCAAGTTAGAGCAATAAAGGATGGAGATGGAAATGTGTTGACTAGTGAGGAGAGTGCTTTAAGAAGATGGAGGGAGTATTTTGAGCAGCTGATGAATAAGGAAAATGAGAGAGAGAGAGAAGGTTGGTGTGGAGATGGTGAAGCAGGAAGTGGATAGGATTAGTATGGAGGAAGTGAGAGCAGTGATTAAAAGGATGAAGAGTAGAAAGTTGGTAGGACCCGATGACATATCGTTATGACATGTGACAATGTTTAGGAGAGATGGCAGTGGAGTTTCTAAGTTTTTAAGATTAAGTTTTTAAGATTGTTTAACAGGATTTTAGAAGGTGAGAGGATGCCTAAAGAATGGAGAAGGAATGTGCTGGTACTGATCTTTAAGAATAAGGGAGATGTGCAGACCTGCAGTAACTACAGGGGAATAAAGTTGATCAGTCACACAATGAAGTTATGAAAAAAAATAGTGGAAGCCAGGCTGAGAGAAGTGGTGACTATCTGTAAGCAGCAGTATGGTATATATACAGGGTCATAAAGAGGCTTTCCCAAGACAGGTTTTACTCAGAACAGACCTCGCAAGGGTCCATCAATAAAGTTGAGGTCTCGTACTGTGCATCAGGTGCAGAAACTGCTTAAAAAATGGATGCATGAGTGCTTCAGCATTGCTTTAAAGGTTGCAGAAGCGGAAGATTCGTTTGTCAGTGCTCATACCGTGCGCCGGACAATGCAACAAGTCGGTTTACATGGCCATGGCTCAGAAGGAAGCTTCTTTTGAAGTTGCCTACAAACAGTTTGCTGAAGATGACCTGTCCAAGACCATGAATTTCTGGAACCATGTCCTGCTCTAATAAACTTGTTTGGCTCAGATTGTGTTCAGCATGTGTGGCGACGCCGTGGTGAGGAGAACCAAGAAAATTGTGTCTTGCCTACAGTCAAGCATTGTGCTGGTCTGCAAGCATCATGGTCTCGGGCTGCATGGGTGCTGATGGTACTGGAGAGCTGCGATTAATTAAGGAAAACATGGTTTCTAACATGTACTGTGACATTCTGAAGCAGAAAATGATGCCCTCCCTTCAGAAACGTGACTAAACAGTGGTTTTCCAACATAATAATGACCCCAAACACACTGCCAAGATGACAACTGCCTTGCTAAGGAAGATGAAGTTGATGGTGATGGAGTATTTCTCCAGACATGAACCCTATTGGGCACCTGTGGGACATCCTCAAGCAGTACTTTCAAGTACACAGTGCCAGAGTCTTTCAAAACATAAGTACCTGTACTTCTACTCGAGTGAAGAAGTAGCAAATTTGTACAGCTATGCAAGCTGCACATTGACTACTCTAAAGTGGTGGCGGGCCGTGCATTTGGTACCTGGGCCTTCAGTGGGGACTTACCCAACTTAATCCACCTTTTAATACCACCACCATCACATCGCAATTATAAAAAGCAACAAAATAATACAAAAAGGCAATATAACAAAGATTGGCATTTCACATATGGAGGGTGAATACCCTCTTACTAAAGCAAGTTTCAAACCTCTACACTACAACCGCAACTGTGTACCTACATTATCTGGAGCAGTTCAGAATATTTGTCTAATAACATGAAAAAAACATTAAAAAAATAAATGAAGTACAACCTACTCACCAGAGATGCAGACTCATAATTTTGCAGACAATCTAGCTAGCTTCGGGATTGGCCGACCTCTCCTCACGATGTCTAGCTTTTCTTAAAAATAGATTTTTAAGAATGTTCGAGACCAAATCAATTTCTCTTTCTCCATCAGCCATTGTGAGCATGAAAAGTCTAACTCTGATGTATTAATGTGTGCAGAGCTACACACATGTTTTGCCAGTCAAACTTGGCTGTAACGGTTTCCCTTTGACCAACCAATCAGAGGATGGAAAACTGCTGACGCTATTCGGGCCCTGTGAGGCGAATTTGAAATCTGATTGGTTAAAGAAACAGAGCAATTTATAATATAGTCTAAGGTACAACGGCCAGCATTACTGATTGTGAAGGCCCTGGGCAAATTAGATTGACATGGCAGGACATAGAGGCTGAAATCTGATTGGACAAAAATCTAACATACACATACACGTGCTGGAAGCAGTGCAGCCAAGAGAAACGTTACGAAATGAAGAGAATAAACTGTTGGGAATAAATTAATTAAATTCCAAGGAGCAAATATTAGAATTTAGGTTGTAAATATAGGTCAGTGCTTCTGATAGTGTATAGGCCAGCAGAGAAGGCCTTGCTGGCCCTGACGGCCCACCACTGCTCTACAGTATATCCAAGTTTTATTTCTATAGTATTCTCCCTTGAGAAGATATACTAAAATGGTTGCTGACATGTGAGGGGTGTACTCACTTTTCAAGAATGACTGATATATTATAAGTAATATATTTAAATAACATTTTCACTTTACTTGAACTTGAATTCAGCTTCATGAAGATTTGGTTTGCATGGGTTGAAATGGAAGATTTTGAGTCTCATTCCATAGAAATTTGAATAAACCTTTGCAGTGAATTGAAACACTGACTGCACCCTAGGCCCAGGCGTAGGGAATTACAATAAAGTTCATTTGGAGTGTAGTTTAGAGGTTGGAGCTTTTCAACACAGCACTGTGTTACTTTGTACAGTGTTACATAACACTGCTGCAGCTTGAAAGTTCGTCTGCAGGAAGAAGCGCAACCGAGCTCTGGTAAGCCTATTTCTTTCAAATTTTACATCTTACATGGAGAAATGAAAAAAAAAAAAGTTTTCATTCATGTCCTGCAAACTTCAAGAAAGACAATAGGCTGTGTCATACATTTCAAAATGTGCTAGGAAACAATGCACTTCTGATTTTGTGCGCAACAAAATAATTATACTAATAAGTCATAATAATATTAATATCAAGCTGGCATTGTTTTGCATTGGCGAGCATTAGGCATGCTTCCCAAGCAAAACCAATACAGAACTGAGGATATATTCCATGTTACATAAAGCAGTTGCTCAGTGTCATGAGTGGGTGAAGTCATATCAAACATATATGTTTTGCACAGCTATTTGTATTTTAAGGATAAATGCAATATTCAACATATATTCATAGGCTTGTAGCAGGTCCTTTGAATTTGTGTGTTATAACAATACACAATGCATGAGGGCTGTTATGGTGTCATATAATGAGTAATAAAAGTGCAAGAGGCCAAGGTCCATTTAAAACAGAGTCTGTAAAGAATAGATAGAGCGATTTATCAGATATGTAAAAATCCCTTTTGAAAAAATCAAACAAATAAATATTTTACATTTATTGCCATCTTGTTTCAGATGTCTAAAAGACAGAATAGTTGAAAGTTATCAACTTTTCTGTACTGTTTTAACCCTTATTCACTTGCAACTGGCCATCTGTTGTTTTTATGAAGGTTATCTCATTTATTTAATGTAAGGGAATCCACCAGCTGTGAACATGGCACGAGATGGGTTGCCAGAGTGAGAATTTTATGGTATAACCGGTATGAACTTATAGAAAATTGAAAGAAGAAACGGAAAAAAAGAAAGTTTATCTAATCAAATCAAATCAAATCTTATTTGTATGTATGTGTATGTGAAAAATAAAATTGGATTTGATTTGATGAACTTTCTTTTTTTAAATTTCTATTTACAGTACAGTATTGTATTTTAAAAAGTTTTATGTATAAGCATCTAACCAGTGTAATGTAGGTTCTGTGACAAACTTGAATATCCCATACACAGTGGTCACAAACAGTGATAAAAACATATAAACTGTGTATTTGGTTAAAGAAGTTGTTTACCGTTATTAGTTCATGCCGACCCGTAATTTCTTGACTGTTTTCTGAATTTTGGAGAATGAATACCAAATCAGCTTCATATGCCTCGCACTAAAGGTAATCAGGGAGAGTCACGCCCTCAGATCTATGGTAGTTGTCTAAGTGCCTCCTGTGTACCCCACTGTGCAAACCCTTGGTGATTCTACTGTACAATTCTTCTTCCCCAAACCAGCAACGAGTCCAGTAGATCACAACCCTGAAATGTTTTACGGATTAAAACTTTGCACATTGAACAGCATCTACATCAGCGTTTTTTGTTCAACTTTAGACTTTGACAGGGTTCTTTGAGAACCTCCCCTTTTTGGGGGGTGTCAGAGGTAATGCAGGCCATGCAGATGCAGGACTGAGATAGTAAATCTGGTCAGCATTAATTTCCATGCACAACGTCTAAAGTGGCTCGGTGACTGGCTGAGGTTCTCTCTGGCAGAGCCTGCCAGTCGACTAGAACAGGACGCATCACCTAGCATATGGGTTTACTCCACTGCCACTGATTTTTCCAACGTTGTACAGAATTGAGCAACAACGCCACATGGGCCTTCTTCTGGCTAAGAGATAGGCCTTGATTTCCCATGCTGCTTTTGCTCGTAAGCCCTGGTGTATTCCTTGCTTTATTCCAAACGAATGGAGAGATTTGACACCATCAGCCAACTCTCTTATGCCTATAGGTCTTGCCCCTTAGCATGAATTGAGCAAGCAGTCAGGTGATGTATGCCATTAAGTGGGAAAGTGTGTACTATTGGTCGGATCCGTGAAAGGTGTCTGTGGCAGTCATTTTAGCTCGCCATTGCACAACAAATGCATAGACCTCTTTAGTGACTCATAAATTTATTACAACCTTTTTGAAAGGCTGAGTCAACTCTCCCTACCACAATAGCTCACTCTGAAATCTGCAAAGGAATGCAAATATGCCACAAGAAATTATAATCCATAAATTGTCACACGTTTGTTGCTTTAATATTGTCTCTTTGCAGCCATGCGAGTAGCGATCATCGGAGCCGGGGTCATTGGGCTTTCCACAGCCCAAAGCATTTACGAGCAATACCATGACAAAGCCCGGCCCTTGAATATCGATGTCTACGCGGACATCTTCACTCCTCTGACCACCAGCGATGGAGCGGCAGGACTGTGGCAGCCGTACCTCTATGACAAAGGCAACATCCAGGAGACGTAAGGGCAGGAAATTAGCTGAATTTCATGTGGCAGGGGGCTGAACTCTCAGCTTCTGCTCAGCTAGATATCTAATTACTTTATTCCAGGTGATAATGGTCATTTACTGTCCTTAGAATAGCGTTTCAGACTAGCATTAAGCCTTAAGAAGAATAGGTACTTCCAAGAAGCAACAATCACAAAGCATTTTTTTTGTTATTTATAGTTAGTCATTATTTATTTCTATTTCTGGTTCTATGACCAGCAAATATACATAATAATTGCTTCGTTTCTACTTCTATATCCCCCTCTCTAATTTTGTTTGTCAATTACAGTCCACTATATTTGCTATACAGATCAAGTCCCAACCCAATTCCCAATTCCATCAAAACAATTCACAACACTTTTTGCATCTTTGGAGTATCTTCTCCAGCATTTTTCCCCAGTGTGTGAGTGCTCACGAGCGATGCAGCCTCTTGATGTCATTCTCTTTGCTTCCGTTTTTCTTCCAGAAAATGGAACAAAGAAACATTTGATTACCTTCTGAGTTTCCTCAACTCTCCTGACTGTGTGCAAATGGGAATATTCCTGCAGTCTGGCTACAACCTGTGCACCCGACAAGCCCCGGTAAAACACTTGGGGTTTTTTTTTATTCGTTTATTTGTGAGATAGAGATATAATAGTTCATTTATAAAAAATAAAAAAAGCATTGATAAATCTAAATTCAAACTTTTTACATTCCACATACAAAAATAATGATTATGTTTCCACCAATTATTGTCCATATGCAGTAGTGTAACTTACTAACTTGAATGTATAATGTTCAGCCAAATATCTATAAGATAATTCTTAATATTAATATAAAATAAAATTTTGCCCAAACCTCTAATTGGAGAAGATGTGCCACATATTAATACAGTTAATATTTTTTTTCCAGGCGTTTCAATGCAAAACTTTTTTCCTGGCTTTCTAAAATGCATCAATGTAATTTTTTGCCAGTGTTAACCTGGCCTCCTGCTCTTGGCCTGTTTAAAACCTGTGGACATTCTGTAGACATATTGCTGCATAGTTTATAGGCTGATTAATAGATCTAATCAGTTCCACATTAGTGCCAATACTGTTCTGTAATTTACTAAGTTTATACACAGTGGCACGGTCAAACAGAAAATTTTGGAACTCTGAGTTTACGACTCCATTCATAAAAGCCTTCTACAGAATGGTATAAGAAAGGTAATGTCAGTGTCATTACCAGTTAAAACCTCATGACTGTGTCCCGTCTGCTCATTTGAAAGAAACGGGTTCAGCTTTAAAAAAAAAAAAGAAGTGCCCCGGTGGTGTTTGAATGGCCCACACACTGCAGAATATCGAGGCTGTTGGAGCTGCCATCTTAAGTAACCATTACCGCTTCTTTCCACAACACGCATCATTGCTGTTTGGAGCTGTTTTTTTTTTTTTTAATGATGCACCTACAAATCCTTACAGCCACATTATAAAATCCTATAAGAATCCTTTCCAGAATATTGGAGGGTGATATAGAAGCAAATGTGGGGGTGTTAGGAGTCCAGACCTATATTATTGGTGGTTTGGAGTATAGGTCAGGTGTCCACGAAATGTTTATAATTTTTAACACTTTTAAAATGAATTAAAAGTATTGGGACACCTGACTTTTCCAGCTGTTACCGCAAACTTGGAGGCTCACAAATGTATTGGCCATCTTAGAATTGAACTAGAAAACAAAAATTTGTTCCAGCTTGACAATGCCCCTGTGCACAAAGTTAGCTCCATGAAAATCTGCTTTACATGGGTTAAAAATGTGTGTAAGATTGTGAGAGCTTTGACCGCATCCCTATTGAACACCATTGGGAGGAATCGGAATGCAGATTGCACCCCAGACCTCTTCAACTGACCTACATCAGTACCTGACTTTACTACCACCCTTGTGGCTGAATAAGCACAAATCTCCACAAGCACACTCCAAAATCTAGAAAATCCTCCCAGAAATGTGGAGGATATTATAATAGCAAATGGGGACCAAATGTGGAATGGGATGTTCAAAAACCACATACCAATCTTGGTGTCCACAAACATTTGTCCAAAATAGTGTATGAGCTACTAAGTAGAAAATGTTTTTAATCCATAGTCCAGATGTAGATTTAGATCCCTGATGAGCTGGTGGATGGGAAATAATTTCTCCCTGACACAATATGAGGAATAAATCCTGATATGAACCAGACTTAAAGGGAGTTCATCCTCTTCTAGGTGACATCAGATAGTAGGATTATACTGTATATACTGTACACTTCTATTAATAGAGATGTTAATACCATTAAAATGAAAGCGGAAAGTACTTCAGCTTTACTGGATTTGTTTCGCTGAATATCCAATATTCTGGCAAACAGGAACAACAAACAATGAATCACAGTCTAATTACTTACCCAATACACTGTATGTCAAAAGTGAATAATAATGTGAGTGTCTTCCTCTGCAGGAGCCTTCATTTAGGGATATAGTGTTGGGGTTTCGGGAACTCACCCAGCGTGAGCTCGATATGTTTCCTGGATACAGGTACACACATTATTTTAGGACATTACGAAAGTCAAATAAACGCTAAAATGTATTACTGGAAACGTCGATCTGAATAATTGATCTGCTTCTGTTGCTGTTCTCATTGGTGACTGCATTGTTAACCTTGGTGCTCTAAAAAAATGTGATCCCAGTGTTTCAAACCATGGCATGATTGTTGGTACCTGAAGGGCTGGTTTGAGTATCTCTATAACTGCTGATTTCATGGGATTTTTTCCTTCTAAAACACTGTCTAAAATGGTGCATTTCAAGAAATGCAATGAGAGCAGTAGGTTAAAGCTGTTCAACAGGCTACAGCCAATCAGATAACCACTGTGTATAACAAGAGTGGTGTGTAGAAAAGCATCTCAGATGACTATTTCAGGTTCTACTTTCAACCCAGAGGAGAAAGATGAGGCTGCAGTGGACACAGGAGCAGTAAAACTGGACAATTTAGTAAAGAAAATAAACTGGTTGGACAAATCTCAATTTCAGCATAGAATTTGGTGCCCACATTGTATGAACAATCCAGGCTGGTGGGGGTGGGGTAATGCTATAGGGATTTTTTTTTGGGGGGGGAACAGTTTGACCAAGTTAATAGCAATCAATTATCAATTCAAGGCTACAAACTATTGGAACATTGTAGCTGTTTAGGTGCATACCTTCCTGACGACAATTTATCATCGTCTAATGATTAATTCTGGCATGATACAAAGCAAAATTCACGTGGCTTAATGAACATGACAATGTGTGCTCAACAGTAGCCTCACCAGTCACCAGATCTGAATCCTTTGGGATGTGGTTTAATTAAATTATATGAGTATATTATATGATCTTAATCCTGTGCCCAGAAAACCTTTCCCCACACTGTTACAGCACCTGACAAGTGGTAGCTCAGTGGTTAAAATGTTGGGCTTGTGTTCACAAGGTCATGAGTTCAAATCCCAAGTTACCACTGCTGGGCCCTTGATCAAGGCATTTAACCCTCGAATACTCAGTTGGATACATGAGATAGCTAAAGGTTGCCCTGGAAAAGGGCATCTGCCAAATGGCATCAATAGTAAGCTGTTTTTATTCTCATACAAATTGATGTGTAATTACTTTATATACCTACCTACCATTATATTCATAGGTAATTATTCCAAATGAAATCATTACATATTAGTATTAATTTATATGCATGGATATGTTATTCCCTCAGCATTTTGTGCTTAGTATTCTTTTACTGTTCTCCATGCTCACCATAATGTCATTTTCTCTATTATGTTGTTCTCAGCATGGGTTGGTTTAACACCGCTATAATGCTGGAAGGGAAGACGTATCTGCCCTGGCTCATGAACTGGTGAGAGCTTAGGCTTATTCTCAGAGATGTCCTTAATGAATGTTTTACCAGGTTGACACCGATGTTTCCCTTTTTTTCAGCTAGGCACAAGCCGTGAGCAACAAGGAGTTTAATTCTTTCTTTTGTTTTTTAGGTTGATGCAAAGAGGTGTGAAGTTTCATCACAAAAAGATCCACTCATTCCAAGAGGTCAGACTGATTTCATAATTATATATGTATATAGTTTAATGTCTTTACATGTTACAGCTTGTTTTAGTTTTTTTTCTTATTTTTAAGTTCTCCCATGTCATAAGGCGCATTGGACGACAAGGGCCTGATGGCCTACTTGACATTTCCCTAGCAGTTTTGTTGCTAGCCCAATGCCCACCCTCCTCCTTTTGCAGCCGGGCTTGGAACTGTCCATGGCAGAATACTTCAACTATTTCCACAACTGAGCACCCATGGGGGGTTAATGGCCTTGCTCAAGGGTCCAAGGGTGGCGGCCTGGTATTGCTAAGACTCAAACCGAACCCCCAGATCCAAAGTCAATACCTTAACTACTAGGCTACCACCTCCCCTTCTGATTGGCACACCGATTTGTTATAATAACTTCCACTCTTCTGGGAAGACGTTTCACTAGATTTTACATTTACATTTATGGCATTTGGCAGACTTCCTTATCCAATGCCTTAACTGCTGAGCTACCACCTCCCCTTATGGTTTTTGTGTTCTTGTGGGATTCTTCTGATCATTTAGCACAAATGCATTAGTAAAGGCAAGTACTGATGCAGGTTAGGGAGCTTAGTGTGCTGTGTTCTAATTCATCTCAGTAGGGTTGAGGGTCAGAGCTCCATCTCAGGCCACTCAAGACCTTCCACACCATTCCATGTAAACCCGATCGTATTGGAGCTGGCTTTGTGTTTAGGGGAACATGTTTGGGTATCCTTAAGCTAATAATAAGCACATCCGAAGACATCTTACACAATTGTGTTCCTCCCACATTGCGGTAACAGTTTGCTCAGGCCTGAGTTGTTCAGTGTGTTGGTGCTGAGGGTTTTATTGCTCTGCATTATATGTAATGTATTATCTTTTGCCTTCTGAGCATATCAGCGTTGTCCTTATACCATCTGCCTGGAATGTAATTTGTAAAAAAAGGCTTTTTTGCTTCTGGGTTTGGATATTTGTGACGTGTCGTAGCTGGCAGAGAGTGGCGCCGACGTTATTGTCAACTGCTCAGGCGTTCGATCGGGTGACCTCCAACCCGATCCGGAGCTTACTCCAGGCCGAGGACAGATCATCAAGGTCAGATGTCAATAGTTGAGCAAGTATTCATGAGTAACTGTGTATATAGTCTTGATAACTGTAATTTAAAAATGTGGCCCTGTTTTGCTCCATTAGGTGGACGCTCCTTGGATCAAGCACTTCATCCTGACGCACAATTTCACATCAGGGGCTTACAGTACTCCGTATATCATCCCAGGGTGAGTAAGTGATCTAATGGGATTGACATGGGAACGTACTGAGATATTTTTGCATGATATTTTGCAATTGACCTTTCACAGTGCTAGTTGGCTAACTTATGTCTCCCATAACAAAATGTCCTATAACAATGAACAACTGGTGGTGTCTGTGTGTTCACAAGAAATAAATAAAATACTCTGCTTCTGAGCACCACTTCTCTTTGCAAGTCTAATATATAATATAATAAGGGTCAACCACCATCCTGAGTCTCATTTACATTGAGCATTTGGCAGACATCTTTATCCAGAGTGACTGACATTCATCTGATTAATACAACTGAGCAGCTATTGGGTTAAGGGGCTCGTTTTTAGGGGCCCAGGAGTGGCAGATTGGTGTGACTGGGATTTTAACTCAAGACCCTTGGACCCAAAGGCAAACGCCTTAACCACTAAACTACAACCTTCCCAGTAAACATGCTCCAAACCCCATGTGTGTAATATTTGGAGTTAATTAAGCCCTCAACATTGCTTTGGCATCTTCCAGCCAGCATTGAGAGAAAAACAGAAAATAATAAATGAACAATGCTCTGATTGGATATATAGTATAAAATTATGCTATTTATAGGTATATAATTGGTTCTCTTTGTCTTTTTGTTGCTAAATTATTTCTAAACTGAGATCGTACTTGTCTTTTCTTCTAAAAAATATTCGATCCTACTACATTTTTTCTTGGACCCACATCAAGCAGAATCTTTACATTTATTAACCATGTCCACTCATCTGAATGTAAGCCTGCTTCCTACTTCTTCAGGAGTCGTCTGGTGACCGTTGGGGGGATATTCCAAGTGGGAAACTGGAATGATAAGAACACTTCCATCGACCACAAGGGCATTTGGGAGAGAGCCTGTGCCCTGGAGCCCAGCTTAAAAGTAAGAGAATTATACTATGACAATCATTATCCATTTATCACATTCTAAATAGATTGAATCCTAATGCAATTTCACCATATCCGGACTCGACAACCAACTGACACATTTGAAACAAATTTTTAAACGCATGTAAAGATTTTTTAAATCAGTTTGCTTCCAAATTCCAATAAATTCTGATATACAGTATGTAAATGTTTAGTTTTAAAGCATTAGCTCAAACTAAACAATGATTAAACCATTTGAAAATTAAGCGGATCAATACACCATTGTGTACGCTTTTTTTTCCCCTAATGTCAGCATGCTCGTATAGTGGAGGACTGGACGGGTCTCAGACCAGTCCGCAGCAAAGTCAGGCTGGAAAGAGAGACCATCCGCTCTGGAGCCCACATGATCGAGGTGAGCTTTTATAGCACCTGTTAGACCTGGGAGGCAGAAATAGTGAAAAGTACTTGGATTGGTTTGGGGTGAGCTGGACTGCAGAGTGAAGGCAAAAGGGCCAACAAGTGCTAAGCATCTCTGGGAACTCCTTCAAGACTGTTGGAAGACAATTTCAGGTGAAAAGACTTGAAGCTCCTCAAGAGAATGCCAAGAGTGTGCAAAGCAGTAATCAAAGCAAAAGGTGGCTACTTTGAAGAACCTACAATATGACATATTTTCAGTTGTTTCACACTTTTTTGTTATGTATATAATTCCACATGTGTTAATTCATAGTTTTGATGCCTTCAGTGTGACTCTACAATTTGCATAGTCATGAAAATAAAGAAAACTCTTTGAATGAGAAGGTGTGTCCCAACTTTTGGTCTGTACTGTATATATATATATATATATATATATATATATATATATATATATATATATATATATATATATATATATATATATATATATACATATATATATACATTGTCTAACAGTCTTGTGTTTTAACCCCCACAAAAACTTGAGACAGAAAAAACGTTTATCTGTAGCTGAATAACTGACCAGGAAGTCACATGACTTAAAGGCATTCCATAGCAGTCGTTAAATATAACTCAATCGATAAAACAAATATGACTCATTAATGACTAAAATATAGTTCTTTATTTTATTTGAGTAAATCCACTGCTGAACCTTAGGTTGATATTGGGTCTGATTTTGTGATGTTCAAAAAAAAAGCAACCTGATGCGTATGATGTCTTTCACAGGTAATCCATAACTACGGTCACGGAGGCTACGGCCTGACGATCCACCGTGGCTGTGCTGAAGAAGCCGCCTGTCTCTTCGGTGAGGTCCTGCAGCGGCAAACGAGAGCTAAATCCCGCCTCTAATTGTCGACTGCTGTGTTCGAGCGAGTGTCTGTTCCAGCAACTTAATGCATAATCAGCGATCTATAATCAGGAATATAAATCTTCATCATGATCTCAAAGCAATGTGAATCATCAGGAAGTCACTTTAATCTATAAGAAGAAACTCCATTGGTCACCTATTTGTCCATAAACACCATTTATGTCACCATATGACGTGTTTTTGAATACAATTACACACATATCTATACACACACACACACAGGCTATTTCAAATAGTGTTTAATGTAGATACACATAAGGATCCAGTGTGCTGTAGGATATCTGCATACACACACACTCACGCACACACAAAACTAAATTGCAGTGAACGCAAACGTTTTATTTTACCGTACAGGTGAGAAGCTCCTGATAAAGCTTGTTGCAGATGGAACGCAACCCCGAAGTCTCTTTGCAAAATACTTACAATAGAAATAACAAGAAGTTATAATAATCAAAAAACACAATTAAAACAGAACATTAATTTTGTTGTATTTTGGTCTGATGTGTGTGTGTGTGTGTTCAGCTTTCCTGTTTCAAAATACATTTTTCTCACACACACACACACACACACACACACACACACACACACACACTATATGGACAAAAGTATTGGGACACCTGACTTTTCCAGCCATACGTGATTCTTCCACAACAGCATTGACAAAAAGACAGGAAGCCGAGCTGAAGTCAAAGATGCTGCGATTTTCATCCATGCAGGAAGGACATTTTGGAGACTAGTCGAGGGAGGCGCGATTGAGATGGTTCAGTCATATGCAAATGAGGGACATGGGGTATATCGGTAGAAGAATGCTAAGGACTGAGCAGGTGGCTGGTTTGTAAGAGTCGGATGTTGAGGACGGAGCGATATGGAGATGGATGATCTACTGTGGAGACCCAGCCGAAACATGATGTGGTTTCTTCTACAACCTGTTACCAGAAAGTTGAAGAGACACACGATTGTATTGGATGTCTCTGGGTGTGCTAGCATTACATTTTCTCTTGAACTAGGAAAACCAAACATGTCCCAGCACCATGAAGATTTGCTTTACATGGGTTGGATTGGCCTCCTATTGAACTCTGACCTTAACCCTATTGGATGAATTGCAACGTTGACCGCACCCAAGGCCTCCTTACCTCACCTACATCAGTACCTGACTTTACTAACATTATATGGATATTAATATAGATGAATGAATGAATGAGCACAAACCTCCACAAGTACATTCCAAACTCTATCCAACCAGAATAATTAGTTGTTAATAAGGGGACTAAATTTGCACATATGAAATTTTGTGGTCAGGTTTCCACAAACTTTTGTCCATATTATGCAAATAAATCATATAAATATAATTGTCAATTTTTTTGCTGTTCTTACCATTGCCTGTGTTTAGGTAGGCCATATTTCCTACGGTACATTCGACTAATAAAGGTTTATTTGTGCGTAAGCTGTGTGCGATCCTCTCCAATTCATTATTGAAGTAACAGTGTTGTGTGTGCAAATCTCTAAAATGCCAGCAAATGGCATGACGTTTACATTTAAAAAACAAAACAACAAAAGAACAAACACAACACCACCACCTTTGCTGTGCACAACACATTTCCACTCCACAAAATGATTGGTTGTGAATGAGGTGTGGGACCCTGCTGTCTGCTTCAACACCATTGGAAGAGTAAGTAGGATTTCTTTTTTTTTTTTTGAGAGATCAGTGCTGTAAACATTGGGTTTTATAGTAAAAAAATAAACTCCACAATTCCTTCTTTTGGGTATTGATAACATTTCATTTATTCTAAACACACACTCGCACAAGAATCCACTGCTGCCTTTAGACTCTATAATACCGCTCATTCACTTTTCAGTCACTGGTTTTCATTTCACCCAATTGTTGACCTGTTTTGAAACTTTCAGGGTGTCAATTTTTTAAAACTCACTGCCCTAAAAGCACCCTGCCTGTAAAAGTGATTTTGATTTGGAAAAGGACCAATAGTTTTGCTCATCAAGGCCAAAAGCAGAGCGAACATTTTTTCCAGGTGTCAAAATTCTAATCAGTCCGTTGTCAAATGGTTTGCTGTCTTGAAATTGTTGGAAATGGAGCTCGGTTCAGCTCTGTGCAAATCGTTTGTCGACGTAATGTGCATGAACACTTGAAAAAAATATGCCATACAAAATCAAGCCTTTATCCAGCCCTATTTTATCTTTTGGAATGTTTTGGTTCGGCCATCTTGAAACCACGGCTTCTCAAATCTGCTGTGAATTTGATTCAAAATGGTTGCGGCGGGAAGTGTTTTAGCGCTCTGAAGTCCTTATGATGGTGGTGGTAACTCAGTGGTTAAGGCATTGAACTCTGGATCTGAAGATCAATTCCCAGAACCACCAAACTATCACTAGTGGGCCCTTGAGCAAGGCCCTAAACCGTCAACTGCACAGTTGCGAGTCACTCTGGATAAGGGTGTCTGCCAAATGTGGTAAATCAAATGAATAAATTAGTGATAATTATAGTAAGACTAGTACAATCATGTGGGTGAACTGCTTATTATTGAGATGAAGTCTAGATAAAGCCAATTAATGGGGTTTTAAATTAGATTTTATTTACTTGAATAGAGTACAAAAAAAAAGCAAGCCCTAGAAACACCAATGCCAAAATATATTTTTAAATAAAACTTGGTTACCAGTGAATTCCATTGTTATGAGTAGTTCTAAGCAAATGAGGGCATATATACTGGCTACTAAGTCTGGAGATCACCCCAAGTCTAATCCCAAGACGAGGGCAAGCTGAATGAAACCTTCTTAAAATTTTAAGAACTCTGCAACTATGCACAACCTTGGGATGTAACCACTGCCAATCAACTCTCATTCTCGTCTCACATTGCAAATCTAACCTGCTAATTAGGTTTTCTTCTAAATCATCACAATGGGAATTGGTCAATTTGTGACCACACAGGTCGCTCATCATATCAAGATTGCACTACTGCATCTGGCAGGTCTGCCTCTGAGAGACATTTAATTTATGTAACTGATACAGAATACCCCACAATCCTTGTTTCTAAAGTTTTCCCAACACCACATCACCTGCTAAGCTCCCACCACCAGCTGCATTAGATTACTTAAATGTACAGTACCAACACCCCTCTGCCTCACCCCTCAATGCTGATTTTCATCCACTGCTTGACTGGAACTAATGTCTCTCAATGTACAAGACAGAAATGCTTTAAGACTTCTCTGTTCTAGCACCTAGGTGGTATGAATCTCCACTTCATGTTTTCACTTCAAATCATATCTAAAAGACCTTCTTGTTTCAGATGAACCAGCATCAAAATGAATTTATTGATGGAGACTCTGGAAGGCAATTCCCAACTTCTATCTCCCCCATGTAAGTGTAACTAATAGGGATGTCCTTAAACAGTAGATTTTTGCTAGAATTAGTTGCCACGATATTAACTTATTTCTATAAATTGGAGTCCAGTTGAATGGTTTTTAAATTGTGGGGACTACTAAAATATCTTCTAAAATATCCAAAACAGCATTTTTCTATAAAGGATTGAAAAGAGAACTTTCTTTGACTTAATAAACTCGTAAATAATAATAAATTTATATATATATATATATCCATGCTATTATGGACACAGAATGAGAGGGTGATTTTACACAGTACTACGAGCTCAACGCTTCAATTTCTCGTTAGCTACGTTAACCTCCCAGCCCTAGCATGAAACTAGCATCTTAGCTAACAGGCAACGCACGGAAAACAGGTCTCATTTTTGCTTCGAAACTTTTTTCGGTTGTTTTTTGTCTCATACAAGCTCTTTAATATCAAAGTCTAATGAAATCACCAAGAAAAAGCAAAAAGCAGAGATCTGTTAGCATTACCATGTCTGCGCCATGCTTATAGGCACTCCTCCTGGCCACCATTTCTTAGCAGTGCTAAGTATTCATAGCTTAAATAAATAAAAAGATCCTCATACACAGTGAAAGTTATCAAAAATTAGACTGAGATAATTAATACAGTGGTGATTAGTGGGATCACAGTCATTTACCAGCTCCTGATGTGCGTGTGCATGAGTGTGTGTGTGTCTGCTTTTTGCAGCTGGGATACACACTGGTCCAGTATATAATGCGAATACAGACTGTCCTTTTTTTTTTTGCCCATCCAACAAGCATTTGTCTCACTGAATCAATAATGTAGTCACATGGGACCACAGAAATTATAAACCAAACCCAATTTCTCCCCCCGATCATTTCCGTCTCTCAAATCGTACAACTGACCCTATGTATGACACCCCCTTTTTTTTTATTTCATCATCTGTCTTGATTTTCTCCTCCATCTCACTTTTCAGTCCCTTCCTCCGTCCTACCCTTGGTCCTTCTCGCTCACTGCTGGGAAATGGATGAGGAGTTTGAGCGAGGGATGGAGTCTCGGCCTTTCATCTCCTGGCCCCACTCTCTGTGGCTGGACTCCTGGAGGCCTCGACCCGTCGTCTCAATGGGTAAAGCGCACGCTGCCACGGCGGCCAGCAGGCAGCAGCAACAGTAGACCGACAGAGTCAGATATACTGACCACTCCAGCATCACCTAAACACACACACATACCACATTAACTCCCTTATATAGCCACCTTTCTAAAGATTAGCCAGTTCTAGGTTGTACAAATCATTTTCTAAATGAATTAAAAACATTTCGAAATGGTGTCAAAAACGGCTAACTGGATCTTCATCTCCGGGAAGAGGGCAAATCCGCAGGAGCCAAATCTGGCAAATAGGGTGAGGGGAGCTTGGTGACAATATAGCAGATATGGGAACGCACATGGTCATAATAGCAGACGTTGTAACATACTTGGACATGATAGCACCGGTTGCACAGATCTCTTTGTACACAGGATGTCGTCTTTTGGCACACTGACATATGAAGGTCAGTGCTTCCTGTAACTGTGCATGAAGCCTTTTGTCATAATCAAATACTCACTAATTTTTAGGCCATTTTATCGGGTTTATCGAGCATGTAGATGTAACACCAGCTCATCTCCTGCTATAAAGCATTTCCACAGCCCCCCCAAAAAAAAAGAATTTAGGAAGGGGGCAAACACTTTCAAACCACTGTATGTACAGCACTGATGCTGGAACTATTATTGATTCACCTGATTGGACACCTTCAGAAATCAAGCCAAGTGCTAGAAATCCGTCTGAATCAGAGATATATGGCAAAATTTTGTCCATGAGATTGGTATGTGCTTTTAGAACATCTAGTTCCACATGTAATCCTCATTTTGTTTTGTAACAACTCTTCTGGGAAGATGTTCCACTAGATTTGTGTGCTTGTGGACATTTGTGTTTATCAGCCACAAGGGTGTCAGTAAAGTCAGGTACTGATGTGAGGTGAGGAGACCTGGGTTGCAGTCAGTGTTCCAATTCATCCCAATAGGGTTCCTTGTTCTGTAGCCACTCAAGATCTTCCACACACTTACAACTCAAGCAAAGCATATTTTCATGGAGCTGGCTTTGTGCACAGGGGCATTGTCATGCTGGAGCAGGTTTGGGTGCAATAGTTCAGGTGAAGGAAAGATTTCATGCTAACGTATATAAAGACGTCCGATACGATTGTGTTCCTCCAACATTTGGATTTCCAGCTTGATATCTGAAGATGTCTTTAATAGTAGTTACAGCATCAGGGCTGGGATGAGGAAATGCTCTATAGCAGAAGATGAGCTGGAATTACTCCTCCATGGTGGAGAAACCTCATGACCCAACATTTGAATAGGAATGTCAGGTGTTCCAATACTTTTGTCCATATAGTGCATCATGACCATTTTGACTCTAGTCTGAGACTATAGTAAGGCACCTGAGCCACAAAGGGTGTGATGAGAGCCCCAACACGGGCCATGCCACTGCTCGTGCCCAGACCTAAAGCCCGCGTAGCTGTTGGATACACCTGCAGAAAAAAGAGAAAAAGAAAGAGATTGATTCCCATTACTGTCTAACATGACGTTATAAGCAGCATGTCACATTTATTTATTAATTTTAAAGTGGACATATCACACAGTTTCGGCCAAACTCATGTGAATCTTGAGTACCTATAGAGTAGTATTGCATCCTTCATATCTCAAAAGAATCTTAAGTCTGATAGGATACAGCTTTTGTTTCTCTCATAGATTGTACCTTTGTGTGTACCTATTTTGCAACTACTATACTTTGATAGAGTCTGTAGTTGTTAAAGCCGGATTGCACTCATATTTAAACCAGTCTGCTTTTACAGCGGAGCTGAACGAACCCCAATCAGAGTAAAGCTCAGTGAGCTTGTGTGTACATGACAAACGTACCTCAGGTGTGTAAACGTAAGCTGCTTGGAAACCTCCGGCAATAAACGCCCTCGCAATAAAGATCAGCACTGTTAAAGACGTCCTGCAGACACACACACACACAATAATGTTGTGACAGCTTGTACTGTAGTATGTAGTTTGTAGTTTACTTTAAACAACCAAAATCGGTTACATTTTATCAACTAGAAATCTGAAAACACACCCAGAAGAGTGTATGGTTCCTGTTGATACTGGTTCCTTGCAAAACTTCCCTCGCATCATTTCATACAGTTGTGCAGTATAACTATATCTTTAATTCTGCACAGAAGCTTAGTGATAATAGCCAAAGTTGAATTTCCTGTAAAATTTGGTAATAAAATGTAAAATATGTACAGTAACGAAACCTCCTTTATTGGCCAGGTTATGACGCAAGTTATTTTCAGTTGTACTCTTGGCATAAAATAAAAAAAGTGATAATACATTCAGGGTGTTTTTGATAAACTTTGGATGTTATTTAACATTCACAAATACGAGATTGAACCAATTAGCAGTTGCCATTTACATATAATTATACAGACAACATATTTCTTTGTCGGCTGTAATTGCAAATCTTTGCCAATCCAATCAGAGACACCAAGTTTTGGAAACACTGTTTTTTCAGAAACAAATGCATGTTTCTTTTGTTTCTCTGCAACAAACTAGTTCATTCAATGGTAGGAAGACTGACTTTGAATAAACAAATCTATAAATGTACAGATGTTTCACATTATTTTCATTTAAAAATCCTCCCTAAGCATGAATAACAGCTTTACACACTCTTGGCATCCGGGCAGTTACATTCAGCTGAAATACTTTGCCAATTTTCTTTTTTACAAGCTGTTCTTCACTAGTTGAAGAATTCCTTCTGACCTTGTGATCCAGTTCATTCCAGAGCAGTTCAATAGGATTTAGGTGCGGTGACTGGGCATACACTTATATATCGTACGTTTTGGGTCATTGTCTCGTTGTACGTTGTAGTCGGTTACAATTAGACTGAAACGCATGTCAAATCAATCACTCAGTTGCTAATTTACAGTTTAATTTACATAAAGAAAGTCCCTAGAACTTTGTGACATTATAGAAATTTCTTCAGAACCCAGTAATGGGTCGTGGCATGAGATCCTTCAAACTAAATGACAGAAATAAATAAAAAAATATAATTAACACATGCAGTGTCTACCTGCCCACGCAGGCATAGAGTGGTACGATGCAGAGTGAAAAGACGAGGAAACACAGTGCCATGGTCTTCCTCCTTCCCAGCCTATCGATCGCCCACAGAGTCACCAGTAGACCTACAGCATATCAGAGTTGGAATAGAGAATACCATCGCACTATGGTAGAAACCATGACTTTAATGCCATATACTACTGTTTTCATGGACACTTCAAGGGTTTAACATAAATGGTGAGAAACGTTTCAGAAAGAAAGAAATGATGAATGAATTCCAGCTGGAGATTTGCGAAATTACCTGGGAATTCTGAAAGCGTCGTCCACAGCAAGTCTTTGTAATCATCCGAGTTCAGGTACTTGCACTCCAGATTACAGTTCGGCTCTGTTTTACTGCCATTAGTCCCTAGGTGAAGATGAGAGATCAGTTGGTTTTTGCTTGATAGATTAGCAAAGTTTTAACAATATGAAGGTATTTGTCAAGCTGTCAATCGTGAGGAAGCAGGACTCACGTCCACAGGCGCCGCCCTCCTGGAAAAGCTCTGTGGTCAGTAGGACGAGGCCATAGTATGAAAATGCATTCGAGAACCTGAGATATATTAAAAATATAAAATGGGGAACACCATTTTTTTGTGTTAGAAACCTTCTGCCAGTCCTGTCTAATTGTTTCTACAAATATCAAGTGTTCTTTGGTGTTTTATTAGGGTTTTCAACGTCTTCCTAACCATCATGCAATAACGCTGGTTCTGACACAGTAATTTAATTTTTTATTCAGTTTCTATAGCAGTTTATACAATGGACATTGCCTCAAAGCTTTACAGAATGTTAGGCTTATAGAACAAAATTATTATATTACCATGTGCAATATTATACCATGATTCCAAGTGCAATTCCATTATTTTTTAAGTATATTTGTGTTTCTTGTACTCTGAAGCAGTCTGTTGCAAAATCCGGAATAAATAAAAGATCCATCATATCCTATTTAAATTTGTATTTATTTCCGATGAGCAAGAAGGGCAATTGGTGGCAAGTAAAAAACTCGCTTAGAGGAAGAAACCTTTAGAGGAACCAGACTCAATAGGGAAATCCCGTTCTCATTCAGGGGACACCAAGAGTGTGATTGTAAAAATCATTAAACCATTACACCGGAGAGAGAAAGTTATCATGAGCATTGGAGTGTGTGATTATGATGAATGTCCTACAGTCTTCTACAGCAAATAATTAAATATGCTCTTTGACTATTTTTCTTTTTACTCAACATTTTACTAAATCAGTCATTCCTTTTTATTTATGAATGGATAAAAACTGAACTTGTCAATCACGCAGCAAGCCTACAATCAGGGTAGAGCCCACGTTTGGTGCTTGGTGGCGTCTCCTGTGCACGAACATACAGTTCAGAATCAGTTCAAAAGCAAGCAGAATGGAACAAATAATAGAAGAAACTCCTGACTCGACTCGCCACAACAAATTGGACAATATTTGCATGATTTATTATTTTTTTTAAAAGTAGTTGCAAAAGTTTTGGGCTCATGATAATTTGAATAGATCAGTGTTTGACTTGTTAATAATATTCTACTAATAGATTGGTGTGGGGGTCTCTCTCTCTCCTTTGAGATAATCATGGTCCTGAGGTACCAGTTGCTGTCCCTTTTCTCTCTTTATCCTGACCTCTGGATTGGAGACCACTCTGTGCAGCTGAGGATGGTTCCACATGAAAAGCCTAAAGAGCCATGAAATTCCTGAGCGACTCAAGAACTTTGAGGATGGATATAGACTGGAATTCATATCAACAGTGTGCTACGATGGCTCATGACCAGTTCTGCATTTAAGCACCCATCACTGAACTGTACACCTTAACAATGATTGAACTGTGCCACCCAGACGAGGCATCTGGATCCTCTCAAGGTTTCTCCCTCATGCCAACTCAGGGAGTTTTTCCATGCCACAGTCCCCACTGGCTCACTCATTAGGGATCAATTTATAAGGAACATACATATAGGCACTACATTTATACAACCTTTTAACCTCTATCTCTTGGTCTCTTTGCTTTGAGACAAATGTCCATTGATAAACAGTGCTCTACAAATAAACTGAATTGAACATTACTAAATATATAACTATTAGAATGAAAGGACTGAGCTTTAACAGCAACAATTATACATAAATGAATCCGGATCGATTCCATGTACATGATTTCTCAGATTCCCCTCCCTCAGTCTTACTATGGTAGTTTTACTTTAGTTGTCTTAAAAAAGAACAATAAAAAACATTAAGTGTCTTAACACAGAAATCACAGTAAGTATACAGGGACTGGTTGTAGAGGAGGAGTCTTTGATACTCCAATAAAACTAGTGTGAAGGTGTGTGTCACACTGTGTTTCATACCATATGAACCAGAGAAGAACTGTAGTCCAGCGAAAATGAGGCAGGAATAGATCCTTAATCTTCCCCCTTTCCTCCTGAAGAGAAGAGAGAGGAGGGAGGTTAAAAAGCAAATCTACAGGAAGCACACAGACACCTGCATGCTCACATCTGAGACACGAAGTAATAGGAAGTGTAAGAAACGGACATGAATTTAAAACATTTTAATATGGAAATGATGCTGAATTGTAATCTAAACAGTATGGAATTGAACAAGATAAAACAATAGAACAGAAAATGGCTGGAAAGTATAGAATTGAACCTGACAGTATTTTGTTGAATTAAAAATGGGAGGGCAGTACAGAACTTAACATTACTGAGCAGACCTGGATATATGGAAATGGTGCAGAATTGAAATACAAAACAGTATGCAATTGAACATGACAGAAATATAGAACTGAACATTACAGGAAAGTATAGAATTTAACATGAAAGGATAGTGTAGAATTGAACAGGATAGAGCAGTACAAAACTTCAAACAAGACTGACCAGACCAGCACATATGGAAATGATGGTGAATTGAAATACAGAGCATTATGGAATTGAACAGGACAAAAATAGAACTGAACATGACAGGAAAGTATAGAACTAAAGATGAAAGGATAGTGTAGAATTGGAAAATATGAGTAGTCTAGAATTGAACATGACAGGGCAGTATAGAATTTAAAACATAACTGAACAAGGCAGTATAGAATTTACAATGAAAGCATAGTGTAGAATTGGAATTGAGACTAGTATAGAATTGAACATGACAGGGCATTATAGAACTTAAAAAATTACTGAGCAGACCTGGATATATGAAATGGTGCAGAACTGGAATACAAAACAGTTTGCAATTAAATTTCACATGAAAGGATAGTGTAGAATTGAGAATTGCAGGGCAGCGTCTAAATTGAACATGACAGGGCAGTATAGAATTGAACATGACAGGAAAGTATAGAACTAAAAATGAAAGGATAGTGTAGAATTGGAATTGAGAGTAGTATAGAATTTAAAACATAACTGAGCAGACTTGCACATATAGAAATGATGGTGAATTGAAATACAGAACAGTATGCAATTGAACATGACAAGGCGGTATAGAATTTCACATGAAAGGATAGTGTAGAATTGAAAATTGCAGGGCAGCATAGAATTGAACATGATAGAGCAGTACAAAACTTTAAACAATACTGACCAGACCAGCACATATGGAAATGATGGTAAATTGAAATACAGAGCAGTATGGAATTGGACATGACGGGGCAGTATATAATTGCACATGACAGGAAAGTATAGAACTAAAGATGACAGGGCAGTATAGAGTTCACGATGAAAGGATAGTGTAGAATTGGAATTGAGAGTAGTATAGAATTGAACATGGCAGGGCAGTATAAAACTTAAAACATTACTGAGCAGACCTGGATATATGTAAATGGTGCAGAACTGGAATACAAAACAGTATGCAATTGAATTTCCCATTAAAGGATAGTGTAGAATTGGAAATTGCAGGGCAGCATAAAATTTAACATGACAGGGCAGTATAGAATTGAACATGATAAGGCAGCACAAAACTTAACGTATACGAGCAGTGTTACTTGGAAAGAGTGTATATGAACCTGAGGGGGATTATAGAATTGAACATGACAAAAGTATATTTTGCAAATTGCAATATGGAAAAGAATTGTACGTGACAGGGCAGTGTAAATTTAACATACCAGAAATACAGAATTAAACATAAGAGTCAGTATAGAATTGGACACAGCAAAGCAGTATGGAATTAAACATCACTGGGCAGTGTAGCATTGAATATGACAGAAATCTAGACCTGAACATGACAGGGGGGAATAAAATTGAACATGACTGGGCAGTATGGAATTGAACATAACAGGGCAGTGTAGTATTGAATATGACAGGAAAGTGTAGAATTAAACATGACAAATATAGAACTGAACATGACGGGTGGAAAGCAACAAAGCAGGATGGAATTAAACATAACAGGGCAGTGTAAACTGAACGTGACATGGTAGTAATTGAGTTGAACAAGACAGACCTATAGAACTGGACATAACAGAGAAGTGTAGAATTGAACATGAATAAATGAAAATAACTAAAAGAAAAAGTATAGAATAAAATATTTCCAGAATACAATGGAATTTAATAAATATTTATTTTGGGTACCTGGCGTGCCACTATGAGTTTGCCCAGGGGCATGGGCACTTTGTTCTCTGCAGCAATGCGTTTGAGTGTGTTAAGAGCTTTCTCCTGGTTTCCAGATAGAACATCATAACGGGCACTCTCAGGCAGCCACTGCAGATCACACACACACATACACACAATAAGGTGCCTGATGTAACCCTAATGGTGGGTTTTTGGCAGCGCTAAAGCAGAACATACAAAGCAGAGGATGGCGAAGATGAAGAGTGGGATTGTGGACAGAGCGAGTAACCAGCGCCATCCCAATGTTGGCATGACCAGGATCGCCAAAAGCACCTCAAACACTGTGCCCAGAGCCCAGAACACCTGAACACACAAACACATATACACACACACATTAAATTCAAATACAGAAGTTTTGAAATAATGCACATAACATACATTATTTGAGCAAAAGTATTGGGACACCTGACCTATACAGACCTATATGTGGTTTTTCTACCAAACAATTACCACAAAGTTGAAGGCACACAATTGTGTAGGACGTCTCTGGATGCAGTAGCATGACATGTTCCCTTCACTTAAACTAGGAGATCTAAACCTGTCCCAGCATGACAATGCTCCTGTACACAAAGCAAACTCCATGAAGATGAAGACTGCACCCCAGGACTCCTCATCACACCTATATCAGTACCTGACTTTACTAACACCCTTGTGGCTGAATGAGCACAAATCTCCACAAGAACGCACCAAAATCTAGTGGAATATCTTCCCAGAAGAGATATTATGACAGGAAACAGAGACTAAATGTGGAATGGTGTGTGAAAAAAGCACAAACAAATCTTATGGTCAGGTGTCCACAAATATTTGTCTACAGCGTATTTAATAATCCTAATTCGACAATAAGGGCGCTATAAAATGATGACACCTCAATCAGTAGTATGCATGTAGCTCTGGAGCGCATGGGGAGGAACTCGGCATACAGCGTCACCCTGGAAACGAGTCACACAAAAGGAATGTTATACTGCTTATTTATAATAGCAGTAAAAAAAGAAATGATGCAAAAATTGGTAAGTGAAATAGATACGAACAAAATGTTTTCAAGTACTCCCAATTCTTAAAATAAAATAAGCCAGCAACCAGACAGGGTGAAAGCTAGCATGCACTTCCTTATTAAGCCAGCTGCTGCATCACAGGTGTTCTGACATCATGACTGTGATGGAAACTTACGACTGAGGAGCTCCTCCAATACCGAAACCGACCAGAGCTCGGATGAACAAGATCCAGCCATAAATAGGGGCAAAGGCGCTGAGGATGCCGTAGAACAGGGTCCACAGAACGCTCATCTTCAGACCCTGAAAACACACAAATAGATTCATTCATGACATATACAAATAAAAATATATACAAATCATTTTATAGGAAAACTAACTAACAAGAGATCTTCCACTCCATCCCATGTAAAGCATATCTTTATTGGCAAACATTGGACCACTGCTGGAGTGGGTTTGGGTCTCCAAGTTTAAGTGATGGGAAAATTCAAATGCATTTGTTTGCCTCTAACTTTGTGGTAGCAATTTGTGTAAAAACCACATATGGCTGGTGTTCCATTACATTTGTCCATATAGTGTATATTTTGTGTAGGTCTGCATAGTTTTCCTATATGACCATGTTTTCTTGTCTTGCACCTTGATCTCAGAAGAATTTGGGTTCATTTCATGGTTTACTGAACTAACTGTGGGTCAAAATAGCAAAGAAAGCCACTTAAAGAGAAAAGCCATTTTGACATGTTCCCAACAGCTGACACAGGTATAAACCCATAACCTCCATCACTTTAATTTCACATGATTTTTTTCAATCCGAGTTTTTCCCAAATGACTTCGATGAGAATCAAAAATTCCTTTGACACTTCAAACCCAGCACGACTAAACCACTTTGACCACACAACGGCCAGACTGACACGCAGCTACACACCAACTAAGAAATCTGTCCTTCCAGATATCAGCTCCAAATTAAATTGGAAGCATAAAATGGACAAAGGCATGAAGAAACGAATACCAACGACTTCGAGGCGACACCACTGTGAACCCAAGATGATTGTGAATCGATGATGATAATCGCTGAACAGAAATGTACTATTTTGTTGTCGTCATACTCACCGTTTTTCGCCCGTATTTATCAGATATGTTGCCCCATAATGAAGAGCTGATCATCATGCCAATAAACACCATCTAGGCAGAGACAACATAGAGAAATAATGGACACAAAACAGAGTGGAAAAACACATTCAGAGAAGAGAGAATTTGACAGAAAGATAAAGAAAGGAAATGAAAAGAAGGATATACAGACAGTAGACAGGGTGGTCTAACTTACGTTTTAATATATATTTGTCCATTAATACATTAAATTATTTGCAATTGTTTATTCTCTTTATTTTATAGCGTTTCCCTCTGGTGCACTGCTCCTTGGTGCAGTATGCAACGTATATCATATATATATATATACCTTAAAGTATCCAATCAGATTTCAGCAGTCACATCACGTATTGCCATAAGGCCAGCACTGTGAGCACTGCAGGCTTTCCAAATTTGTTGCTTGAAACCGTTGCTTTTAACAATCAGATTGCAATCCGGTCACTTTCAGGCCCTCTAGCAGGTGTTTAAATGCACCGCCATTTTTAAATACTTTAATCGGATGGTCAGAGGGGGCACTAGTCAGAGCTCCCAACCCGCATCTGTAGCAAACTGCACAAACTCAAATATATTTGTGTGGATTTAATAGCGGGGGTTTTTTCCATTCAAACATCCATTCGAACTACAAGACAGACTTTGAGAGATTTGGGGAAAACAGTTCGAAACAGTTTTAATGAACCAATTATCATTTGCAGGGTTTTTTTTCCTCCCGTAGAATTTGTACAAACGCACACAAGTAAAAGGACACTCGCTCAATTGTGTTTGTTGGGTTTCTTGCTTTAGTAATGGCCTTAATTCTCACTGTATGAGATTCCTGTCTGTGATGCAGCGCTCTATTCTACCGCGTTCTTCTATAATATTGAGGGTTTTATAGCCGTGGTGTCATAATGATGGTATTAGGAGGTGGATTGATTTAGGTACAGTGGGACACTGAAGGCCTTGGTGTGAAATGCACGGCCCGCCACTAAATAAAATGTACATAGAAGGAAATAAAATATTACCGAAGTGAGCAGCGCCACCTGCCAGTTGGGGAGCCTCCACTCACAGTGCAGCTGGGGGGCCAAGATACTGAGGATCATCATCTCCATGGCATCAGCCATCTACACACACAAACACACACACACACATACACACAAAGATCATGGAGGACATTTATCCCTCATTCTGATGCATTAAATTAAGCTATTGACGTGCATCTACTTGATTTTATGCTGCTTCAACTTAATTGGCTGTTTGCCAATCACTAACACTCGGTAACCATAGCAACACTGATGAGAAAGACACAGCAGGTTCTTCTTCACTGGCAAGTTTCTCTTGATGTTGGGCTATTTTCACTTTGACTAATGGCTTCCAATATTAACCACAATACCGTACATGCTAAGTGGATCTTCATTACTAAGTGAGAACTTTAAGGTTTCCACTGTTTCATTCCACCTGTTTCCATTTGAAAGAGCTCTTTAACTTATTGCTACTCCAAAGGGTTATTTCTAGAGAGTTTCAACTTCTCAGAGTTGTGATTTATTTCTGCATTGAGTTAAATGTTGTTTTCAAGGGTTTTAGAGCAGTGTTTTGAATTTCCGTATTTAAAATGCTTTTTTGGATTTGGAGGAAATTTCTCCTCTGTATCAATTTTAACACTATTAGACAGCCTCAATAGCTAGAAGGCTAGATAGAGATGGATGGATGAATGGAAGGATGAATAGTTAAACAGATGCTGGATGGATGTATTGTTAAACAGATGAAAGATGGATAAATAGAATGCAGGATGAACCCTTGCCTAATCTACCTACAGAGAGTGAACAGCAGGGTCCATTTACCATGTTTGCAATCAATGTGGCAAATACAACATCCTTGTGTGACTACACACAACCCACTACTGTTAGCCCTAGAATTGCAACAGAATAAGTTTGTCTATTTTCTTAATAGTAAGAAAGTAAAAGATTTTTTTTTTCCTTTTTAAAATATCAGAATTCCCAACACTACACATCATAAAAGCACCATGGAAGCCAGTCTTACCCAGGAAAGGCCTGTGAGGATGGAGAGCTTCCACTGAAACTGACCAAAGCCGATGGCCTCCACAGCATCTTCCACCATGAAGGTATCTACAGTCAGGTAAAGAGAGAAAGAATGAGCCTACAGCCAGCAAATGTTCTAATGAATCCTATCTGTAGTGCATCATGTGGTCTCAATATTTAAAGAATGAATGATAATCCTATAATGTCCCACTGTATGAAAACACCTAGCCTTTTAGAATTTTTGAGAGACACGTGCATGTTTCAACGACTGTATAAATCAGGGGTCAACACAGCCGATCATCTGTTTCCACAACATCCGGTCTTCTACATCAGCCTCTTTCAAGCCTACCTGCATGTCGTCCCTGCCTACATCCATTCAACTGAAATACTTTGCTGTGCCTCTTGTAAAACTTGCCAAAGCTGTTCTTCACTAGTTGGAGATTTCTCTTTGACCTTGTAATTCTCTTCATCCCAAAGCAGTTCATTATATTTTAGGTGCAGCAACCGGGCAGGTCTTTTCATGATAAATAACACTCCAGACAACAGTTTGCTTTCTAAATAACACTTTGCTCATAGTCTTGTATGGTGAAGTCGGTTCCAATTAGCCACAGTCCAGACAGAATTGCATAGTGTTGAAGTATGGTATGGTTGCAATGTTGGTATATATAAGTCTCCAAGCTTCCACCTCCATGTTTGACTGTGGGTGTGTAGTCTGTTAGCATCTACTCTTCTGTTTTTCATCTTACAGAAGTTCTTCTGATAAAACCAGAAAGGTCAAATTTAGACTCATCTGTCCAAATTCTTCTGTGTTTTTGCCTTCCACTTACTTTGTTCCATAGCAACAAATAGAAAATGCATTCATCTCAAAAACCATAAAAAACTCAGGTGTTTTCACAGTTTTGCACTGGGGTTCAAACAATTTAGCAATTTAGCTTCAAAATCTCTGCTTCTATATGACTTTTAGCATTTCTGTCTTTTTTTTTTCCAAACATACACAAGTCTGTTTAAGGTCCCGAGCAACCAAGAACTCGAGGGTGCTGAGCTTGACAGCTTAGACAGGGAGTTTCTCACTCAAGTGTCTCCTTTATGTTAGATATAATGCAGTACTTCAAAAACACACCAAACATAGCTTGATTGGTAGAATAAACTAACTGGTTACTTTTGGATGAGCACATATTTCCATCGGAGAGATATTACAATCTTGGGTTTAGCAGTCTCTATATTGAAGATAAAGGCAATCTTCCTGCTGGAGCTGACTCATTGCTGCTTTTTATCATGCCCACTGATTATTATTAGCACCTAGAAATTGTCTCACCTGTGGCTTGTTTGCTTCTCAGCTCTTGTTTTTTTTCAGCGAGGTCTTGAATGTGTTCCATGGTTTGCTTAATTGCTCATGTACACATGTTGTTGGACTTGTGTTAGATCCATATGGATCAAGTACAATCTTATCTTACAATCTTACAAATACTGTTGACATGTGCTTAAGGATGTAAACCTGCCCTGTGCTCATCTAAAATTTTGCACTATATGGACAAATGTATTGGGACTCCAGGATTCAGGATTCAGTCAAGTGGATTTCTAGATTGGGAAAATCACTATGCAGATAATAAACGGCTGTGAGATGTCCATATTGGTGCTTGGTGTATTAGAAAGTATTCAGATATTATCCAAAAGGACATTTTAGGTAAATCTGACTCTATTGAATATATTTGCACTTTTTTTTGTATTTAGATTAGAATAACTAAACTAATTAAGAAAAGTGTGGTTTTATGTGTTCTTTGTGTCCTTTCATGTATGACGTGTGTACTGTGGTACCATCAGTCGGGTTGGCAAACTCTTGTGGTACCGGGGCGCCGTCGGACAGAGCCACAGACCCTGAGTCGGCGTTCCCGCCTTCGACCTGCACCATCTGATCCCTCGTCCCGGACTCATACTCCGAATACGCGCTGTCGCCTGTACGCCGGAACTTCACTACGCTGTGGGACAGAAGGACATCCACGCACACAAATATATATATATATATATTAATGAAGACGCTGATGTATTTAGTTTTAAGTCAGTTATTGACAGTATGATCATGTTGGGTACAAAAATGCTGCCATTTTTTTTCACTGTTTGGGGGAGAATTACTGCAGTGTTCGATGATGAGTCATCGCTTGCTGCAAGCAGGATCAAGCTGACTAGACAAAACCTAATACTGAAACAACAGAAGTCTTTTAGAACTGGTCATTGGTGGGTTACCAAGACAACAGGAGAAAGAAAAGCTTGTTTAAAATCAAGAGTAAATTGTTATAGAGAAATTAATTTTGAAAGTACACTTGGGAGGGGGTGTTATAGTTGGTTAAAATAATCAACAAAAGAGTATGATGTAGCCTAAAACAAATTAGAGTCACTGGTACCACCCTAAAGTTGCAATATAATTTTGCTATATGAGGGGTGGGTGCAGGTTTTCATTTCAACAAATCAAGGGCCACACCTGATTGTCATGAAAATCACATTTAAAAAATGTATAGATGCCATGCCATGTACAGTATGAGAAATGGGGGGGGGGGGGGTTGAAAGATAAGGATCAGCTTCATGTCTCTCATGAGAGGTCACTAAAAACTTAGTTTAAAATAGATTGTACTATAGGTTTCATGAACCTTTGGAAATGCATTCTATTTTTTTTCTTTTAAAATATTATGAAATCATAAATGAGAGAAACCATGGCAACATATATTTTATACATTTATTTTTAGACTTCAGTCAAGTTTGATTTCTTGCCCAAAAAGATTGGGCAACTCTGTTATAAGAAATAAAACATTTATTTTACTACTTCTGGCTGCTCCTGGTGAAGTATTCCAGAAAGAAGTACTGAAGGTGGTGAAAAAAAAAAAAAGCGAGATAGTGAGAACAAGAGCGAGTGTAGCACAAACTATCACACCAAAGCAGTTTCTATTAGACCTTCAATTCCACCATTGTAAAGAAAACTGTTAGACCATGTTCTGTCAAATATGGCAAAATATGTTTAGGAATTACTTTTACTCCAGACTCCTGGTTTTTATTCTGGTTCCTCATCAAGGACCAGAGCTCAATTATAGGAGTAATTGTGCTGCAGTGTAAAGCGTAACATTATCAGGACCATTATTAGATGTCTTAATGGTTGCAAATGAGACATCAGAGAAGTTGCAGGACACTTTTTTTCTGTAGCAAAAGCAAGAGAATTACTTTAAGGTCCTTCTGCATTTTGAAGATCATGTGCCCATCACTAGGTTCAACCAACTGGTCAAGCTGGAAGCTCACACCATGACAGTAAGTGAGGTGGAAAGACCTTTGTGCATTAAGACTTTGAGAGGTCAATGGGGTGAAGACCGCAATCCCCGAACTACCCTATTAGATGAACAGATATGCTATTAAATATGTTTGCTTCTATTTAGAATCTGTACTGAGCCAGCTGTGAAGAACATCATATCTGGGTTCTTCCAGGGGACTCTGGAAATGCTACACTACACAGTCAGTAACACCTTCTTCAGTCTGGTCTTGAGTATCACTCATTACAGACATCATAATGATGAGGGATTGGTGATTTTAGCCTTTGGCTGTACAAGGTGGTATCATAAAATAATTTTTCATGGACAGCAAGTTATAACAAAGACCAAACATGAAATTCTGCATAAAATTGGACAAATCTGCCACAGTGACGTGTGACATAACATAAGTCCGACATGCAACGATGCTGCAATGAGTCATTTGAGGTTTTATGAGTGGCATGTGCCCTTCAAGAACGGAAGAACATCACTGGAAGGCGATGAGAGATCAGGAAGACCTTCAACAAGCTCAACCCCCAAAAATGTACAATCCAAACGATCTCACTACCACAACCACCCTACTCGTCAGATTTGGCTCCTCTTTCTGAAGATGAAAATCCAGTTTAAATGTCACCCTTTTTGATACGAGTGCATAGATCCAGCACAAATCGCAGAAGGTGCTCGACACACTTCAAAAATTTGACTTTCAGGACACATTTCAGAAGTGGCAGGATCGCTGGGAGCACTGTATTGCTGTGCAAGGGGACTAATTTGAAGGTGATAGTGTGTTAATGTGGATAAATAATAAATAAGGTACTTGTTTAAAAAAAAAAAAAAAAAAGAAGAGCTAGGCTCAAAACATTTTGATACCACCTTGTATTCCTAGGCTGAGATGGCTCCTCCCCGTGTGGGCTGCCCCGAAATTGCTTAAGATCAGCATGGTTCCTCCTACACACTCTTCCCATACCTACGCTTATGACAGCAGCACTCTATGCTAGAGCCTGAGCCCTGCTTTTGTTGACTATTTGCTTTGCAGTTTCACAGTGGTGTCTCTTGTGTTCTGCATGTATCATTAAGAGTGCAGCTGTGCCAAGTAGGCTTTAAAATAGGCAGCACTGTATGCAAATCCGGATTGAAGCCAGCAGCCCTTTGTCGAACAGGAGCCAAGACTTCATAAAAAAAAATTAAAAAAACACAATGTTCCATTGACAGTTATTCTTTTTCTTCTGTCAACAATTTTACACAAGACTTTACATTGTCTAATTTGCCTTATTTTAGCACTTAGGGACACATTGAAATGCAACTAGTTTAATTCACATGCCACTGGTGTCAAAAAAACTGGTCAATGGGATTTTTTAACTGTGTTAAAAAGAGAGTGCAGAGAGACAGCTACCTTAAGATTCCTAGCCATAGGACACTAATTTTAAGATCCCTGATCTTAAGATCCTTGATCCCTGGAACAACTTAAACCCTCCAAATAAACAACGTCAAATGCCCCTGTCTGCTGTAGGCTAAGAACAATGTAGCTTAAAAGGGGTCCTTTATCACCCTTGTGGTCAAAGGTATCTGGAACAGTCTGGATGTGGTCTAGTCTAGATGTGGCCCACTGGCCAACAAACTACCAATGAAACTTTCAACTGTTGGATGTGCTCCAGTATGCATGTGACCAACTGTCACCAAGCTGCCAATGCTAGGACCATGAGCAAGGTCCCTAACCTTCAACTGCTCCATCTAAATGTGGTCAGGTTTGGTTGTGTTCCACCCAGCTTTTTAATTTTTAATTGCTCAATCTGGATGTAGCCCAGTCTGGATGTGACCTGCTGGCCACCAAGCTGCCAATGATACCTTCAATTGCTCAGTCTTGATGTGTTCCAGTCTGGACATGACCCATTGGCCACCAAGTTGCCAATGCTAGACCTTGAGCAAGGCCATTCATTTTCAACTGTTTAGTCTGGATGTGGCCCAGTCTAAATGTGACTCACTGGCCACCAAACTGCCATTGCTGGGCCCTTGAGCAAGGTCCTTAACCTTTAACTGCACAGTCTGAATGTGGCCCAGTCTTGGTGTGGCCCACCGACCAGTAAACTACCAGTGACACTTTCACCTGCTCAGTCTGGGAGTGGCCCATTCTGTATGTGGCCCACATGCCACCAAGATGCCAATACTGCCACCCTGAGCGAGGTTAACCTTTAATTGCTCCGTCCGGAGGTGGGTAGAGATGTCTCTGGAGTACGAATAGAAATGTCTTTGGGTACAAGTCCATGTTTTGTCACCCCTTTATGTGGTTACATTCTTCCCAAATGCACATACCAAGATCATTTGGCATATCATTATGTTATGCAAGTCCCAGAAAATGTGAACACAGAGAGAGCATGATAAAGAGGGATGAAAATAAGTGAAATATCCAGGGGAAAAAAATCTCTTCATCATTTGTTCTGTTCTAGATCTGGATCTGCAAAAAGCAGATCCTCTGTTTCTCTGTTTGAGAATAAGAAATGACGGCCTGGGTGTTATTTTCTGTAACTCAGCATTGTGAAGCATGAGGCCTGAGTTTGCCGAGCACTGATCTGAGAGCTGTTAGACAAAGAAAGAGTACTGGGGAGCACCAGTGTTTTTAATTACTGTAATCAAGACTCTCATGCTTATCAGGGATGAATAAAAAGCTTGTGCAGAGACAGCCAGTGTAATTAAGCAGAAGCCTTCATCAGCCCTGTAATAGCGCTTCAGCAATGATCTCAGTACAGCCCAAAACAAGACTGGAGTAAGAAACAGCATTCATGGGGTAGTGGAACCAGAAATGAGGAACGCATTTTCTTTGTTTCTTAATTAAGGAAATTTTTATGGAGGAGAGAAAAGATGAACAATGCAGACTTTGTCCAATTAAACTAAGTTCCACAATGGGACAAAAGATAAAGCCAAAAATCTCTGGCATTTCTTGTTCCCATTTACTGTTAGAATAACTTCCACTCTTCTGGGAAGATGTTACATTCAATTTTAGTGTATGTTTGTGAAGATCTGTGCTCATTCAGCCACAAGGGTGTTAGAAAAGTCAAATGTTGATGTAGGGTGAGGAGGCTTGGGGTGCAGTCAGTATGTCAATTGTTCAGTAGGGTTGAGGTTAGAGCTCCAAACCAGGCCACTCAAGACCTTCCTTGCCAACCCATGCAAAGCATTTCTTCATCGAGCTCACTTTGTCCAAGGGGTCATTATCATGCTGGAACAGGATTCAGTTTCCTAGTTCAAGTGAAAGGAAAATTTCATGCCAGTGAATTCGAAAGCATCCTATACAGTTGTGTTTGGATGGAAAATTCAGGTGTTCCAATACTATTATCAGAGAAAAATATATACGGTATTAGCCTGTCAAAGGGTTCAAGAAGTTTAAAGCTCTTAGATAAGACCAGATAAGACGGAAATACATTCATATATATTAGTTATCACAAAAAGCAAGGATGAGTTTCTCACTGTCCCTGCATTACAGATATTGCTAAGCTGACAGCATGACATTCCAGTTGACCTTTGGCTAATTTTTAATGCCACATGTACATTAGCTACGCTTATGCATTTGGAAAAAAAAGAAAATGGCTGCTTTGACCGGAACTCTGACAAAAGCTCATCTTATTACATAACACCCTGTGGGGTGTCCAATGTTATGTGAAAGTAGTTGGAATATGTATGTCTAAAATGAAAAATACAACAGCTTCTCTTCTCCCTGATATAGATTATCTGTAAAAATGGATGCTTCCAATTTGCCCATGGCATATGATACTATTCCAGTGAGTCCCCAGTGTGGCCCTGTTCATAGTGGCAGTGTAATGCTAGAAAATAATAATGGATCAGTCAGATGAAATGGCCCTGCCATTGAACGTGCCTTATTTTTGTCACATATACAATACAGCACACTGAAATTCTTTCTTTCAGAGTGGAGAGTCAGTAATGATATAACAGGCTTTGGAACAGAGAAGGGTAAGGGCCTAGTTCAACGGCCCAATAGTGTCAGTTTGGCAGTACTAGTGCTTGAAACCCCCACCTCCTGCTCAGTAACCCAGAGCCTTAACCTTTAAATCACCACCCTCCCCATAGCATAAGAAAGTGATCACTAATGTATTACCTGTCACCTGCCATAATGTATCACCTAACCCTAGACATTAACACCAACATTTTGAGTAGTAATTCTTTGGTTTCATTCCATTGTTCTCCTGTTTCGTCCCATTACATCCCAAAACCATTCAGAGTGTATAATCCTGTAACAGAGCCCAGCAATGTAGCAGTGTTCCATTTGGCAGAATTTGTCCCACCTTGTGCCCAGGGTAACCAAGCCTCAATCCAGATCCAATCCAATCTAATGGCTCTTGTGTCGAAATAAAAACTGTTGTATAACATGCTGTAGGGATCGAATGATAACATTAGATGATAGCTGACCATTTTATGAGTGATATGGTTTGTGACGAATAACTTAAAGCCAAAATATCAGCAGAAATTTGATCAATAATTAGTGCTGTAACATGTAGCTTTAATTAAATGAAAGGGATTTATATGAGCTCTTTGACAGGTCTGCGACTATCTGCCTGGAAAAATAAGTTGGTTTTTGACTGCATTTTGCCTATTATTTTTTTAAAGCTTTGTCCAACTCTGTGTTTCTGCTTGTCTTTTTTTTTCAGTGACAATAACTTTGTCAGGATTAGAATTTAAAACTCTCAGCAATAAAATAACAAGAAAAAGTGATAGGAAGGAAAGAATGATAAAGATTTTTATCTGCATTCGGATGCACTAAAGTGACTTTACCATTCATATGATATTCCTCTAGAACTTTTACTACAAAGTTGGAGACACACAATTCTAAATGATGTTCGATACGCTAGCTTGAAATTTACCCTCCACTTGAACTAGGAGACCCAAACCTGTTCCAGCATGGCAAGGCCCCTTGTGCACAAAGCCCACTCCATGAAGAGATGATATACATGGGTTGAATGTGTGTGAAAGATTTTGCAAGACCTGCAATAGAGCTCTGAACTCAACCCTTTTGAACTTCTTTGGGATGCTGACTGCATTCCAGACTTCCTTCCTCACCTACATTAGTACCTGATACTTAGTAATGTGACTTGTTGATTATTCTGTTTCTAAGCTCTGCCTTGACAATGTGTTGATGAGAACACACACACACACACACACACACACACACACACACACACACACACACACAGAGAGAGAAAACAAGCTCCACACCAAGCATTTTAGTGTCGTGCCACTATCAATTGGGTTTGTTTCTTTTAAAGGGACATTCATGTGGTATACATTTAATTATATCCTACAGCAGTGGTCCTTAGATTCATTAGGCACCTTAAACTGTTCTTCAATATGACATAAGGTCGATTGAGCCCATAATTATTTGAGGACACTTAAGTCTAAAGATCCATACCATCCATATTAAAGTGTACTCCAAAAATATATGCAATTTTATGGTTAAAAAAATATATATGCCTTGATAGTTCAATGTTTAAGGCATTGGGTTATTCACTGGAAAGTCAGGGGTCAAACCCCAGCACTGTGTGGCCCTTAAGCAAGGCCTTTAACCCTTGCTTTAGAGGGCACTATCAAGTCTGAGCTTGTGCTCTCAATCCAGCTATCCTTACAACCTGGTGTGTTGTTAGGATTCTATTACACACATGCACACTGTAAAGGAGTGTAGGACAGGATTTCGTACACACGCACGCACGCACTCACGCAGATAAAGACACACACACACGCACACACACACACACGCCTCTGCGTTGTTCCGTAGAAATAAAGGCAAAAATATACCAAGATGATAAAAGCATAAAAGCATATTATGCTCTAGCATTTACATTTAGCATTGTGAAGCTCCACGTACATGATGGAGAAAGACACTGCGAAGGGCGAGAAGGCTGTGTAGCCTGCAGCATGGCCCGGGTTTCATAATAAACACGACTATAACATTGAAATGCATGTTTTATTTAACACTCACGGAAGCTGCCTGAGTTGGAACAGATCATCGTCCATGATTTAGATGTCCGCTTGAGTTTTTCATCGCCGTTACATGGTTTTGGGATTTTTTTTTTTGTTGCTGCGCCGTGATTTCAGAACCACGAGCTGGGGGACAGCGACACACATACACACGAAAACGCTTACACGAAAACCCAGACTACAGGGGGCGGAGCCATAACGCTGAGTTGGGCGGAGTTAAGGTGTTTTTTTATTGTGTTGTTTTGATTTTGGGTTTTTTTTGTTTTTGTTTTTATTTAAATCGTAGCTCTGTAATTACGTAGAAAAAGATCCCAACATTACTACGAATGCACAGGACTCATCAAACCAATAATATAATATAAAAAAAAAATTTTTTCCTAGACATCAAGACCCACACAATCTGTGAACCGTGTGAAAACACTCTTTCCTTTCTCCTAAGGTTGTCCTCAAATGTAATTTGTGGAAACATTCCCTGTCTGCTCAGGCAATATATCAGGACACCTTTACTGAGATATCCAATCTGAGGTCATCTATAATACGTCAAGAAAAAGTAGACCAATCAGAATGCTTATAGGGCGGGACATAAGATGAGTGTAAATAGCACACACGTGAATATAAATGAATTTGTTTTTTGGCTCTAAATTCTAATTTTCATCTTCGAAAACTCTGGATTTAGGTTTATATAGGTGGATCTAGGGATCTAGGTGTATATATATATATATATATATATCCTATGTAAGAATTTCGTCATCATTAAATGTCTAGCTGCACCTATAGATGTTTTCTCAGTCTTTCCAAATAAGTGGAATAATATTTGCTAAATAATTATATTCAATAAAAAACACGTTCTTAAAATATAATCATGAAAAATTATCTATGATGTAGTGTCATGCGGATTTAAAACATCAGGGAAAATGTATCTCATTTTAATCTATAAAGCAATACATGGACCTTAAAAGGCACAGACTAAATGCAGGACTGGTGAGCCTTAAAATTTTGGTTAATTCTGGATTCCATAGAGAACACTGTAGGCCAGATCGTCCATGATTTAAAAAAAATATCGTTGGACAGCCAAGAGGATATGAGGTTTGCTGACCAAACCTCAGCAAATCTTTGACCTCCAAAAGGTTTGGTCTAAAATCACCACTAGGTAGTGTGGAACTTTGCAGTAAACTTGCTTGTAATATTTGCACCACTTGACCTGATCAAGCTCTTGATGTTACTGATTCTGTGAAGTGCTGCTGAAAATCTGGATTTCAGCATTATTAAATTGTAGTTATGCCATGAGATTGACAGTTAAATCAACAAACAGGAAGTAAATGGCATTTCAGCAACCCTTTTGATCTGTTGCCCTGGATTTAATATATCCATTCATTTATTAATTTTCTCCCGCTTATCCGTAATTCGGGTCGCGGGGGCAGCAGTCTAAGCAGGCCCCCGCCTTCGACTGCTGCCCAATCCTCACAGCACCGTCCCTTACGGTCCCTCCTGCAGGTGGTGAGCCCACGGGAAGGCGGCCCCACGTCACTCCGACGTCACGGACCTTGATATTTCCCTCGTAAGGGACCTAATTATTCTATCCATATTAATGTAATATATTTTAATTAATATATTATATATTAATGCACCATCAGAGCAAACATGAAGGTGCAGTGGCAGATAAGAAATGTATTCTAAAACCTTAATCCTGACAGAGCTCTTTGGAAATTTGGAGAAGCAAAAATATCTTAGCACCATGGACAACTACCAGGAAAACATACCAAACTATTTACTGTAAAACAAATACCATATTTGACCATGCTGCCACCAGGTTGCCACCAGATTGCACTCTAAAAAAATTTCAAAGAATAGATTGGTCATGACTTTTACTCAACCTCATGCCTGTTCCAAATTTTTTAATATTTGAAAGGGATGTTTGGCTCCTGTCGTTCGACATGTCGTGTAACATCCAACGAGGTGATATCAAAAGGTTTTGAGACTAGTTTTGTAACACACCAACAGATGGCAGCACATGGCTGCACGCACAGTCACAGGGAGCACCGACCAACAGATCTGCTATTCTGACCATGTGTGCACTCTGAGCTCTCCTCACAAATGAGTGTCCTCCAGGGACTATTTTGGAGGTGATAGTGTGTGAACGTAGATAATACTTTCTTGTAAACAGAGCTAGTCTTGAAGAATTTTGATATCACCTCCTACATGTTTTCCCTATAATGCACATTAAAGATTTATGAAAAGAATAAATAGTTTGCACCCGGTAAATACATTTTGCAAGTCGATTTCATTTCCAAAATCCAATTCAAATATGCAATCTATACAATTTGCACATGAAAATTGAACAAAAAAACCCCACAGAAAAAACAATTATAAGGAAAAAAATTATGCCTGATGTTTTGGAAAATTTTGTAAAAAGGACTCTTAGGATTCCCATGTAGTTTATTGATGCACATTTTTAGAAGAATGCTGCTTCAGAAAGTCTTTCATGTAGGCAGCAAGAGCTTGAGTATCTTCCAGACTCACGGCGTTGTAGAGAGAAACTCGTAATCCACCAACAAATCTGTCAGAAACAGAAGGCAAACACAATTAAAAGGCGTGTCAGGGATTTATGACTCGATTTGAAGGATTATTGGAAAAAGATTGATATTCTAACTCAGCAGTGACTATCCTGTATTGCACAAAAGCATATTATGAGCCAGTGGACCTTCACAGTTTTTGAAGGAACTCGGCAGATAGGTAATTCCAGACATCTTTAAGAAATAAACTAATTTTTTTGAGGATGCAGGCTGCCTCAAATCCTTTTGTCTCTTCATTTAATTACAGATGTTGAGGTCAGGACTCTGTGGGGCCAAACAATCATTTCCAGGACTCATTGTTCTCCTCTACACTGAAGATACTTCTTAATGCCATTGGATGTAATGTTTGGGGTCATTGTCCTGCTGCAGAATTAAGAAATCTTTGCCTGATGCAGTATCTTGTTGCTGTGACCTGTGACATAAAACTGTCTTCCACAACCTTATAATAGTGGGAAAGTTTTGCTGTTTCTCACCCTGTCTGAAGCTCCTACATAGATGTTTCTGTTTCAGTTAATGACCATGTTTCAGCCGTCATATATATAATTGATGATTATTAGCACCTGCTTGGAATAATTGGTTAACACGTGACTCTGATCCTCCAAAATCCCTGACCAATGATACAAATGCAAGTAAACCAGTCTTTTATAAATCCATGGCCAACAAATCCAAAAGCGTAGGTGAAACTCTTGATCAGAGAACAGAAACAGCTCAAACAAGTACTATGAACAGTCAAACTGGGCCAGGTGGGAAATATAAATGGAAATCCAAGAAATTGGAGCAATACCAAGGCATAGACATATATCTATAACTTAATACTATACTATATCAATCGTGTCAGCATTTTATATAAAACAAATATTAATTGTTAGTACAAAGTAGTCGATTACTAGTTTTACCCATAATTTCCCCCAATTAAATCTATTCTAATAATTAAAAACTTTAAATACTGTAAAATATACATTACATTACATTAGAGGATGTGGTATAATACCTGTGTCCTTCTAATGAATTCATTCTGAGTTTGGAAGCACCTTCCAGAAAGCGTTTCTCCAGGACTTCGTCTCCTGTGCTGCTTCCGATATGGAACGGAATGTTCATGCGACTCCGGCACTGTATATCAACAGAGGATCTGTGGAAAGAAATGCAGTAGCCATGCGATCTCTCTTTTTATCAGAATGCTTGAGTATTTTAGACGCCATAGAAATTAGATACTATTTACATGAATTTCAAAAATTATATTTTTTGAATGCTCCATATAAAAGAAAAAAGATCTCCAAGAATTTACACATGGCAGTATTAAGCCAGTTCACTGGCGGACCTGGTTTATATGTTTTACTTTTTAACAATTGTATATAATTGATGATACGTGAAAAACACAATACCCTTTTTGATGATGTTTTACTCACGTGTAAAATCCATTGGAGTTGTCGATGATGTTGTAAATCAAAGCAGATTTCTGCGTACTCAGTTTATCCATGCCATCTATACCCCCATTATTCTTCATCCACTCCAGAACCAGGTTTGTAATGTAGATGCTGTAAAAGAAACATAAAAGAAGATCCTAAATAAGGGAAAAGAAGGACAAGTAGCAACTTATATATATATATATATATATATATATATATATATATATATATATATATATATATATATATATATATATATAAAAACAGCTGTATGTCATGTGACCATGCAAAGCCACACATCCTGATTATCATGTTCATGACAGGACCATACGAAAAAACAGACTCATGAGTGCTGCAGCATTGCTTTAGATGTTGCAGAAGCGGAAGGTCTACTTGTCAGTGTTCAGACCATATGTCGCACACTGCAACAAGTCGGTTTGCAGGCTGTCGTCCCATAAGGAAGCCTCTTCGGAAGCTGCTAACAAGAAAGACTGCAAACAGTTTGCTGAAGACGTTCTGTCCAGGAGCATGAATTACATGAACCTGTGCTCTGATGAGACTAAGATAAACTTGTTTGGCTTAGATGGTGTCCAGCATGTGTGGTGACACCCTGATGAGGAGGACCAAGAAAATTGTGTCTTGCCTGCAGTCAAGCATGGTGGTGGTAGCATCATGGTCTGGGGCTGCATAAATGCTGCTGGTACCTGGGGAGCTGCGGTTCATTGATGGAAACATGGATTCCAACATGAACTCTGACATTGAGAACATGATGCCCTCCCTTCAGAAACTGGGCCAAACGTCATTTTTTCTATATAATAACGATCCCAAACACACCGCCAAGATGACAACTGCCTTGACGAGGAAGCTGAAGGTGAAGGTGATGGAGTGGCCAAGTATGTCTTTAGACCTAAACCCTATTGATCACCTGTTAGGCATCCTCAAGCGAAAGGTGGAAAAAGCGGCATGTGTCAAACATGCAGCGGTTCTGTGATGAGATTATGGAGGAGTGGAAGAGGATCTCAGCAACAACCTGTGCAGCTCTGGTGAATTCCATGACCAGGAGGATTAAAGCAGTGCTAGATAACAATAGTGCTCACAAAATATTCACACTTCGGACACAGTTTTGACATGTTCACTTAGGGTGTACTCACTAGTTATTTAGACCATAATGGGTGTATGTTAAGTTATTTTCAGAGGACAGTAAATCTGTTTGGGTATAATTAATAAGCGGCAATATTTTGAGTTAAATGCTGCCAGCAGGAAACAAACAATGCTGGCCATTATTTTTTAATATAAGGGCATGTATAAAAGTCAACGATCCAACACTATTCTTATACTGCTTGCCATCAGGTGATATATTCATCTCAAAATCTGCTTTTCCATGAAAAAAAAAACTTGAAAGCTTCCACATCTTGACCTTGTCATGAATCAAACTTCAGACAAAGTTTTTCAGAATTAAGAAATACATATATGATGAGCAGAGGGTCTACTGGGTATTGGGGTCTACCTTCTCTACTGTATCTTTGTCAACAATAACTGCTTGGAATAGAGCAGAAGATTTAAGCCTTGAACTAAAGCCTGTATCCTGGGAACACTGTAGACAAGGAATCATTGTTCTGATGTGGTTGCTTTGAGAAATCTAAAGAAATCTAAAGAAATGTGGTCCATTGAGAAATGTTAAGCTTGTAAAATGTGGCTGGAGTCCCAAAGCAATGCGGGATGGTTTTACCTGAACGTAGGTGGGGTGTTGTATAGGGAACTGTGTTCCGCTTGCACTTGGTAATTTAATATCGAAGGGCACACCTTCAAAGCTTTTCCCAACAGATCCTCGCGGACAATCACAATAGTGACTCCTGCACACCCTGCATTCTTATGTGCACCTGCAAATATGAGCCCAAACTTGGAACAAGACAAAACAAATACAATTTTAGAAGACAAAACCAACCTGGCAACATTTCAAATCGAAACAGTGTCAAATCATCTCCCACCTTCGATACGTCAACAGGTTTCGATAAGAAATTTGAGGACATATCGCTGATGAGAATCACATCCTTGGTGTCAGGAATGAAGTCGAACTCAATGCCGTGGATAGTTTCGTTCCAGCAGAAGTAAACGTAGGATGCTGAAGGGTTCAGTGACCAACTGCTGCTGTCCGGGATGCCTAGCATGATGCAAAAGCATTCTTTTATTTTGACAATGATGAAAGCTGAGAGCGACACCTAAATTTTCCAGTAAACCTTATTGGATAGTGCAGGACATGCTCTAGGTACTGTTGTTTACCAGTGTATCCGTCCAGTTGTGGATTCACCACATTCACTTTGCCGTAATTCTCAGCCTCTTTGGCAGCTGCTGCAGACCAGCTCCCTGTTACAATATAATCCGCACATCTGTCTTTCTTCAGATCGAGCAGATTAAGAGGAATGGCACTGAACTGGCCCATACCACCGCCTTGTAAAAACAAAACCTTGTAGTTTTCAGGAATATTCCTGAAAACAGTTCAAGAATATTGTGGGTGTTAGAACTCGTTTATTGTTACTCTGCAATCAGCATTTACTCTTAATGCTTTCAAAATATTTCCCAGTTAAATAAAATAAAACACATGTCTGGTATAGGAAAGTTTTAACAAGTCAGTAAATCAGCTCTAAATGCAACAAAACCCAATTCAGCAATCAGTCAATACGCTGACTTTCAAGAATTTGTGCATGTTAAAGTTAAATATCTTTATTTGTGGCATATGTGGATAATTTCACAGGTACTTAATGGACACTTCTTAAAGTTTAAGGACTTACATGATTTGACGAAGTAGAGTTTCAGTTGACTTGATTATCTTCAAGAAATCTGGTGATCTGTGGCTCATTTCTGGGTAGAACAAAAATGATGGCATTATAACATTACGAGTGGTGAAGTAAAAAACACTGAAGTAAAGAACTTTTCATTATCTTTTCGTCCTGCTGCTTGTTCGTGGGTGGATTTATTTATTAGGCAGCAAGTAAACATTTTGTCCTCAAAGTTGATGTGTTAGAAGCAGGAAAAATGCGCAAGCGGAAGGATTTGAGCGACAAATTGTGGCGGCTAGTCTTAAGTTTGCCAATGACCATTTGGATGATCCAGATGAGTCATGGGAGAAAGTCATGTGGTCAGATGAGACCAAAATAGAACTTTTGGGTCATAATTCCACTAAACGTGTTTGGAGGAAGAAGAATGATGAATACCATCCCAAGAACACCATCCCTACTGTGAAGCATGGGGGTGGTAGCATCATGCTTTGGGGGTGTTTTTCTGCACATGGGACAGGGCGACTGCACTGTATTAAGGAGAGAATGACCGGGGCCATGTATTGCGAGATTTTGGGGAACAACCTCCTTCCCTTATTTAGAGCATTGAAGATGGGTCGAGGCTGGGTCTTCCAACATGACAATGACCCGAAGCACACAGCCAGGATAACCAAGGAGTGGCTCTGTAAGAAGCATATCAAGGTTCTGGCATGGCCGAGACAGTCTCCAGACCTAAACCCAATAGAGAATCTTTGGAGGGAGCTCAAACTCCGTGTTTCTCAGTGACAGGCCAGAAACCTGACTGATCTAGAGAAGATCTGTGTGGAGGAGTGGGCCAAAATCCCTCCTGCAGTGTGTGCAAACCTGGTGAAAAACTACAGGAAACGTTTGACCTCTGTAATTGCAAACAAAGGCTCCTGTACCAAATATTAACATTGACTTTCTCAGGTGTTCAAATACTTATTTGCAGCTGTATCATACAAATAATATAAATACAATAAATACAAACAACCTCCTTCCCTTATTTAGAGCATTGAAGATGGGTCGAGGCTGGGTCTTCCAACATGACAATGAGCACCTCCAAAACTGCAGCTCTTGTGGGATGTTCCCTGTCTGCAGTGGTCAGTATCTATCAAAAGTGGTCCAAGGAAGGAAATGGTGACCTGGCGACAGGGTCATGGGCGGCCAATGATTATTAATGCACTTGGGGAGTGAAGTCTGGTCCGTGTGGTCTGATCCAACAGACGAGCTCCTGTAGCTCAAAAGCTTAAGAAGTTAATGCTGTTAATGATCGATGGGTCAGGACTGTTTTAGCAGCTAAAGAGGACCAACACAATATTAGGCATGTGGTCATAATGTTATGCCTGATCACTGTATATATACACCCTGCTATTTTGCAAGTTCTCCCACTTAGAAATCATGGAGGGGTCTGAAATTGTCATCGTAGGTGCATGTCCACTGTGAGAGACATAATCTAAAAAAAAAAATCCGGAAATCACAATATATGATTTTTAAACTATTTATTTGCATGATACAGCAGCAAATAAGTATTTTAACACCTGTCTATCAGCTAGAATTCTGACCCTCAAAGACCTGTTAGTCTGCCTTTAAAATGTCCACCTCCACTACATTTATTAACCTAAATTAGATGCACCTGTTTGAGGTCGTTAGCTGCATAAAGACACCTGTCCACCACATACAATCAGTAAGAATCCAAATACTAACATGGCCAAGACCAAAGAGCTGTCCAAAGACACTAGAGACAAAATTGTACACCTCCACAAGGCTGGAAAGGGCTACGGGGAAATTGCCAAGCAGCTTGGTGAAAAAAGGTCCACTGTTGGAGCAATCATTAGAAAATGGAAGAAGCTAAACATGACTGTCAATCTTCCTCGGACTGGGGCTCCATGCAAGATCTCACCTCGTGGGGTCTCAATGATCCTAAGGAAGGTGAAAAATCAGCCCAGAACTACACGGGAGGAGCTGGTCAATGACCAAAAAAGAGCTGGGACCACCGTTTCCAAGGTTACTGTTGGTAATACACTAAGGCGTCATAGTTTGAAATCATGCATGGCACGGAGGGTTCCCCTGCTTAAACCAGCACATGTCCAGGCACGTCTTAAGTTTGCCAATGACCATTTGGATGATCCAGATGAGTCATGGGAGAAAGTCATGTGGTCAGATAAGACCAAAATAGAACTTTTGGGTCATAATTCCACTAAACGTGTTTGGAGGAAGAAGAATGATGAGTACCATCCCAAGAACACCATCCCTACTGTGAAGCATGGGGGTGGTAGCATCATGCTTTGGGGGTGTTTTTCTGCACATGGGACAGGGCGACTGCACTGTATTAAGGAGAGGATGACCGGGGCCATGTATTGCGAGATTTTGGGGAACAACCTCCTTCCCTTATTTAGAGCATTGAAGATGGGTCGAGGCTGGGTCTTCCAACATGACAATGACCCGAAGCACACAGCCAGGATAACCAAGGAGTGGCTCTGTAAGAAGCATATCAAGGTTCTGGCATGGCCGAGACAGTCTCCAGACCTAAACCCAATAGAGAATCTTTGGAGGGAGCTCAAACTCCGTGTTTCTCAGTGACAGGCCAGAAACCTGACTGATCTAGAGAAGATCTGTGTGGAGGAGTGGGCCAAAATCCCTCCTGCAGTGTGTGCAAACCTGGTGAAAAACTACAGGAAATGTTTGACCTCTGTAATTGCAAACAAAGGCTCCTGTACCAAATATTAACATTGACTTTCTCAGGTGTTCAAATACTTATTTGCAGCTGTATCATACAAATAAATAGTTTAAAAATCATACATTGTGATTTCTGGATTTTTTTTTTTAGATTATGTCTCTCACAGTGGACATGCACCTACGATGACAATTTCAGACCCCTCCATGATTTCTAAGTGGGAGAACTTGCAAAATAGCAGGGTGATCAAATACTTATTTTCCTCACTGTGTATATATATTAGATGCACCTGTATCAATATATATATATATATATATATATATATATATATATATATATATATATATATATATATATATATATATATATATATATATATATATATATAAGCAATATCATTTTTCATGAACCAGGAAACAAAAACACTACCTACCAAGGACACTAATCCCAACACCATTGTAATCCAGCAGTTCCTTCTGGGCTTGCATCAAAACCTAAGGAAAAGCGAAAATCATTTTCATTAACTGCCTCCTGTATAAAGATATTTCTTGATGAAACTATATAATATTCAAGAGGTGTAACATGTACCTGAAAATCATATATGAGTAAATTTATAGATAACTCTTATATAATAAACGTATATATCAGTAGGAGAATGCTGAGGATGGAGCGGCCAGGAAGGAGGAAAAGAGGAAGACCAAGGAGGAGGTTTATGGATGTGGTAAGGGGGAAACATGCAGGTAGTTGGGTTGAAAGAGTCAGATGTAGAGGATGGAGTATGGAGACGGATGGGAGCAGCCGAAAGAAGAAGAAGTCCATTACAAGTTCAAAGTCACCAATGTGACAATATGACTCGAGTTAGATCTTGACATGCATCAAGAGTGAGAGAATCCGGTAATTTTCCAAAATAAAACATCATTCAGAATCAGATAATAAATAAAAATGTAAGTTATGTATTCTTTTTGTGCGGTCCGGTACCAATTGACCCCTGGACCGGGGCCAGTCCGCGGCCCGGGGGTTGGGGACCACTGGTTTACACCACTGCAATTTATACTGACAGGCTGGATTGATAACTGACACAACTATGAGGTAAATGGGAGATTCTCACAGCCTGCACTATGCAGAAGACAAGACCAATTAAATAATTGCATACTTAAGACCACATTTGGTAAATAGCTTCTTGCAGCATTATAGTCAATCTCCACATTTTTTTGAGGCATGTGGACGGTTATCCAACAGCCTTTGCACAAGAGACTTGAACCACACATACTTACATTCACACCTAGAGTGCAACATGCAATACATAAACCATTCATACAAAGAAACATACGATCTAAAATCTAAATTTTTTTTCGCCATTGGCCATGCCGATATACACTATACAAAAGATTGTAAGCATCTGAATATAAGCATGGTAAGTGCTTTTTGAACTTCCTATTCCACATTTGGTCCCTATTCAATATAATATCCTCCACTCTTCTGGGAAAGTTCGTAGACTGTGCTTATGGAGATTTGTGAGATTTCATTCAGTCACAAGGGTGTGCATAATATCAGGTAAGGTGTGGATGGTATGTGGAAGGTGTGGATGGTATATGTTTGATTTCAGAGCTCTATAGCAGCCAACCCATGTTCGGCTGAACGTACCATCCACTCCCTAACCTGCAGGACATCTACAGCACGCGGAGCCGGACCAGAGCCAGAAAGATTGTGAAGGACCTCAGCCATCCCGACAATGGACTCTTTTCTCTGTTGCGTTCAGGGAAGCGCTTCCGCGCCTTGAAAGCAAACACAGAGAGAATGAGGAGGAGCTTCTTCCCGCAGGCCATTTGTTGTCTAAACCAGGAAACACCCAGGATCTAGTGCTGGACCTCTCTTTCCATCTTCACTCATTTCTGCATTCTCATTTTTGCACTATGACACCTTAAGTCTGGACTTGCACAGCACAGTGTCACTTTATATCACACCACACTGCACATGGACACTTTAAGGACAATTATACTAAATCACTTTAATTTGTACTCTGTCAATAACCACTATACTCCTTCATATATAAATACATATAGTTTCATATATTTCTATTGTTTATACTGTTTAGTTAATGTCACTGCATGTCGTACTCTGTATGTAAATACAGTAAAATAAATAACATTTTAATTTGAATTTCTAAACCATATTTCCGTGGAACTGGCTTTGTTTTCATGGGGATTGTCATGCTGGAACAGGTTTAGGCCTCCGGGTTCAACAGAAGGGAAATTTCACCCTATCAAAAGTGCCTCCAAGTTAGTGGTAGCAGTTTGGGAAAGAATCACGTATAGCTGGAAAAGCCAGTATCAAATACTTTTGTCAATAGAGACTTATTTACAAAGACTTGATGCTGTTATAAATATAAAAAGGATTGGCACTGAGTATTGTTCGGGTGGGGTGTTCAGACTGGTGCAATCAGGATGTTGTAGGTTTTATCTATTGTTATTTAAAATGTTCCTAATTATTCAATATTTCTTTTTTGTTCCTTGAAAGATCACATATAAGGTCATGTTCTTCTTAATTCATGCTTTTATTTCAGTTCAAAAGGGTGTGTACTCTCTTTTTTAGATCCACCCTGTAATGAATAGATTCAGTGCCACCCAGATCAAATCAAATTTCAGATGATGATGGGTTCCTTTTTAAATCAGTTTCTGCCCCAAAGTCTTTTCCTCATACCATCTCAAGAAGTTTTTTCTACTAGCTCGCTCATAAGGGATGAACGTATAGGTATGAATTTGTGGCAGTCGTAGTAGTGGTATATATTTTTGTGATGCTGCTTTAGGACAATGGGAATTGTACAATAGAATAGAATAGAATAAAATTCTCAAAGGTTGAACTATTCAGCCCCACTAGTGGTAAAATCTTCTTAAATATCAAAAGATAGTAACAATATATCAGTGTGGCATGAAAATATATAAATGTAACTATATCTATATTGTATAACTTCAGTCCTTCATTCATCATGCTTTTGGAAGGCTCTGTATACACCCCAGTGGAAGAACAAGTAGTAGATTTGTTTGTTATACTGCATATATCCATTTTTAGTAATAGTATCGATTACCTTTAAGTTATCTTGTAACAATTATGGCACATTTTCTGTAAAAGTATTTCTCACATGTATGCCAAAAATTACATTCCATGTTTTTACTTCGTTTCATGCCAAGCTTGGAATTGGATTTATATCCCAGCAGCAAGTTTCAAAGTTCGAAACTCCCCCAATCATGTGAAATAATCCTACATAGAGTGAAACCTACCTGTTGTGCGAGTTTTGCTGGTCCTGGAGCGAAATACAAAACCTTCTTCGTTTCCATTCTGTACAATCTGAGTAAAAATGAATTCAAGATATTTTAACATCCATTTAAATGCCTCTGTGGCTTTGTTTATTGTATGCTTGATTAAAGAACACTGAAGTATTTGGTTTATTACCTGCCTTATAGTTAGCTGTAGAAAAGGTGAACCCTGGTCCTCCTGACTGAGCTGTGTGGAATGATGTGCACGGCAATTATAAATGCCACTGCTACGTGATTGCTTTAAAGGGAACAACCCAAGTCATTTGCATAAAATGAAAAAAATTTACTGTCTAAGCTGCTTGGATCTATTTAACAAGTTGTTGCTTTTAAAATGTCTTACCAGTATAACTTATGAAGAAGCATGAATCTTGAAAATTGTAAAGATTTTTTTTTTTTTTCTCCCTGGAAAAACTCCTGTAATTACAATTCAGTTTGATTTAGAAAATGCTTTTAAAGATAAATCAGAAATCATACATAGACAAATATATAGTCATTTACATATAAAGAGGGGCAAAAAAGTATTTAGTCAACCACCAATTGTGCAGAAAATCACACTGTCTAATTTTTAAAGATTTTATTTGCAAATTATGGTGGAAAATAAGTATTTGGTCAATAACAAAAGTTCATCCCAATACTTTGTTATATACCCTTTGTTGGCAATGACAGAGATCAAACATTTTCTGTAAGTCTCCACAAGCTTTTTTACACACTGTTGCTGGTAGTTTGGCCCATTCCTCCATGCAGATCTCCTCTAGAGCAGTAATGTTTTGGGGCTGTCCCTGGGCAATATACATGGCCCCATTCATTCTTTCCTTTCCACGGATCATCCTGGTCCCTTTGCAGAAAAACAGCCCCAAAGCATGATGTTTCCACATCTTTGGAAGATTATCAGTGGTCTTGTATGTCTTTCATTTTCTAATAATTGCTCTCACAGTTGATTTCTTCACACCAAGCTGCTTACCTATTGCAGATTCAGTCTTTCAAGCCTGGTGCAGGTCTACAAATTTGTTTCTGGTGTGCTTTGACAGCTCTTTGGTCTTGGCCATAGTGGAGTTTGGAGTCTGGCTGTTTAAGGTTGTGGACAGGTGTCTTTTTTATGAAATAAAATATAATATTACGAGCTCAAACAGGTGCCAATAATACAGGTAACCAGGTGACCAAATACTTATTTTCCACCATAATTTGCAAATAAATTCTTTAAAAATCAGACAATGTGATTTTCTGGATTTTTTTCTCATTTTGTCTCTTATAGTTGAAGTGTACCTATGATGAAAATTACAGGCCTCTTTCATCTTTTTAAGTGGGAGAACTTTTGATGGCTGACTAAATACTTTTTTGCCCCACTGTATTCAGTCATTTATAGTTTTTCAGGGACACATGTACTGTATGATTCCACAAACTAGGTCATTTAACAGTATAAAAAAAAAAAAGTGTACAGATGTTTTATTGAACTTTTATTTGAAACAACTGCTTTACACACACTCTGCCTTCAGGCAGTTCGTTTATCCCCAAACATTCAGCTTGAAAATTTGCAATGTTTCTTGTCGAACCTGCAAGACGTGTTCTTCACTGGTTGGTGATTGTTTTTCAGACCTTGTGAACCAGTTCATCCCCATCTGTGATACGCAGTTTAATAGGAATTAGGTGCGGTGACTTGGCAGGCAATTGCATGATAGAAAACACTCCTGCACACTTTGTGCTGGATATGAAAGAAAGGCAACATGCATGTGTCTCAAAAACTATAAAAGAAAGTGTAAAAACAGACATTGTATATGTATGTCTAAACCACCTGGATTTAACAAAGAAAATAAGTAAGATAATTAAATAATTACTGCATGGGTGATTATGTTTTAGCTGGCAACAAGTTATTGAACCCTAACTGATGCAGTGAGTAGCTTCTCATTTCTTAAACAAACATGTCGGAAGACATGTCCTGTGGTCGGGAAAAAGATGTTAATCTGTTTCAGAAGAGTCAAATTATTGGCATGTATTATTGGCAGTAAAGAAAACATCATCTTCTTTCGGCTGCTCCTATTAGGGGTCGCCACAGCGGATAATTCTTCTCCATACCACCCTGCCATGAATTATTGGCAATAAAAAAAACATCATCTTTTCTTCTTCTTTCGGCTGCTCCCAAATAGGGGTCGCCACAGCGGATCATTTGTCTCCATACCCCCGTCCTCTACATCTGCCTCTTTCACACTAACTACCTGCATGTCTTCCCTCACCACATCCATGAACCTCCTCCTTGGTCTTCCTCTTTTCCTCCTTCCTGGTGGCTCCATCCTCCTCTCCTACCAATATAACTCATGTCCTTCCTCTGCACATGTCCAAACCATCTTAATCTCGCCTCCCTCACCTTGTCACCAAAACGTCCTACATGCGCTGTCCCTCTAATAAACTCATTTCTAATCTTGTCCATCGTCATCACTCCCAATAAAAACCTCAACATCTTTAGCTCTGCTTCCTGTCTTCTACTCAATGCCACTGTCTCTAAACCATACATCATCTCAGGTCTCACCACAATCCTATAAAATTTCCCTTTCACTCTCGCAGAGACCCTTCTATCACAAATCACTCCTGCTATTAGTCTTCTCCACCCACTCCACCCTGCCTGCACTCTTTTCTTTACTTCCCTAACACACTCTCCATTACTTGGTGTGGCTGGAATTTTACCTTCTCACGACCTTCAAATTTAAAATTCAGTGCTTTAAAAGGATTCTAATGATCCATATTATTTATTACACTTTTTTTCTTCTTCAAAAAATAAGTGTACAACTATAGAAATAGCGCTCAGTGGTAGAGTTATCGCAAAAAAAATATTGATGAACCAATAGTATTTTATGTCATATAAGCATATATGTAGCATAACATACAAAATTAAATCATTTGAATGTATAATCGTTCTTACTTCCACCCATTCTCTTCTGGTGTGGGTAGAGAGCGCACTAAAAGCATGATGAACGCAGGACTGATACTCACCCTGAACCATAAATGCAGAACTCTTTCTAGAGCGGAGCCGCCCGGCCAAACTGAGCAATTGAGAGCGATGGGCCTTAGTCAGGGAGATGACCAATAACCCGATGGTCACTCTAAAAGAGCTCCAGCATTTCTTTTTGGAGAGAGAGGAACCATCCCAGGAAGAACAATCATCTCTGCAGCACTCCACCAATCAGGCCTGTATGGTAGAGTGGCCAGATGGAAGCCACTCCTCAGTAAATGGCACATAACAGCCCGCCTACAGTTTGCCAGAAGGCACCTGAAGGACTTTCATGCCATGCAAGATTGAACTCTTTGGCCTGAATGCCACGCGTCATGTCTGGAGGAAACCAGGCACCGTTCATCACCTGGCCAATACAATCCCTACAGTGAAGCATGGTGGTGGCAGCATCATGCTGTGGGGATGTTTCTTCTGAATATTATTAACTCTTCACTATCATTAGGACATGTCCCTAAATCCCTCAAGTTAGCAGTTATTAAGCCCCTCATTAAAAAACCTAATCTGGATCCAAACACGCTATCGAATTACAGACCAATTTCAAATCTCCCATTTATGCCTAAGATTTTAGAAAAGATTGTCGCTGCCCAGTTATGTTCTTACCTGCAAGAGAACAATATCTTTAAAGAATTTCAGTCAGGTTTTAAGCCCCATCATAGCACAGAAACTGCTCTAGTTAAAATCACTAATGACCTGTTTTTAGCTTCAGACCAAGGCTTCATCTCGCTGTTGGTTCTATTAGATCTTAGTGCTGCATTCGACACTATAGACCATGATCTCCTCGTAGATCGCTTACAAAATTACATCGGCATTCAGGGACAGGCATTTAGCTGGTTTAAATCCTACCTGTCCGATCGTTACCATTTCGTAGATTTAAATAAAGAGATATCCAATGCAAGTAAATTATGGCGGGCCGCAAGGTTCAGTTCTAGGACCCCTGCTCTTCACAATATACATGCTTCCGGTAGGAAATAGTATTAGAAGGCATGGAATTAGCTTCCATTGTTATGCTGATGATACTCAGCTATATATCTCATCTAAACCAGGCGATATAGCTCAATTAGCTCGCATAACTGAGTGTGTTAGGGAAATAAGAGCTTGGATGACCCATAACTTTCTACTTTTAAATTCTGATAAGACTGAGATTTTGCTCATCGGCCCAAAAACTAGCATCTCAACCTGCATTTAGACGGATGTTCTGTAACCACTAGTTCAACGGTAAAAGACCTGGGAGTTATTTTAGACAGCAAATTGTCTTTCAAATATCATATCAACCAAGTTACAAAAACAGCCTTCTTTTACCTTAGAAATATTTCTAAGTTAAGATGTTTCTTTATATATATATATATATATATATATATATATATATATATATATATATATATATATATATATATATATATATATATTGTCTATATCCGATGCAGAGAAGCTCGTCCATGCATTTATGACCTCCAGAATAGACTACTGTAATGCATTACTAGGTGGATGTCCTGCATCATTAATAAACAAGCTTCAGTTAGTCCAGAATGCAGCAGCCAGAGTTCTCACAAGGTCAAGAAAATATGATCACATAACCCCAATCCTATCGTCCCTACATTGGCTTCCGGTTAAGTTTCGAATAGACTACAAACTATTACTTCTCACTTATAAAGCACTAAATGGTTTGGCTCCTATGTATCTATCCAGTCTTTTAACACGCTACAATCCGTCACGCTCCCTGATATCTCAAAACTCTGGGCTTCTAGTAGTTCCTAAAATAGCAAAGTCCACTAAAGGTGGTAGAGCATTTTCACATTTAGCTCCTAAACTCTGGAATAGTCTTCCTGACAGTGTTCGGGGCTCAGACACACTCACCCAGTTTAAGTGTAGATTAAAAACATATCTTTTTAGCAAAGCCTACACATAACACACATCACATATCATAACCTTGTGCTCCAGAACATCTGATCACATGCACATTATCAACTTGTGCTAATAATATCATGAACAGCAGCTACGCTAATTCCTCTCCACTGCTTCTCTTTCTCTCCCCATCCCGAGACACCCTGAGGTTTGGCCAGCTCCAGTTACCTCCCACCTCGTGATGATTACGGACCTTTGAAGAAGTAGATGCCGAACTTGCAAACATCCCGAACCATCTAGAGACGTACCAGTGCCATTTGGATCCCGCTACATGTGTGGAGTTTTGACATTGGACCTCCTGGAGTGTTTAAAGGTTTTGGCATGGAGAAGCTGATGCTGGATCTGTGATGATCACAAATGCTGAGCTTATAAAACTAGGAGCTACTAACCATATAGACTGTATAAGACTGCAGAAAGAACATCACTTATAATCTTATACTCCAGTACTCATGTTAGTTCTCTCTCTCCAGTGTTCTGTATTGTTGAAAGATTTATGATCAAACTCTTGATGTCACCCAAATGAGGATGGGTTCCCCTTTTGAGTCCGGTTCCTCTCAAGGTTTCTTCCTCATAACATCTAAGGGAGTTTTTCCTTGCCACAGTCTCCACGGCTGCTCATCAGGGACAAATTCACACCATTCACCTTAACTGTTGATTTGTGTAAAGCTGCTTTTAGACAATGTCTGTTGTGAAAAGCGCTATACAAATAAACTTGACTTGACTTTTTCAGCAGTAGGAACTGGGAGACTGGTCAGGATTGAGGGAAAGATGAATGCAGCAATGTACAGAGACATCCTTGATGAAAACCTTCTGCAGAGCACTCTGGACCTCTGACTGGGGCGATGGTTCGTCTTCCAACTGGTCAACGACCCTAAGCACACAGCCAAGATAACAAAGGAGTGCATATTAGACGACTCTGTGAATGTCCTTGAGTGGCCCAGCCAGAGTCCAGACTTAAACCTGATTGAACATCTCTGGAGAGATCTATAAATGGCTGTGCATCCAAACTAATGGAGGTTCTGCAAAGAAGAATGGGGGTTGAAACTGCGGTGTGCCAAGCTTGTAGCATCGTACTCAAAAAGACTTAAGGCTGTAATTGGTGCCAAAGGAGCTTCAACAAAGTATTAAGCGAAGGCTCTTTCACGTTGTCATTATGAGGTATTTGTAGAATTTTGGGGAAAATAATGGAAAAGGTGAAGTAATGTAAATACTTTCCTTATGAACTGTATATTCTTGAGATCCATTCCTTTTGGATGGAGTTCTCATCAACTAGAAACCTCCACATGGACAGTATATTGAAAATACATGAGATTACTGTGAGATACATGAGATTATCATGGCTTCGGAAGATTAGTGGCCTTCTGATACCTTCAACAAAAGAGACTTGGTTATAAAACGATAATGAATTTTCTTCTTACACAATTGCGATAGGCGAGTTGCTCAAGTGGAAGTCTTGTTTCTCTTCGTATGTCTCGAGTGTCTCGTATACAGTTTTTTCCAGGTCAGCTCATCGGTTTAGAAACAAATAGGATTTTACACATCAATTTCGAATTCTTTTTATTACATAACCAGCGAGTTGATTAAAGGATTGAATATGCTGAAGGAACAGTCGTGCCGCCCCAACGCTCAGGTTAGGGAACGTAACATAAAATTACATTTAAGAAAAAAAAAAGGAAAACGTTGAAAGAAATGGTTGCATAGAAATAAAGGTAAACTTCTCATCGTTTGTTTTGTAATGCCGTATTGCAAAAAGGTTGCTTGGACTTACATAATAATGCTATATCTGTAAAAATCCATGATAACAACCTTCACATTTGATACCCTAATTCAGTCCTTTTTTTTTTCACTAATATATCGCTAATCACTAATATAAAAAAAAGCAAAAAAAAAAAGATCAAACACTATTATTACAGTATTGAGAGCTCTGCAGTGTTGCAGCATTTACACAAGTTCTCCCTCCCGTAACCAAAAGCAGCTCTGGGAAAGAAAACGAATTAAAGTGTTTAACCAGTAGTGTCCTATAATGCGAACGGCTCGGAAAAACCACCGCCTCATTGCGTGAGATCGGCGGCGGCTTCCCCTTCAGCCGTCGCCTCCGTGTGCAGCAGCTCTGGACTCAGGTTGCGAGTTTCTGCAATAAGACGTTTAACGCCCACCATCCACTGGCTCACTTCGTTAACGTAGTCGACCATCAGGGCTCGGTGAATCTCGTCCGCTTTGTCCCAATTCTTATTGCTTAGCTCTTAAAAAAAAAAACACACACACACACACACACACACACACACACACACACATATATATATATATATATATATATATATATATATATAAAGATCTCCGAGCTAATTTTTCTATTCTTCAATACTACATTCTTTTTTCCTTTAGAAAGCTTTCTGGTTTTGATGTTGGTTTACCCTTTTTTTCATGAGAATGGATTTGGACTGTAATGAATAAAAACAGTTGGCTACATTGTTACAATGCGACTGCCATGAAGAGTTTTGGTTTGAAATGTCCATCAGTGATCACCTCCATGATGAAACTATATGTGGATTATGTGGAATGGTGGATGGGTGGATGGATGGGTGGATGGGTGGATGGATGGGTGGATGGGTGGATGGATGGGTGGATGGATGGGTGGATGGATGGGTCAGTGAACAGATGAGTTAGTGAGTAAGTGGGTGGATAAGTGAATGTATTGAATAGAAGGGTGGATGGGTGGACGGATGGGTCAGTGAACAGATGAGTTAGTGAGTAAGTGGGTGGATAAGTGAATGTATTGAATAGAAGGGTGGATGGGTGGACGGATGGGTCAGTGAACAGATGAGTTAGTGAGTAAGTGGGTGGATAAGTGAATGTATTGAATAGAAGGGTGGATGGGTGGACGGATGGCAAGGTGAGTGGGCTGACAGGTAAATGTGTGTATTAGTAGGTGTGTGAGTGGGTGAATTTATTGGAAGGGTGGATGGATATGAGTGTGGATGAATAGATTTCTGGAGAGACGAATAGATGGTTGGAGCGACGTATGAACAGATAGATTTGTGGATGGATGGATAGATGCATTGTGAACAGCTATCTATGTGAAAAGTAACTAAATATAAAGGCTACAGGCAGTATAAATGTGCAGAAGCTGTCAAGAACGTACACTAGGATTATATACTGATTATATATATATATATATATATATATATATATAAATATATGGCAAAATACATGGGATGGTTAATTTTGAGCCTGGTTCCTCTCAAGGTTTCTTCCTCATATCATCTCAGGGAGTGGCCTTGCTCATTAGGGACAAACTTAAAGGGACTTAATTATAACACTTAACTTGATATTTAATTCTATTCAATTTGATACACTCCATACAGATGAATTGATTCTACTGAATGGTGTAATTATAAAAATTTACGCACGAAAGGTAAAATATTGGTTCGTTGGATAGAAAAAAATGGTATATGTGTATATATATATATATATATATATATTTTTTTTTTTTATTTTTTTTTTTTTATTATTTATTTATTTTTTTTCTTTAAGGCACAACTCACCTTGGGAAAGTCCGTGCATCCGACATTTAACCGGCACAGAGAGTTTCCCACTTCTCCACATCTCTTCAAAAATCTTCAGTCGCCTCTCGACGTCATCGCACACCTGCTTCTGTAACACGATTGCATAAAACGCTGCTGAATTTCATACGGCTTGAGTTTCACTCTTTAAAAATCAGAAAGATCCAGAAATATTGTACTGTAGTATTCAGGAGCAGGAAATATAAAAAGAGTATAACATACATGAGCAACCGCAACCGCTAACTTGGAGGCACACAGTTGTACATGACATCTTTGGCTCTAGAAATTTTTCTTCTCACTAGAACTACAAGACCCAAACCTGTTCCAGCATGACAATGCCGCTGCACACAAAGCCAGATCCATGAGTTGGTTTTTTTTTTATAAACACCCCCCGAAAAAAGGAAAACACAGAAGAAAAAGAAACAGAACTGCAGTGAAATTACAACAGACACACTTTACATGGGGTTGGGGAGGAAGTTCTTGAATAGTCTGCGATAGAGCTTTGAACCCTATTGAACTTTGGGATTAATTTTTCCCCAGATCGCACCCCAGGCCTCTTCACCTCACCCACATCAGGACCTGACTTTACTAACACCCTTGTGGCTGGATGAAATCTTACAGATCTCCAAAAACACACTCCGGAATCTAGACCATCTTACCAGAAGAGTGGAGTTTTTTCTAACAGGAAATGGGGACTAAATGTGGAATAGGATGTTCTGAATAATCACATACCAATCTTATGGTCAGGTGTCCACAACCCATGTTCCTCCTCTGCACATGTCCAAACCATTTTAATCTCGCCTCCCTCACCTTGTGTCCAAACCGTCCTACATGCGCTGTACATCTAATAAACACGTTTCTAATTCTGTACGAATGGGAGCTTTGAAAATAGTTTTGGACTGTAGTTAATGTCAACAGACTGCTACACTGACTCAGGACTACTTTTTGCCTCTGATCATCATCACTGTACCCAGCAACATCGTATATCTGCTATAAATGGACACTCGGTGCAACCCAGATGAGGATGTCATGGATTTGACCTTCTACTGCACTACCGTTTTGCTGTTTATACACCAAAGAGAACCCACTATTTATACACACTTTATATATTGTGCTTGGGAGAAATCAATGCTCAGGTTAAATGTGACGTACCCTAATTCGGAAAAAATTGGGACACTGAAAAAAAAAGGGGGGGGGGGGGGATAAGGACATTTAGAATTTGACTATATTGTAAAATCATGACATGAAACACACAACAAAGGACACCCAGAACTGCTGAGCAGCTCAAATCTAGTATCCTGTATACGGACAGAAGACGTGGCGCTACACCGTGGTAAACGTGGCCCTGTGCCAACCTTGAGACCTGTTGCAGCCATAAAATTCAAAAAGACCTTTTTTTTCCCCTTCAAATGGTATCAATTTTTAGTTGAAACGTTTATGAGGGTTTTGTTGTTGTATTTATGCGATTTGCAAATCGTCAGATTCTGTTTTTATTTACTTCTTGCACATTGTACCAACTTTTTGGGAAGTACGATTGTATAAATATGCAGTATAACTAATTTAATGGTGCATTTGCACCCCCTACATCACCATGCGTACCCCCAAGTTTGGTAACCACTGCTTTAACATCTCTGCTTTAATTCCAGTCATTTTGACTTTTTTAATTTTTTTTACATGCCAAAATGTTAAATATTGATAAGAGATAAAATAGGGACGTGGTAGTTTAGTGAATAAGATGTTAGACTTCTGATCGGAAGGTCATGGGTTCATATCCCAGCACCACCACAATGCCACTGCTGGGCCTTTGAGCAAAACCATGAACCTTCAATTGCTCAGCCGTATAACTGAGATAAATCTGGCGTCTGCCAAATGCCATAACTGTGCAATGCTCATGTTTACCATCCTCTTTGTTTGGTTTAACGTTGCTACGTGGCTCGTTTTTATTTTTCCGCGGTTACCTTTACAGTTTGCCGACACGCATTCAGTGACCAGGCAAGTGGTTCTTGAACGTCGCTAAGGTTGGGTTCGTTCTCCGGTTGTACAGTCGAGTCAGGGTGGGCCTTTGAAGGCGAGTCCTCTACACCGCATGAAGAAACGTGACCCTTAGGAGGTGGAGTGAATCCGGCCACAGGAGGAGGCGCTGAATGACTCGGAGGAATTGAATTAGAGGCCGGAGAGGAAGGTATCGCCGAGTCGGGACCTGGAAACAAAAGTCGGGACCTGATCTACTGTACTGGAAGAGTTTACCAATCAGGATAAGCAATAAGCATTGAATAAAGGGAATCGCTGTGTGTTAGATTAGGGCTAGTAAGTACATCAGCAGGAAAGAAAGAAAGCTGAAAGGTGATAAAGAAAGGAAGGAAACATGGAAGTAAATGGGAATGAAAGAGGGAAGGAAGAATGGGAAGGAAATGAAAAAGAAAGAAAAGAAGGAGGTTGGTTGTACAGAAGTAAGGACAGAGGGAGTGAAAAAGTATGAAAAAGGATGATAGAAAGAAAGACTTAAAGACAAAGAAAGAAAGAAAGAAAGAAAGAAAGAAAGAAAGAAAGAAAGAAAGAAAGAAAGAAAGAAAGAAAGAAAGAAAGAAAGAAAGATGAGGGAATGTGTTGAGGTTAAATAAGATGGGAATGTGATGAATGTGATGTCCATGTTAATGAAGGGGATAGTAAGTGGGATATTTTAGGCAGCAACATTTTGTCCTCAAAAATGGATGTTAGAAAAAGGAAAAATGGGCAAGCATAAGGATTTGAGTCAGTTGACATGGGCGAATTTGGGCCAAAAAATGTGACAAATGTGATATATGGGATGAATGGACTGTGATGAATGTGATATATGGGATGAATGGACTGTGATGAATGTGATATATGGGATGAATGGAGTGTGATGAGTGTGATAAATGTGATATATGGAATGAGTGTGATAAATGTGAAGGGTGTAATAAATGATATATGTGATGAGTGTGATAAATGTGATGGGTGTAATAAATTATTTATGGGATGAGTGTGATAAATGTGATATAATGGATGAATGTAAAAAAAAATGTGATATATGGGATGAATGTGATATATGGGATGAATAGGCTGTGATGAGTGTGGTGAGTGTGATAAATGTGATAACTGGTATATGGGATTAATGAGTTGTGATCAATGTGATAACTGGTATATGGGATGAATGTGATATATGGGATGAATAGGCTGTGATGAGTGTGGTGAGTGTGATAAATGTGATAACTGGTATATGGGATTAATGAGTTGTGATCAATGTGATAACTGGTATATGGGATGAATGTGATATATGGGATGAATAGGCTGTGATGAGTGTGGTGAGTGTGATAAATGTGATAACTGGTATATGGGATTAATGAGTTGTGATCAATGTGATAACTGGTTTATGGGATGAATTTGATATATGGGATGAATAGGCTGTGATGAGTGTGGTGAGTGTGATAAATGTGATAACTGGTATATGGGATTAATGAGTTGTGATCAATGTGATAACTGGTATATGGGATGAATGTGATATATGGGATGAATAGGCTGTGATGAGTGTGGTGAGTGTGATAAATGTGATAACTGGTATATGGGATTAATGAGTTGTGATCAATGTGATAACTGGTATATGGGATGAATGTGATATATGGGATGAATAGGCTGTGATGAGTGTGGTGAGTGTGATAAATGTGATAACTGGTATATGGGATTAATAAATTGTGATCAATGTGATAACTGGTATATGGGATGAATGTGATATATGGGATGAATAGGCTGTGATGAGTGTGGTGAGTGTGATAAATGTGATAACTGGTATATGGGATTAATGAGTTGTGATCAATGTGATAACTGGTATATGGGATGAATGTGATATATGGGATGAATAGGCTGTGATGAGTGTGGTGAGTGTGATAAATGTGATAACTGGTATATGGGATTAATGAGTTGTGATCAATGTGATAACTGGTATATGGGATGAATGTGATATATGGGATGAATAGGCTGTGATGAGTGTGGTGAGTGTGATAAATGTGATAACTGGTATATGGGATTAATGAGTTGTGATCAATGTGATAACTGGTATATGGGATGAATGTGATATATGGGATGAATAGGCTGTGATGAGTGTGGTGAGTGTGATCAATGTGATAACTGGTATATGGGATTAATGAGTTGTGATCAATGTGATAACTGGTATATGGGATGAATGTGATATATGGGATGAATAGGCTGTGATGAGTGTGGTGAGTGTGATAAATGTGATAACTGGTATATGGGATTAATGAGTTGTGATCAATGTGATAACTGGTATATGGGATGAATGTGATATATGGGATGAATAGGCTGTGATGAGTGTGGTGAGTGTGATAAATGTGATAACTGGTATATGGGATTAATGAGTTGTGATCAATGTGATAACTGGTATATGGGATGAATGTGATATATGGGATGAATAGGCTGTGATGAGTGTGGTGAGTGTGATAAATGTGATAACTGGTATATGGGATTAATGAGTTGTGATCAATGTGATAACTGGTATATGGGATGAATGTGATATATGGGATGAATAGGCTGTGATGAGTGTGGTGAGTGTGATAAATGTGATAACTGGTATATGGGATTAATGAGTTGTGATCAATGTGATAACTGGTATATGGGATGAATGTGATATATGGGATGAATAGGCTGTGATGAGTGTGGTGAGTGTGATAAATGTGATAACTGGTATATGGGATTAATGAGTTGTGATCAATGTGATTACTGGTATATGGGATGAATGTGATATATGGGATGAATAGGCTGTGATGAGTGTGGTGAGTGTGATAAATGTGATAACTGGTATATGGGATTAATGAGTTGTGATCAATGTGATAACTGGTATATGGGATGAATGTGATATATGGGATGAATAGGCTGTGATGAGTGTGGTGAGTGTGATAAATGTGATAACTGGTATATGGGATTAATGAGTTGTGATCAATGTGATAACTGGTATATGGGATGAATGTGATATATGGGATTAGTAGGCTGTGATGAGTGTGGTGAGTGTGATAAATGTGATAACTGGTATATGGGATTAATGAGTTGTGATCAATGTGATAACTGGTATATGGGATGAATGTGATATATGGGATGAATAGGCTGTGATGAGTGTGGTGAGTGTGATAAATGTGATAACTGGTATATGGGATTAATGAGTTGTGATCAATGTGATAACTGGTATATGGGATGAATGTGATATATGGGATGAATAGGCTGTGATGAGTGTGGTGAGTGTGATAAATGTGATAACTGGTATATGGGATTAATGAGTTGTGATCAATGTGATAACTGGTATATGGGATGAATGTGATATATGGGATGAATAGGCTGTGATGAGTGTGGTGAGTGTGATAAATGTGATAACTGATATATGGGATTAATGAGTTGTGATCAATGTGATGAGTGTGATAACTGTGATATATGGGATGAATGGGCTGTGATGAATGTGATAAATATGATAAGTTTGCTGACTGTGATCAATGTGATGAGTGTGCTGACTGTGACTGACTCTGAGCTGAGAGTTGAGGTGGAGGAACTCTCTTGTTGAGAAGATTCCGCTTCTGCCCCCCGGTGGTGTTGGTCTGCAAGCCGTATGAAAACTGCGGAGGGTCATTCCATCCTCTCTCCTGGTTCCCTACACAACCATCACAAAAATAAAAAACAAATACAACTAATCAATTATTACTTTATTAAACCCTGTGCACTTTTTTCCTCCTGAATGGAACCACTTCCGCCTTCAGGCAACATGTACTTTGGACCAACAGCCAATCTTAGAGCCCAACACCGAACAGCAGCCAATCAGAACCCAGGGGCGGGAACACCATAACCCAATCACAGCGTGTTTCTCAGAAAGGGAAAAAACACGCTACGTGGACTGCTAGTTTATAAACACCTGATCACAGCGAATAAGAACCGCATTGCTTTAATATACACTTCTACAAGGCGTTTTCCCGCTTCGAGTACAATCAACCTAAAATATATTTTACCTGGTTTAATATAAAAGTCGCTCATAGCAGCTGATCACAAAAACATAAGACAAGACGAGAAGCGGATGCCGTCACAAGCCCCTGAAAGTGAGAACATCCGGAAACATCCGGTGTGTCTGCATTTCAGAATAAGAGTCACAATCCGACATGCTCAGGAAAATGACCATCATAGGGGGTGGGAGTGTGTGTGTGTGTGTGTGTGTGTGTGTGTGTGTGTGTGTTCACACAATAGGACCATCATAGGTGCGTGTGTGTGTGTTTTTACACAATAGGACCACCATAGGTGTGTGTGTGATTTTTTAGGTGTGTGAGTTTTTACACAATTATAGGTGTGTGTGTGTGTGTGTGTGTGTGTGGTGTGTGTGTGTGTTTACACAATTGGACCATCATAGGTGTGTGTGTGTGTGTGTGTGTGTGTGTGTGTGTGTGTGTGTGTGTGTGTGTGTGTGTGTGTGTGTGTTTGTTTGTTTGTTTACACAATTGGACCATCATAGGTGTGTGTGTGTGTGTGTGTGTGTGTGTGTGTGTGTGTGTGTGTGTGGTAACTAATATCCCGATTTGTGAATTGTTTTCCACCCTCTTGTCAAGTTTTCTGATTTGATGCACTTGATAGATTTTGGATTTGGTCAGATTTCGGATGGATTTGGATCAGTTTTGAATTTGGATTTAATGGATTTGATTCGTTTGGATGGATAAGACGAATTTAATTGATTTGCTCGATTTTGGATGGATTTGGTGGATTAATTGGATTTGATGGATCGGACCAAATCATGTTTTACAAAGCACATGCATATATATATATATATATATATATATATATATATATATATATATATATATATATATATATATATATATATATATATATATATAAAATTCCTATATATAAATAAAAGCTACTTGACGTGACTTCAATTCAATTCATTTTTATTTGTATAGAGATTTTAACAATGAACATTGTCTCAAAGCAGCTTTACACAGATAAAGATGAAGAATTAATATGATTCTTATGTATACGTTTGTCCATGATGAGCGAGCCGGTGGCGACTGTGGTAAAGGAAAAACTCCCCGAGACGGCATGTGGTAGAAACCTTGAAAGGAACCAGATTCAAGAGGGAACCACGTCCTCATCTGGGTGGCATCGAATGTCTATTTATCACAGCAAAACGTTGTTGAGATGTGCGGTGATGGTGATCAAGCAGGAACAGAGGAGGACTTGACTCCTCCCTTAATATCACTAATAACAGCTTTAATTTGTCAGACTCCCAGGAGCTACCCAGGGTCGATCAGGACTTACTGCACAAACTAGTTTTACTGGAATTATTTAATTATATCGCTTATTAAAAATAAATAAGGCTGAAATGATTGAAACAGAAACCTGGCCTAATGGAGGGTGTGAATTTCCTGTATATTGTGTTAGCTTGTACTTGTTGTACAGCTTTTTCTAATTCAGCTCAAGTCATAACAAGAGATTTGGGGTTTTTTTTGTTTTCAAGAAAGCAACTTCTAATAGGGATCAGTTCTTCCCTTATCACTGATTATATACCTAAATCATACAAATTAGGAGTAAAAAAAAACCCTCATTTAAACAAAACTGACCTTGATCCCTGTCAGATATCTAACTATAGGACAAAATCAAACCTTGGGTTTATCTCCAAGATTCTAGAAAAGCACATGAAATACATACTAAGGTCAAATTGCTTGCAGATTTTTATACCACTGATAATAATATTCGCCTTGAGAAAAAAAAGGTTTACTTTTAAAAACATGTACATTCGGCTTACAAGGGCTGTTTATACAGTTGCTCAGTTTTCTCAACAAAAAGTATACAAACATTTTGCGAATAGTGTGTTTTATTTGTTCTTGTTGTTGTTGTTTTTTTGTAGTTTAATGGCATGCCAGCTACAGGTTCCCTGATGGTCTAGTGGTTAGGATGCGGCGCTCTCAACGCTGCGGCCCGGGTTCGATCCCCGGTCAGGGAACCGACCCCAGCCATTAGGGTTGCACAAGCCTTAGTGCCTTAGGGTTGCATTAGGAAGGGCATCCAGCATAAAAACATGTGCCAAATCAAACATGCGGATGAGCTGCTGTGGCGACCCCTAATGGGAGAAGCCGAAAGAAAGAATGGCATGCCAGCTACCTTGGCTATTTTCCTGTCAGGAAACTTTCCTGCCAAGAATGTTCTGAATTATTTGACAAAGCAGTGTCCGTTGACCTACATGTAATCCCTATGTTATTAAAGCTGTATGCTTCTGTTACTCAACAAAAGAGGCAGTAACATTTCTGTTCATATTTGCGCTAGGATTACACAGGGCTGGGTCAATCTACTCCTCTGCTTCCTCTGAGGACGTTGTGAAACACAATCCATTGATGCTCTGCGTGCTAAGCGGGTCATGCAGAGGTCGGCTGCGGCAGGCATCCTGAACAACTGACAAAAAATATCCTGTAATTCTTTCACAGTGTATACATTAATTATTTATTTATGATGAACCAGGATTTTGTGTATTATTATACTTAGTGCAGAATTCCCTGTGAAGGACTCAAACGTTCGATCATGTATTTTGTATGTGCTTTTTGAAAATCCACTCTCCTAAGATGTTTCACTAGATTTTGGAGTGTTCTTGTGAAAACTTGTGCTCATTCAGCCACAAGAGAGTTAGTAAAATCAGGTACTGATGTAGGTGAGGTAAACAAGGGTGCTGTCAGTACCAATTGTTCCCAAAGGTGTTCAATAGGTTTGAGGTCAGAGCTCTATAGCAGGCCACTTTACATTTTCCAATCCATCCCATATCTTCCAGGAGCTGACTTTGTGCACAACTTTGGGTCTCCTAGTTCAAAGGAAGGGAAACATTTCTGGTACCTCATCCAAAGATAACCTATACAAACGCGTGCCTCCAACTTTGTGTTAAATTTTTTTTGTCAGGTGTCCCAATACTTTTGTTAGTATTTGTTAATGTATTACAAAACAATGTAAATCTGAATGTACTTGTGATTTTAGGGACGTAATATTAGTAAAGACCCTGTCCTGGCTTCCTCTGTCCATTTACAAACAATCCGTTTACTTCCGAGCAATACACTATTTTCATTACAACCCCATTCATATTGGATTGAATGAACTTCTCATACTGCAAGACTATTTATTCAATCGGTTTTCACAAGCAATTCATAAAATAAAAGCTTAGCAGCCGAAAATGATGATAAGCAAAAGTTTTACGTATCTCGTGTTTGGCATTGCGTCACACACTTCCACAAAGGATTTCATGAGTAAAAGAGGAACAAAGGGGCCTCGATAGTAACTTTCGTAGCAGACCTAAAAGTCATTTTAAGATTTTCCAAGATAGAAAGCTCGTCTGCTGAATTGCCAGTGTTTTCCCCAGCATGACATACTCATACGATGAGTATGACAGTATTAAAGTTGTAGTTGATTAAGAGTTTCCATTAAAAGATTGTACAATAGGAAGTGTGATTATTTTATTCTGACTCGACCTCCAAAAGTAGGTCTAGTCAGACAATTCTATTAATTATTATTTATAGACCCCCAGGGCCCTACTCTGCTATTCTCATAGAAATTGCAGATTTCAACACAAATGTAGCTACTTCTTTAGACAAAGCATTAATTGTTGGTGACTTTAATATTTGTTTTGATAATCAGGAAGACTCCTTAAGAGCAGCAGTTGTGTCCATTCTAGATTCAGTTGGAATAAACCAGAATGTTATAGGACCCACTCATAGTGGTGGACACACTCTTGATTTGTTATAACATTTGGATTTAAAATAAAATGTTTAGTCATAATTCCACAGTCTGAAGCTATTTCAGACCATTACCTTATCTCTTTTAAATCTGCCTCAGTCGTTGCATTAGTACCTCGCCACGTTACCGTATTAAGCGTACATTTACGTCAACTACAGCAGCGAGTTTTATCAATAATCTGCCGGGAATGACTATATTATATAGATTTTACAGGAAGAGGAAATTTACCGGATGTTTAATGAGCCGGTTGAGTTAGTGCTCCTTGATGGCAGCTCCATTCTTTCTTTTGGGAACTTTATTAGTTTTAGCTCAGTGTTATATCAGTGTAAAGTGTTATATTTTGGACCAGGTGGTTGTGAGTTTTAATTTTAGCTACTGTTGTGACCTTAAGCACCCTTAACCCTGTTCAGTTGTTCAATAAGATTAATATAAATCGCCTTGAATGAGGGCATCTGCCATTAAGCTGTTAATATGAATGTAATTACTCTTCAGGAGTTACTGTAGGATGTAATTATAATGTAATAATAACACAATTTTCATTTATGATGACTTTACTAGATTTGAACATATTACTACTGCTGTATGAAATGTGTTGAAACTATGAAGTACTGAAGTGAAATTTTGGGCCGGTTACGATCCACCATGTCTGCTGTTATCAAAAGGTGCAGGCTCTTTGTTAGGACCTTGAAAAGTGAAGGCTTCAGCAGAGGGCAAATATTTTCCGAAAGAAGTCCCACAGTTATGGAACAGTCTTCAAATTATTGTTCATGACACGGGTTCAGTCTTTAAGTCTTGACTGAATTGACTTGCCTGAATATTTGTTCGGTCAGGGTTTTTGCTAAATAGCGTTTTTTATTTTCTTTTTTCTTAGGTGCAAGTGCAATTCTGGAGGGTTTATGGGCATTTAGTGTTTTGGTGAAACTGCAGAAAAGTGGAAGAAATTCCACATCACCTAAAAAGCCAATTCAAGCAAGATTATGGTCTGGTTTTTTTTTTTAATTACACAGCCAAACAATGTTAAAAAAAAAATTATTCAGAGCTTTAGTGTATGAGAGAAAGAACATTTTATTTAACTGGAAATTCTACTTTTATGAGTGATCGGTTAATCATCATAATAGTGTAAAACCCATCGAGGATATCTTGTGAGAAAAGACAAAATCATTCTGATGCTATGAGGTGTCACTGATATCACTGGAAATGCCCTTTTTCCTATGTTTTGTTCTGCAAAAAGTTCTTGCTCATGTTACTATTTTTAAAACAGATTTCTTAAGACATACATATACTAATCTGTAACAGGAAATCGCCTCTTTAAATCTGTATCTCGTCATACTCCAAGGTCGTGTTCTTCGATTTAGCTTTTTCCTAATTTTTCCATAAGATTGACCTGAAATATGGCTTGATTTTCTTATAAAGGTCAGAGAGTTTTGCTCTATGTATGCTTTATGCAAATGTATGTTTATTATTAGTAAACTAAACTTAGAGCATAAATACAAAATATTCTCATAAATGTTTTAAAGTAAGTATTGTGTTTTAAATGGCATAAATCATCAGGACACCAAACGGAACTTTTGCTATGTTTCCACACAGACGGTTTTAATTGCCGGATGTGTGCTGAAAACACATCAGTAAAACAAATGTTTTGTGATTAAACATTTTATTAGGAAGTTTATCATTTATTTATGTTCTAATCTGAGTAAAGAAAGAACGTTGTGAATAAATGTGTGTTGCATTAAAGGTTTTGATTTTGCCTCTTTTTTATTTATTTATATTTTTCATAAAAATGGTCTCTTTAAACCTTAGAACAAATTTTTTAAAACATATTTTTCATAAAAATGGTCTCTTTAAACCTTAGAACAAATCAGCACATAGCTCCAAGAAAATGTCACTTGGAAAATAGCCAGGCATCATAGCAAGAAGATCTTTGTGCTGTTTGAACACATTCTGCCTTATTTTTTCATTAGCGTTGCCTTTTATCAATGCAGAAAATGGCATTGTGCTACAGGGCATGCATGATTTATTGTCAATCTTGTAGTTATCAGTTGTTATGGAGCTGCGTAATCTGATATTAAGTTTAACACTTAAGATGGTTCGCATGCAGCTAGAAGTAAACCTTCTGATAACATCTCTAGATCATGTCTTTCATTGAATCCAGTCTTTCATTCGAAGCTTTTGTAGATAATTCTACCAGGATAACATTCTTTTAGAAATATTGCTAAAATAAAAAGAAAATTGCTGTTACCTGATGCAGAAGAACTAGTTCCTGCTTTTTTTTTTTCTTTTCTAGGTTAGACTAAATCTAATCACATCACTACTGTATTATCCATGCTACACTTGCTCCTAATAAAACATTGTATTGATTATTAAATACTACTACTATTGATATACATTATTGAATGGTCTTGTGTTGTAGCTGAGCAAGCTTTTGGCCCATTATAGCCCCCCACACCTACTACTACATATAGGTGCAGGCTATTTGTTGGTACCTCGAACAGTGAAGGCTACAACAGGGCTTTCTCTTAACAGTTTTTCTTTCCCTAAAGTTATGAAACAACCCTTAAATCAGTGTTCTGGATACAATCTTAGTCCAGGTTTAAACCTTTTGTTCAGCCAAGCCTTCTTTGAGTAGGCTTTTCTTAGGTAAACTTTTGGATGTTGTCGTCCCACGCTCTCATGCATTCACTTGGGAGTTTGTGAGTTCAAAACCCAATATCGAGTAAAACCAAGCTGCCACTGCCTGAGCAAGTTCCTCAGCCCAACTGCTCAGCTGTATAAATGGGTAATTGTCACTCTGCATAATGCCTGGAGTCATTTTCTGCACTCTGATCACAAGATACATAACCCTTAATCATCTCGCTCTTTTGAGGTACACAGATTCTTGTTCCCTTCTTTTTTTTGACCTGCTTGATCCATCCTGAAGCATGGGAGTTCTCATCATCTGAAAAGCACTCGCTGTGGTTTAATATGAACAGCTGAAAGACACATTAGATTACTGTAGATGATTTTACTCAGGAGCTATTACTAATATGAACAGTTTTGCACTCAAATGCAACCTTAACAATCATGGGACTACAATGAATGAATTCCATTTTCAGTCTGGTTCCTATCAAGGTTTCCTCCTCATGTCATCTTTTTCCTTCACCACAGCTGCTTGAAGTATTGCTCAGTGTTGGTCTGTTCACTTGACATTCCAGAAGCTCTTGATCATCTCCAGTGTTTCTATCTTTTGTATATTTTTTAAATTCTTGTTTAAAACACCATGATTCACCAAGCCTCCTGTCTGTTTCTAACTGAAACGCTGTTTAAAGGATCACAATTTTTTTTCTGCCTATCTAAAGAATTGAGCATTTCCTGAAACTGCTGCCATTGCTGCCTCATGACACATTACACAATTATCTGGCTATACAATTCAAGGGCTGAATAACATTTCCCTGAATAATTGAAAATCTTGTTTTAAATAGTAATGAACGTTACAAATCACGTGAATTATCAAAACATATTCATCATTGAGGTCATGGAAAGTCAAATGAATTAAGTGTATGAATGGTCAATCCAGGTCTCAGCAACTTAAAAAAAATATATATTAGCTCAATAAATAAATCTATAAATACTATTAAATTGTATCTAATGACAATTAGAAACAAAAACGTGTTCTGTGAGTTGTATTAAAAAGTGGTTTTAGGAAAAGAAAAAGAAAAAGAATTTAAGCTTAATAAACAGCAAATTTGTTATTGTTAAAGTTTAATTAATTTTTTATTGCTTGGGTTACGGACGGAAAACATTTGTGCAAGACTGGGAAAACTTGCCATTTAGGGGTAGCTCAATGTTGAAAATTTTGAACTTTTGATTAAAAGGTTGCGAGTTCGAATCCCAGTACTACCATATATATGAGATGATATCAAAAACTTTCAAGACCAGCTCTGTTTACAAGTAAATACTTTATTAATTCTTCAATTACACACTATTCACAACAGTGCCAACGCAAAACACCGCTAACAGCATTCCTGTCACTTCTGGAATGTGTCCTGGGAGTCTTCGTTTCAAAGGACCTTCTTCGATTCGCGCTGGATCTCCACAACGGTGTCAAAACAGCGACCTTTACGCTGGATCTTCATCTTCTGGAAGAGGACAAGTCCTGACAAAGCAGGAGCCAAATCTGGTGAGTATGGTGGGTGCGGAAGTGAGATTGTTCCCGGGAGAGACTTGTGTGTGAGGAGAGCTCCGAGTGTGCACACATGGCCAGAATAGCACCAGTTGCACAGCTCCGGATGAACACAGGACGACGTCTTTTGGCACCCTGACTTGTAAAGGTCAGTGCTCCCTGTGACTTTGCGTGCACCCCATCACAAGCTCAGGAATGGAACCAGGATGAATTCCTTTCTTCCAAGTATTCTAATATAGATCTCAGCTCATGGACTTAATTCGTTTGTGTAGGTCAGGAAGACTTGGAACAGTGGTTCCATTCTTTAGCTTGTGATGACAAGTGTCAGGTGTTGGATAACCAAATAAGTTACAACAGGATTAAATATTTTGATCATTTAAAAATAAAAAAAATAAAAAAGACCATTGAAGTACAATTGACTGTTTTTTTTTTCTTTCCCAAGCAGGCAAAATGAAAGAACAAATGGTGATAATGGAGAGTCACAACAGTGCATTTGTTTCATATTTGCAAATTTCTTAATGATTTGCTTTTCAGATCATTAGACTCTATTGGGATTTAGATATATCTGGGAGTAAACATTATTAGACTGAGTTCTCATAGTTATTAGTTACAATTATGTAATTGTAGTATGTTTTACCAGTTTTGAAAGTTTAAAAGAGGTTATTTGCAGCTATTTGACTTGTACCATCCATGTAGTGCTGAGCCAGCTTTCCCTTCAGAGTACACATTGGAGGAGTATCTGAACTGCGATATGTTGTGAAATATTACTTCAAAAAATTTTTTTCCCAACATCATGGAAGCGAATGAGTGTGAATCCTTAGCATTCGTTTCGCACCGGTGAAATGGCCATGGTGAAATTCGTCCGGAAACAACAGCCATAACAAGTAAGTACATTGTAAGTTCATTTTTATTTAATGCAAAAAAGAAGACTGGTCTTCTTGAAATCACTTGTAATACCCTCACTCATTTGTGCATATAAAAAATGTAATTTCCCCCTAGAAAATTGGTGTTTGCTGGCAGATAATGATTAGCACTGTATTGCATAACATTAACACTTGTGCCTGAGACATCAATCTCGGTGTGAAGCATTAATACAAATGGGGAAAGTTTTACTTTGGATGACAAGATCTGTGCCATGAATCAGCAAGTAAAAAGGTCTATTCTTATTCTTGCTATTACCAATGCACCATCTGAAATTGTACTGCAAAATCCTCTGAGAAATTGTCCAAAATGGATAGATAAAAATACTGGGACAACTGACATTTCCAGCCATGTGTGGTTGCTTACATACAATGTTGGAAGCATACAATTGTATAGGACGTCTTTGGATGTGGCAGTGTAAAATGTTCCTTTCAAACCTGTACACAAAGCCAGCTTCTTGCTATAGCTCTCAGACCTCAATCCTATTGAACACCTTTGGGATGAATTGGAATGCTGGTTGAACCCCAGAATCTCCACACCTCACTTACATCAGTACCAGACTTTCAACACCCTTGTGGCAAAATAAGCAGAATCTAGAACATCTTTTCAGAAGAGTGAAGGTCGTTATAACAGCAAATGGAGAACATTCGATATTAGGCGAATATATTACATGAAAGAAAAAGAAATGAGAACCATCGCCTTTCTGAATGCCATTCATTTATAGCAGAGATGCTCAAACTAGGACCCGTGACGGCAAAGTATGAGAAGAATTTTTTAAAATGCCATTAAAACAGATTTTCATTTCCAATTTCCAACATTTACTTTTGCCCATCAAATAAATGCTTTTTCATTCAAGTTTGAAGGAGTTTGACCTAGAATCCTTCCTATTATAACAGCAAATGGGGACAAAATGTGGAATGTGATGCTCAAAATACACATGCAGTTCTTAGGTTTAGGTGTCCACAAACTTTTTTATACTTATAGGGAAAGTTTTACATATTTTTTAATTCTGAGAAATAAATAAGAACATAATATTGCAACATGTTACACAATTGTATGGATTTGACAAAAATCAGTACAGCAGAAAAGTTCAAATCTAGAGGTTTCCCTCTCGGGGTTCCGGTTTTTCATCAACTTTCCAAACTGGCACTCAGAGATCACTGAGCCACAATATTAAGAGGAAATCTGAACCATTATCGCCTATTTTTCACATATTTTTCATTTTAAAATTCCACACTTTTCCAGACTCAAATACGTAGATTCCCCTAAAGATTTTTAAGACCATATTTAACATCTGAAATTATGATTTTAAATTCCAACTATAACACGGTCTGGGGAGGGGGTGCTGTACTGTCATTGTAACTGCTGCCTCACAATGTAACAACCAATCACAGCTGTGCAAATCAGTCTAGCGGCGATCTTTTGGCATCGCTGAGGGTCTGCTGTTAACTCTACGAAAAACCACCGTTAAACCATGTCCATACTAGGAAGCTTTCGTCTTTTTCTAATCTCTCTCTAATCTCTAAGCGTAGCCTATTAAAACACTCTCGAAAAAATGTTTTGCGTCATTTTTAAAGCGTCCTTAAAGCGTTTATTTACTTTCCGTCATCGAATTTTTAAGTCATGGCCGCAATGTTTCAAAGAGCCGGAAAGTAAATAAACAGCCGGGGGAAAACTAGGCAGGTCAAAGCGCCTTGGTGTTGCTCAATGTTTTTCAAGAGTTTCAGTGTGGATGAGCAACTTTTAGGTAACGATTGAAAATGAAATCGTGGATGCGATTTTCAAATCGATCCCGATTAGTGCGGCCGTAGCCTATGGTCTTAAAATTGTTTTTTACAAATTATTTATTTTATATTTTAGCTAACCAAATATAAATATTTTTGAATACATAGTGCTCTTTTTTTTTCCTCCATACTAATCATTGGATTAGTGATGGTATAAGTAGTAGTAGTAGTAGTAGCAGTAGTATTGATTTTAGTGCTAATATTAGCAGTGATTTAGTGGTGGTACAAGTAGTATTAGTATTGATTTTATTTTAATGGTAATATTGGTATGGGTTTAGTAGGTTCCCTGGTGGTCTAGTGGTTAGGATGAGGCGCTCTCACCGCTGCGGCCTGGGCTCAATCCCCGGTCAGGGAACCAACCCCAGCCACTTTTAGTGCCCGTCCAAAGCCCGGATAAATTGGGAGGGTTGCGTTAGGAAGGGCATCCAGCGTAAAAACATGTGCCAAATTAAACATGCGGATGATCCGCTGTGGCGACCCCTAATGGGAGAAGCCGAAAGAAAGTTTTACTAATCAAGACTTGGAAATCGCTCAAATCAAATTCCATCTTTTTTGCGTAGGAACACTGTAAGCTTGACCGGGACATCAGGGGTCTCAAAGATGAACAGACTGACAGGATAAGGTGGACTAATAAAATTTAATTAATCCAATTCTTGCAATATTATAGAACATAAAAGACAACTAAAGATCATGATCACTTGTTTTTGTCTCAACAGTGATTTGACCAATTTCATTTACCCCGTTCCCACTTCGCTTTAGTTTCCCTGTTGCCTGGAGTAGAACCTGATTGTGGTCTCCTACTGTCCTAATGTCAAAATAGTGTGGAAGACTTTTTTGCGACTTAATATGGCTGTTGAATTGGATTGGGTATTTTTCCGGACATTTCCTTTCATAAGTACAACTGTTTATACGATCTACTGATTTAGTGCACATGCACCTCGTGTTATTTTCAGCAGTTTTTCAGAGAAATGATGACATTCTTTTGAACGGAGTATCGTCTGAACATTATTTAAACAATTTATTCAAACCCTTTTTTTGGCTCTAATGATTGCTTGACTGTTTAGAAGACTTAAGATCTCCGCCAGATTCTCGTAACACTACCCTTGTGAGTTTCCAATGAAGCATTTTCCGTAGTAGCCCATCACAATTATGACCTTAATTATTGTTTTGTTGCTTTTTTTTTTTTTTTTTTTAAGGACGCCCCACTTTCTTTTGCAACGTGGCTCATAGGTGCGAAATCTTAAACGCAAAATCCCCGATCACGCTGTAGATATCATCAAAGCGATGAGCAACCCAAACAGCTTATATACACGGGGCGATCCTGCCGATCGCAACTGAGCGAATTCAATCACAGCTCAACGCAATGGCAGACAGAAAGAACCTCCGAGCTACAGGTAAGCCGAGCGTACTCAAGGTTTGATAAGAGTTTTGTTTTTGTACTCGTCTTGGCTGTTTGACAGACAGAAAGAAGAAGCAGATTGTGAGAGATAGTTAGCATGTCTGAACTCCTATTTTATGACATGGCTTTAAAGTAAAGCGCATAATAAATCTGTAGCTTTGGATTGATCACAGTTTGAACTGTAATTAATAGAAACGGTTTGCTACAATGGTTTGGTGCTACAGAGGCCCCAACAGCATGAACTCAATGATAGGATTGGAATGAATGGACATTTGGTGTTCCTCTCAAGGTTTCTTTATCGTACCATGTTAGGAGGTTTTTGTTCTCTCATGGCTCACTGATTAGGAAAGAATGTAGAGTAATTTATGAATTTATAATGATTGATTTATTTCAGTAATTTTTGACAATTTTCACATCAATGTGCTAGACAAATAAAATTGTACTTAAATAATGGCACAAATCTGGAAAGACTATAGTTCAGTAGTGAATTAGTGCTTTTTTTTTTTTTCCTTCTTCAATCATGCCGGTTTGACAAATTAGTTTTTAGACTGATATACAGATGGTCCCAGAGATACAATAGTTCGACTTACGATTTTACAATCTTACGATGACATAAGTTAATGACTAAATTTAGCAGAACAGGAAGCAGCGTACGACATGGGATGAGCGTATCTCTCGCCCTGTGAGATGCCCCATTCTCGCTAGCGGTCGTCAAAGTAAAGTTGTCTCAGTGTGTAGGTTTTATCCTGTTTTAAACGGTTTCAACCAGCAATTTTAGCGATAAAAGCACATCTTCCAATCGCTTGTCTCCTGCTGCTAGTGAAAGAAAAGCCATCAGTTTGGAGCAGAAAATGAACATTATAAATTAGCATGAAGCAGGAAAGGCCGTCACGGTCACAGCACCGTCTTCGACTTACGATATTTTTGACTTACGATGGGGTCCCCGTAACGCATCTCCATCGTAAGTAGAGTGTGTATAACATTGAGCCATTTTTTGGAATAAAAAGTAGTTCCATATTTGCAAAAAATGACAAATATTTGTAGTTTTAACCATATGTAGTGATACATTGCCTTCTAAAAGGAGATAACTGATTCGATCAAGTTTACACCTAGAAGGATAAATGGAGTAATATATTAATTTAAATTATATTTGTAATCGTTTTAAGATTTCTAGCGCTTTTAATATTGATCACGTCCCAAATCAGCTTTTCAAAAATAAATCATTCTTCTTTTTTTTTCCCCTTTCACAGCTTTATTTACACTACTTCTCATAACCGGAGCCATGTACACCGTACCTATGAAGGCAGCAAAACAAGAAATGAAATTGATGGTTCACGAAGTGCTCAAAGACCTGGTGAGGAACAATTTTATATTTATTATATATTCATATGGGTAGATGAATGCTGAGGCGGTAGGAAAAGAGGAAGGTGGTTTATGGATGGTCACAAAATTCGATTTGAAATTCCTATACATAATTTTTTCCCCCCAAAACATTAACGAATGGTTTTTTTCAACAGCGTAACTCTTCGACTTGTAAATCTACAGCGCTCTACAGCATCGGGTGTCTTGCCCGACTGAAGAACGACACCTCCGAATGCAACCTCCTTTCCATCTACAACACGTACTTAACCGAGGCGACCGCCCTGGACATTCAGTCGCTCGTGACTGATCAACTTCAATCCATCAACCAGTACCTCCAGGACTTTCACAGCGACCTCTGCAAGTCCGAGCCTGACGTGAAGATCTGCGAGGCGGCCTTTAAGGAAAGCGACGCCGATTACGAGAACTTCTGTAAAGTCATGTGGCTTTTGGAGCATTTCCACCAGTGGCTGTCCAGATAGGACTGCTAGTTAACAGCTAATGAAGAATTTATCATAGTTATTTATATAATTTATTTATTTATTTTACACTGGATTTAAATTGGCAATTTAAGTGTGGTAATGATTTCTTTTAAAAACAAAAGTAAAAAAGGTGTATATTTTGTATTCATTTGTATCAAACGTAGTCTGGTCCTAGACCTCTCGAATTCTTTGAATTTCAATTGACTGAATTTATCCAAAAAAATATATTTTTTTTAAATATTATTAATATACAGATGGTCCCCGAGTTACAATGGTTCGGCTTTAAGTTTTTTTCGCGAACGATGAAGTTGTTGTACTTCACTATTATTTTAATATTTATACATTGATAGGGCTGCCTAGTACATATTTTGGGAATATTATATATCCATACACACACACTCTAAGAACAAAAGTGGACACCTGACCATAAGATTCGTATGTGCTGTTTGAACATCCCATTCCACATTAAGTCCCTGTTTGCTCTTCCTCATCAGATGTTAGTGGTCAAGTTTATTTCTATAATGCTTTTTACAACAGACATTGTCTCAAAGCTGCTTTACATAATTTAACAGTTAAGGTGAACGATGTGTGTTTATCCCTGATGAGCAGCCGTGGCGACTGTGGCAAGGAAAAACTCCTTTAGATGTTATGAGGAAGAAACCTTGAGAGGAACCAGACTCAAAAGGGGAATCCATCCTCATTTGGGTGATATCATGTGAGTAAAGTCAGGTACTGATGTAAGTGAGGTGAGAAGGCCTGGGGGATGCAGTCAGCGTTCATTCATTCAAAAGGTGTTCAAAGCTCTATAGCAGACCACACGAGATCTTTCACACGCTTCCGCTTCCAATGGAAAGAACATCTTCGTGGTGCTTTGGCATTGTCATGCTGGAACAGGGTTGGGTGTCCAAGTTCAAGCGAAGGAAAAACTTCCTTCCTATACAATTTTGTGAGTTTGGGGATACTTTTCTCAGTAAAAATCAGTTTTCGGTGCATACGGTGTATTTACAGGCGTCTCAGCCTTCAAAATCACTGACAAACATCGCATGGGTGTTTTTTTTCTTTTAATTTTTTTCAAACTAACTCCAAAAAGTATATTGGGAAGAACCTGTGAAGCACATACTAGATAAGTTACAGGCTCGCACACATCTCGCACACATCCCCCCCCCCCCCCCCCCCCTTAATATTCATGGATACACCTGAGAAGCAAAATGCACGACACAGGGCTGTACCATAAACTGTGTTCGTTATCAGAAATCTGGTGAATTCCAGCACACTCAGCACAATTCAGCATTCCAGCTGCAAACAAACTATTAAAACGTAGGTAATATAATACAATCCAGCAAATGTTCCTTAACTAAACTGGCAAATCGAAGGTATTTTACATAACCTGGGTTCTAAAATACAGAATAAGACCCAGAAGTTATCGCGAAAGCTCATAGCTGGAAGACTGAATGTCTAGAGACGAGAAAAAACAACAACAAAACAAAAACAACACCACACCTCTTAATAGTGTGTACAAAGTCACTTAAAAGCTTGAAATGAAAAATCCTGTACATGTGTAGTGCAAGAAACACTTGTAACCAACTGCAATACCAGCAAGGAGACGGAGAGTTTAAATCTTCGGATTGAAAGATGTCTAGACGGCTGCTGTCTGAGCCCTCAGACGCTTAACCGTCACACACTGCTTGTATTAAATCAAATGTAAAAATGTCTTGATAAAAATAAATAAAATTATTAAAATAAGGGGGAAAAAAAGAAAAATATGATAACATCAGTTTTTCGTTTTTAAACAGAAACGTCAAACAAGTGTGCTGAGGATTCTGGGTTTCTTTTTTTTTCCCCTTTTGAACATAATGACAGAAGTTTAATTCTGTAAAAAAAAAAAATGTCTATAGCAGCCCTTTTAACACTGTTACAAACCAAAACTCAGTAAGGCAAGAATATCACTTCAAGCAGAAGGCACATGACGCCATCGTGGCCTCCTTTTCAGCATTACGAGTACTACAGAAATCGCCAGATATTGGAAAAACGCAGAGATTTGAAAGCCAGACGAAGGGCTAGGACTTGGCCGAGGGGTGTGTGGAGTTGATGGCAGCCTGCCTAGCTTCTTGTGGGAGGAGAGCTGGGTCGGTTAAGATGGACGTGGTGGTGCTTAGGTGTCTCAGTGTCCCTAAAACCACTGTTAAGTCAGAAAAGGGGAAAGAAAGACAGCAGAGAGATCAAGATTGTAGCAAACACGAGTACCGGCAACAGACAATTACTAATTTATTCCCCATGTTACATTGCTTTCTTATCATTTGCATCATTATCACATACTCAGTAAATTGATGACTGAACGGTTTACTGGCCCACATACAATTTCCGCTGTGTCCTGTGCAACTTGTTGCTCATCATCTTATCAAAATACCATCACTATGATTTCTAAAACAAGATTTTTTATTCGTAATTAAAAGTTCTTTTAGACATACTGTTCATAATAATGATGTGATAAGGTTTTTTTTTTATTGCTGGAATTATATATATAAAAAAGTTAAATTTATAGCGGTAGTTTTTCCGGGTTGGTGCTGAAAAATTCTAAAGGCGAATCACTGACTCGGCTTGTTTTGACACGGGAGTCCTGCGGGCTGCACGGAGAGCGCTATATTATATTATATTAATTGCAATTTTTCTTTTTTATTAATCATCATAACTCACTGGGTCTGAGCACAGGAAGTGCACAATCTCGGTCCAGCCATTGCATGGTGGTCTCACACAGCTTGCTCTGGTTGGTGGTGGACACGCTCCCGTTGAAGGACTCGAACAGAGGTTTAATGATGATGCTAAACTGGAGGAGTGCTGTTAAAGGAAATACTTAAATAAATAAACATGACCTCAAAAACACACAAATACGGTGGCATTTCAAACGGACCTTTGCATTAGCTGAATCGTAGTATTCTTCACGCCTGCCTACATTAATAACAACCAGGCTAAAGAAGGCTATTTTTTCACCAAATTCGCCTGATTCTTCTGTAGATTCAGAGTTAAAGATGTAGGAAAAAAAAAAAAAAAAAGAAAGCTCGGTCATGTGATTAGGGGTGTACGATCACTCTAATTTAGTGATTAAATGTAAGAATTTCGCTTAATAAAAAAGGCAAAAAAACATGCCCATAAAATATATAAAACATGAGGAATATCGAAAGGTTTGTGAGTCACCAGTCCACAGGAGTCCTTAATGTACCAGCACAGAAATATCAAAAATAAAAATACGATATGAAAAATCGCAAAAACCTACGCCATGACCATAAACCGATTTAAACCGAAAAGGATACGATCCAAAACTTCCAGTTCTGCAGAGTTCTGATCTTTACATACTCGTCAAACTTCTCCTTCATGTGGTCGGATCGGTGGCGTGTAAAAGGGACTCCGGTGGCGGGAAGCTGCTCCTGGCATGAGCTGTCAAAAATTGAAGAAAGATGTGAACAATCTGGCAAAAAATTATGTATTTAATTATGAATATATTGATATATCATTTACATATATGTGTGTGTATATATATCATTATTTTGTATTGTTTAATGTACACACACATTATATGTATATATATATATATATATATATATATGTACATTAAACAATACGAAATAATTCCCTTCTATTTTTTATATAATTTACATTTTGTTCAGCTTAAAAATGAAACAATGAAACATTTTTTATGTTAAATTAAATTCTCTCATTTTCCCCCTTTTCTCTTATACAGTGAGGAAAATAAGTATTTGAACACCCTGCTATTTTGCAAGTTCTCCCGACTTGTTTGCCGCGAGTTACGTGTTTGTATCTCTCTCGGCGTCTTTCAAACAAACTTTGCTATCTATCCATCCGTTTTTCCTCTTTTAATAATCCTTAATTGTTTTTGTCTTCCTGACTTGTGCCTGTAGTTTGTTAACTCGACTATAACTAGTGTTGTTTATATTTATTTTCTCTCACTCACATCTCTGTATAATAAATCTGTTCGTGACGATAAGCACTATGCCGGTTGTTTGTCTGCATTCGAGCACAGGTGAGGACTCGTTCGAGTTGCAAACGGTGGCGTTGGAGATGGAGGCATTGGAGAAACAGATTCGCAAGCTGCATGTAAAGCATGACCGGCTGCGAGAGCGGAAAGCGGCGCTGGAAACATCCCGGGCGGACGCGCACTCATCCCAGGTAAACTCCCGGGTTGAACCTAACGCTCCCAGCACATCAACTCCGCGTGCTTCTATGCCCAGGCCCAGCGCACCTACAACTCCGGCACCGGTGCAACATGGACCCTGGATGCGACCGCGGCGGAAGAGACAAGCCAAGCCCCGATCGAGGACGTCTCCACCTCCACCACCGGCCTTCGAGATCTCGACCGAGAACCGCTTCGTCCCCCTCCGCGAGACGGAACGCGACACTGTTATTCTCGGAGATTCCATCGTCCGGCATGTCCGCGCTACCCAAGCTAAAGGTAAGGTGCACACTCGCTGTTTTCCTGGTGCTCGTGTTCTGGATGTCGCTGCGCAGGTACCCGCGATCCTGAACGAGAACTTCGGAGCGGTTGTTCTCCATGCCGGATCAAACGACACCAGGCTGCGGCAAACGGAGATCTTAAAGAGGGACTTCAGGATCCTGGTGGAGACGGTACGCAGCACATCACCCACAACGAGGATCATTGTGTCAGGACCTCTTCCCACTTACCAGCGAGGGGCTGAGAAGTTTAGTAGACTTTTAGCACTAAATGAATGGTTACAGTCATGGTGTCGAGAACATAAACTTCTCTTTGTTAATAACTGGAACTGTTTCTGGGAGCGTCCTAGGTTCTTCCGCCCTGATGGCCTGCACCCCAGCAGAGTTGGAGCAGCAGTGCTATCAGATAACATCTCTAGGATACTTCACACCATCTGACTGGTAAGACATCAAGAAAACTTCAACTATAAGAACACGCATACTACAGACCAAATAGTTACAAGTTCACACACAGCCCAGTTTATAGAAACCGTATCTATTCCTCGGGTAGTAAAACCAAGAATTACATACACAAGATCCAGAAATAATCTTATTGCAGTTAAAACTGAAAAATGCCAGATAAACAAACACAACAAAGTTCTAAAGTTCGGTCTTTTAAACATTAGATCACTTGCACCCAAAGCACTGATTGTAAATGAGATGATCACAGAGAATAATCTCTCAGCACTCTGTCTCACTGAGACCTGGATTAAACCAGGTGATTATATGGGCCTAAACGAGTCGACACCATCAGGATATGTTTATAAGCATGAGCCCCGTCAGACTGGTCGTGGGGGGGGTGTAGGAACCATTTATAGTGCTTCTCTTAATGTTAATCAGAGATTAGGATTCAGTTTAAAATCATTTGAAGTGCTCGTTCTTAAAATTGCACTTTCAGACATGCACAGAAAACTCGCTCTGGTCACCGTGTACAGACCCCCAGGACCCTACGCTGATTTTCTTCATGAGTTTGCTTGTTTTCTCTCAGACCTCTTGATCAGTTTTGATAAAGTGCTGCTTGTAGGAGATTTTAATATTCATGTAGATGATGCAAACGATGCCCTAGGATTATCATTTGTCGATTTACTAAACTCTTTTGGAGTTAAACAAAACGTCACCAGACCAACCCACCGTTTTAACCACACACTAGACTTAATAATATCCCACGGAGCAGACGTCACTGATATAGATATTTTACCCCAGAGTGATGACATCACAGACCATTATCTCCTACTGTACACACTACCGGTAGAGCAGATTAACCGTGTTTCACCACGGTATCGACTTGGTAGGACTATTATTCCAACCACTAAAGACAGATTCATAAATAACCTGCCTGATTTATCTCAGTTTCATATTAAACCCATAACTGCTGATCATCTTGATGAGATGGCAAACAACATAGACCTTATCCTCACTAGCACTTTAGACACTGTTGCCCCCATCCGGTTAAAAAAGGTTCGAGAACAAGCACCTGCACCTTGGTATAATAGTCATACGCATGCCCTAAAGAGAACAACACGTAATCTGGAGAGAAAATGGAGGAAAACTAAATTGGAGGTATTTAGAATTGCGTATAAAGACAGTATGCTCAGCTACAGACAGGCGCTAAAAGCTGCTAGAGCTAAACACCTGAGCAAACTCATAGAAAATAACAAAAACAACCCCAGGTTCCTTTTCAGTACAGTCGCTAAATTAACAACAAATCAGGGATCTGAAAAATGTGTTCCATCACAGTTTAGTAGTGAAGACTTTATGAATTTCTTCACTGAAAAAATAGATAACATTCGAAAAACAATTGTGGCAGTTCAACCTCTGACACCATCTCCCGACACAATCGTACTTACAACCCCACAACTACACTGTTTTACATGTGTAGGACAGGAAGAGCTGTATGATGCTATTATGAAAGCTAAATCAACAACATGTCAGTTAGATCCAATTCCCACTAAACTACTGAAGGAAGTGTTATATACAGCTGGTGAGCCTCTTTTAAATATTATTAACTCCTCACTATCGTTAGGTCATGTCCCTAAATCCCTCAAGTTAGCAGTTATTAAGCCCCTCATTAAAAAACCTAATCTGGATCCAAACACGCTATCGAATTACAGACCAATTTCAAATCTCCCATTTATGTCTAAGATTTTAGAAAAGATTGTCGCTGCCCAGCTATGTAACCACTTGCAGGAGAACAATATCTTTGAAGAGTTTCAGTCAGGTTTTAGGCCCCATCATAGCACAGAAACTGCTCTAGTTAAAATCACTAACGACCTGTTTTTAGCTTCAGACCAAGGCTACATCTCCCTATTAGTTTTACTAGATCTTAGTGCTGCGTTCGACACTATAGATCATGATCTTCTCCTCGATCGCTTACAGAATTACATCGGTATTCAGGGACAGGCATTAAGCTGGTTTAAATCCTACCTGTCCAATCGTTACCATTTCGTAGATTTAAATGGAGAGCTATCCAGGATAATGCTAGTAAATTATGGCGTGCCACAAGGGTCAGTTCTGGGACCCCTGCTTTTTACAATATACATGCTTCCATTAGGAAATATTATTAGAAGGCATGGAATTAGCTTCCATTGTTATGCTGATGATACCCAGCTATATATTTCATCCAAACCAGGCGATACAGCTCAATTAGCTCGCATAACTGAGTGTGTTGAAGAAATAAGAGATTGGATGACCCATAACTTTCTGCTATTAAATTCTGATAAAACGGAGATTTTGCTCATCGGCCCAAAAAATAGTACACAGAAGCTCCAGCATCTCAGCCTGCTTTTAGACGGTTGTTCTGTAACTACTAGTTCAACGGTAAAAGACCTGGGAGTTATTTTAGACAGCAACTTATCTTTTAAAAATCACATCAATCAAGTTACAAAAACAGCCTTCTTTCACCTTAGAAATATTTCTAAGCTAAGAAATATGTTATCTATATCTGATGCAGAGAAGCTCGTCCATGCGTTTATGACCTCTAGAATAGACTACTGTAATGCATTACTAGGTGGATGTCCTGCATCATTAATAAACAAGCTTCAGTTAGTTCAGAATGCAGCAGCAAGAGTTCTTACTAGGTCAAGAAAATACGATCATATAACCCCAATCTTATCGTCCCTACATTGGCTTCCTATTAAGTTTCGAATAGACTACAAACTACTGCTACTCACTTATAAAGCACTAAATGGTTTGGCTCCCATGTATCTATCCAGTCTCTTAACACGCTACAATCCGTCACGCTCCCTGAGATCTCAAAACTCTGGGCTTCTAGTAGTTCCTAGAATAGCAAAGTCCACTAAAGGCGGTAGAGCATTTTCACATTTAGCTCCTAAACTCTGGAATAGTCTTCCTGACAGTGTTCGGGGTTCAGATACACTCTCCCAGTTTAAGTGCAGATTAAAAACATATCTTTTTAGCAAAGCCTACACATAACACACATCACACACATCACATCACAACCTTGTGCTCCAGAACATCTGATCACATGCACATTATCAACTTGTGCTGTTAATATCATGAACAGCAGCTACGCTAATTCCTCTCCACTGCTTCTCTTTCTCTCCCCATCCCGAGGCATCCTGAGGTTTGGCCAGCTCCAGTCACGTCCCACCTCATGAAGATTATGGACCTATGGATGATCATGGAGAAGTAGATGCCGAGTGTTTAAAGGCCCTGGCATGGAGAAGCTGATGCTGGATCTATGATGATCACAAATTGTTCTGTATTGTTGAAAGATTTATGACCAAACTTTTGATGTCACCCATATGAGGATGGGTTCCCCTTTGAGTCTGGTTCCTCTCAAGGTTTCTTCCTCATATCATCCAAGGGAGTTTTTCCTTGCCACTGTCGCCACGGCTGCTCATCAGGGACAAACGCACACCATTCACCTTCACTGTTGTTTTCTGTAAAGCTGCTTTGAGACAATGTCTGTTGTGAAAAGCGCTATACAAATAAACTTGACTTGACTTGACTTGACTTAGAAATCATGGAGGGGTCTGAAATTGTTATCGTAGGTGCATGTCCACTGTGAGAGACATAATCTAAAAAAAAAATCCAGAAATCACAATGTATGATTTTTTAACTATTTATTTGAACACCTGTCTATCAGCTAGAATTCTGACCCTCAAAGACCTGTTAGTCTGCCTTTAAAATGTCCACCTCCACTACATTTATTATCCTAAATTAGATGCACCTGTTTGAGGTCGTTAGCTGCATAAAGACACCTGTCCACCCCATACAATCAGTAAGAATCCAACCACTAACATAGCCAAGACCAAAGAGCTGTCCAAAGAAACTAAAGACAAAATTGTACACCTCCACAAGGCTGGAAAGGGCTACGGGGAAATTGCCAAGCAGCTTGGTGAAAAAAAGTCGACTGTTGGAGCAATCATTAGAAAATGGAAGAAGCTAAACATGACTGTCAATCTCCCTCGGACTGGGGCTCCATGCAAGATCTCACCTCGTGGGGTCTCAATGATCCTAAGGAAGGTGAAAAATCAGCCCAGAACTACACGGGAGGAGCTGGTCAATGACCTGAAAAGAGCTGGGACCACCGTTTCCAAGGTTACTGTTGGTAATACACTAAGACGTCATGGTTTGAAATCATGCATGGCACGGAAGGTTCCCCTGCTTAAACCAGCACATGTCCAGGCACGTCTTAAGTTTGCCAATGACCATTTAGATGATCCAGAAGATTAATGGGAGAAAGTCATGTGGTCAGATGAGACCAAAATAGAACTTTTGGGTCATAATTCCACTAAACGTGTTTGGAGGAAGAAGAATGATGAGTACCACCCCAAGAACACCATCCCTACTGTGAAGCATGGGGGTGGTAGCATCATGCTTTGGGGGTGTTTTTCTGCACATGGGACAGGGCGACTGCACTGTCTTAAGGAGAGGATGACTGGGGCCATGTATTCTGAGATTTTGGGGAACAACCTCCTTCCCTCTGTTAAAACATTGAAGATGGGTCGAGGCTGGGTCTTCCAACATCACAATGACCCGAAGCACACAGCCAGGATAACTAAGGAGTGGATCTGTAAGAAGCATATTAAGGTTCTGGCATGGCCGAGACAGTCTCCAGACCTAAACCCAATAGAGAATCTTTGGAGGGAGCTCAAACTCCGTGTTTCTCAGCGACAGGCCAGAAACCTGACTGATCTAGAGAAGATCTGTGTGGAGGAGTGGGCCAAAATCCCTCCTGCAGTGTGTGCAAACCTGGTGAAAAACTACTGGAAACGTTTGACCTCTGTAATTGCAAACAAAGGCTACTGTACCAAATATTAACATTGACTTTTTCAGGTGTTCAAATACTTATTTGCAGCTGTATCATACAAATAAATAGTAAAAAAATTATATATTGTGATTTCTGGATTTTTTTTTTTTAGATTATGTCTCTCACAGTGGACATGCACCTACGATGACAATTTCAGACCCCTCCATGATTTCTAAGGGGGAGAACTTGCAAAATAGCAGGGTGTTCAAATACTTATTTTCTTCACTGTATATATAGTTTGGGCATGAGTTGATTTAAGTTGATCAGTCACACCATGAAGTTATGGGAAAGAGTAGTGGAAGCCAGGTTGAGAGAAGAGGTGACCATCTGTGAGCAACAGTATGGTTTCATGCCGAGGAAGAGCACCACAGATGCCTTATTTGCTTTAAGGATGTTGATGGAGAAGTATAGAGAAGGACAGAAGGAGCTGCATTGTGTATTTGTGGATTTAGAGAAAGCGTACGACAGGGTGCCGAGAGAGGAGTTGTGGTATTGTATGAGGAAGTCAGGTGTGTCAGAGAAGTATGTGAGGGTGGTGCAGGACATGTATGAGGACAGTGTGACGGCAGTAAAGTGTGCAGTAGGTACGACAGACTGGTTCAGGGTGAAGGTTGGACTGCATCAAGGATCGGCCCTGAGCCCTTTCCTGTTTGCAGTGGTGATGGACAGGTTGACGGACGAGGTCAGACAGGAGTCTCCCTGGACTATAATGTTTGCAGATGATATTGTGATTTGTGGTGAGAGTAGAGAGCAGGTTGAGAAGAGCCTGGAGAGGTGGAGATATGCGCTGGAGAGAAGGGGAATGAAAGTCAGTAGGAGTAAGACAGAGTACATGTGTGTGAATGAGAGGGAGGGCAGTGGAGTGATGCGGTTGCAGGGAGAAGAGGTGGAGAAGGTGGAGGAGTTCAGGTACCTGGGGTCAACAGTGCAAAGTAATGGAGAGTGTGTTAGGGAAGTAAAGAAAAGAGTGCAGGCAGGGTGGAGTGGGTGGAGAAGAGTGACAGGAGTGATTTGTGATAGAAGAGTATCTGCAAGAATGAAAGGGAAAGTTTATAGGACTGTGGTGAGACCTGCGATGTTGTATGGATTAGAGACAGTGGCATTGAGTAAAAGACAGGAGGTGGAGCTGGAGGTAGCAGAGCTGAAGATGTTGAGGTTTTCGTTGGGAGTGACGAGGATGGACAAGATTAGAAATGAGTTTATTAGAGGGACAGCACATGTAGGATGTTTTGGTGACAAGGTGAGGGAGGCGAGATTGAGATGGTTTGGACATGTGCAGAGAAGGGACATGAATTATATTGGTAGAAAAATGCTGAAGATGGAGCCACCAGGTAGGAGGAAAAGAGGAAGGCCAAGGAGGAGGTTCATGGATGTGGTGAGGGAAGACATGCAGGTAGTTGGTGTAAAAGAGGCAGATATAGAGGACAGGGTGGTATGGAGACAGATGATCCGCTGTGGCGACCCCTAATGGGAGCAGCCGAAAGAAGAAGAAGAAGAAGATATATAGTTTGGGCATGAATGAGGAGAAGTGGACTTTCAGCCAGGCGTCTCGAACAAAGCCATTATACACGTGCGTTGTAACTCTGGTCGACTTGTTTATTTCGATGAGAAATGATCATAGCGATATACATCTTAAAACACATACTTTATCGACGCGTTGAGCTCCTCGATTTCCTCCCGCAGTCTCCTTGTCTCGTCCTGCAGTTGGTGGCGCTCCTGCTGCAGCTTTCCGATGTACTCCACCGTCTTCTGAAGGGTCGTAGCGTTACTGATCTGGTTCACCCGAAATACAGAGGGGGACGAGTCAGCTGGATGTTCTGATACCTTTCTATCAAAACTGGTATCTTTTTTTTGACAGTCCTAACCCCTGCAACACCCCACAAGACCTGCTGTTTTGGAGGCCACTCAATTCTTACGCTTGCCCATATTTTCCTGCCTCGAACACATCAACTTCAAGACCTGACTGCTCCCTTGTGCGATATTTAATAGCCATTTTTCACGTGAACATCCCATTTCACATTTGTTCTTGATTTACTCTTCTGGGAAGATGTACCACTAAATTTTGTAGAAATCTGTGCTCAAGGGTGTTTGTAAAATCAGATACTGATGTAGGTGAGGTGTGGAGGCCTTGGGGTCACATCAGCGTTCCAATAGCAGAAGATCTTCCACTCTGGGTTTGGGTCTCCAAATTCGGATGAGGGGGTTTTTTTCCACATCCAAAGACATCCTATACAATTATGTGCCTCCAATTCTGAGGTAAAAATTTGGGGAAGAACCACATACGACTGGAAAGGCCACCCGTACAAATGCTTTTGTTCATATAGTGTATGTCAAATTGTGGTCTGCACCCTGGTGGACATCTAAGGTATGACTACTTGTGAAGGATTTCAAAGTCAAAGTATTTCTGCAAAATGCAGTAAGGGCGACAAAAACTTAATAGTTTAGCCACTGAATGGCGCAGATGATGTACCATATGCAAGAATGACTTATGTATCTGTAAGCAGAGACATAAGAATAATCTGCCTTTCACAATATTCACCAGTCCAAGTGCTATTACATTTTAAATTTGACCTCATTTAGGACAGTGCTGTTGACCAGACCCATTCTTTACCACATGTGAATATCACAAGGGCGATATTTACCTGAGGATTGTTTTGTTTTGTTTTTTTAAATGGTATAAAGTAGTTTGACTGAAATGAAAAAACTGAGCAGTATCAGAATATTAGTCAATCATAAAAAATTAAATGAATAAATAAATTTAAAAAAATCGCGATATCGATATGAAAACATTATTGTGTCTATGCATTTAAAAAAAATAACTTCATGCAATAAAAGAGAAACGTAATGTTTTTACATTAGACTGCGATTTGAGAGAAGGAACGAGGCTGCACAGGGTCTTGAAGCCAATGTTGATGTTGGATCGGCGTTTCTGCTCGGCCGATTTGTGTTTCACGCGGCGAGTCTGATTTGAGATGGAGGGGGAAAAAAAGAACAGAAAAAACAGGAAATCAGCGAAAAAAACAAGGAAAATTATTTCATTGTGGATTTGAACCTGGATTGGAAGGCTAAACAATACAGGCATCAGTGATTAGACCAAGGCGATTGGTCCTCTACTGAACTCTGAACTCTGGCGATTCAATCCAAAGTGAGCGAAACATTTTTTAGTAGATGAACCAAAGTACCGATTTATAAATTCGAACCATAACATTGTCACATTACAATCTTCTGATGTGTGTCGGTGTCAGAATCTCTGATCTTTTCCATAAGTTTTGTGAACATAGCCTTTGTTTTAGAATTTTTTTTTTCCCAATTCTTCTTAGAAAACCGAACAGTATGGAAACACATTTTTTCTATACTAATCCAGACCTGGAAATCATTTCAATCAGATTCCATACTTTTCCAAAATCCGCAGGAACCCTAAAAACTACAGATAAAATTACTTTGGACAATATTTAGACATTTACTCAAAATATGGACTCGGAAAAGGTACCTGATTGGACTCGTTCTTGGCCAGAACTGAGGTACAGCTGCTGAGTGGAGACTGTGGGCTGGGCACCTGTTCTGCCCCTAAAGGTGAACCTTGACCCGGAGTTCGGCTGTCTAACGCTGGAAAATAGCGTGAGCAACAAACGTGATCAAAATAAAGCATAGAACTGGGACAGGTTCTGCACATTTTGGCCTTCCAAAAATATCGGAACTCTTACCTGTGCATGTTGCTGGAACTGAGTTCTTATTGCAGGACAAGTTTGTTTCCTCCTTGGGCACAATGTGCTGAGAAGAATTCTGGCTCGGGGGGAGAATGTGGAAGCCGGACCCCTGTGAACACAACGTTCCCTGTTTAAAAAGTACCACAAAACCTACAACCTTTTAATCACAAAATGATAATATTGAGAGAATCGTCTCACGCGTGGAATATTGGCCGAGGTGATGACCATGCCAGCGGTAGAGGCCACGTCGCTTTTAAGAGGGGACGGCGTGACGAGAACGGTGCCGGCAGGCCCTGGCGAGAAATCTCAAATGTTACAAATATGGAAGGTCGCTAGGTTGGATTTAGCCGATAACCAATTTATTCCTTTTTGAAATAGATACCGCATAAAAATACCAAACACTAAAATAGTACTGAACTTAATTACAAAAGTAAAAAAAAATTTAATAATAAATTATGAAAATATGCTAAATGACAAATATGAATACATTATATATTTAAAAAAAAAAATCCTTTTTTTCCCCCGACAATCTTGATGTAAAAACCCGCTTTTTCAAGACGTTATCCTAAGAAAGTATCGCCTTCTGCATGTTTCTGGTGTATTGCAGACCTGGCAGCCTACTTTTCAAGTGCCAGACACTTATGTGTAAGTTGTCAATCACAGACAGACCCACAGCTATTTCTGGGTTTTTTCTAGTATTTTCTTTACTCTAGAACACGCTCTCATGCCAAATACACAGAAAAGTACTAATCATGAGGAAACAATGTTGGTTAAGTCGTGATCACGAGAAAACAAGAAAGAAAAAAATTTTATGAACATTTTCGCTCCTCCGCCACCTATTAGGACTTCCGTGTAAATGAAAAAAAAATTACACTTCAAAAAAGCAGCACGTGGTGTCAGTGATTTGCTTCTAGTGGTCGCTCTTCCACTGCATAAAGCAACCAGGAAAAACTATGGGTATGGATATTTGATAGCCGATAGTTCCAGCAATCAACTGGAACTGATATCTATATGAAAGAGTTCTGCATGATTTGAGCATTGACTCCTGTTTATTGGTTATCAGGGGCATTGGTAAAGAAAATTTAGCACAAATTTAGATAAAGTGGGATATATATATATACACACACACACATATACACATACATACATACATACACTGTATATTGAGGACATGATGTGGAGAAGGCAACTCACCCGTGAGTATGAGATGAGGTGATGGAACTGGAGTAGCAGGGACTATGGGAACGTGGCGGCTCTTTTTAACAGAGCCAGCAGGCGGGAGAGGTCGTGGCAAGGCAAAGCTTTGCGGCTGGGGGGGCAGAGAGACACAGGAGAGGGCCTGATCTTGACGAGGAGGCCTGGGTGATATGACGAAGGTTGACCTGTGGGTGGCAGTGGTGCTGGGTGTCACTGTGGAAGGACCAGTATGCATGACCGGGCATGGAGACGAGCTTCTAGGGACAGCGGCAACAGCCTGGCATTGCAGCGAGTGAGAGGGCGGAGGGGGCAGCGGCGCCGGGGGCGGCATAACAGGGGTCGAGTTGGTCGAGGGTGGCATTTGTTCTGTGAAAAGTGGCATGTAGCCCTGTTCGTAGGCATGACTGGGAGGACTCTGGGCCAGTGAGATGGATAGATCTGTAGGCAAGTTCATTGGAGGTAACAATGAAGTCTGCGAAAAGAAAGATTGAGAGATAACACCGTAAACACAGCTTTTCTCCATGTATTATACATTGGCGGCTTTCACACTGGCCGTGTCAAATCAACCTGCAGTGTCAGAGTATTATATTAATGTGACATGTAATACAACCCCAATTCCAAAAAGCTTGTCTGTAAAATGTAAATGTAAACATAAAGCAATGAATTGCAAAACTTATAAACCCTTAAACCCTTTTTTTCACTATAGAACATAGATCATCAAATGTTTAAACAGAGGACCATTTTTTAGAGACAAAATAAGGTCATATTGAATTTAATGGCCATAACGCATCTCAGAAAAAGTTAGGACGGGGCAACGAAGGTCAGGAAAAAGAAAGTCTCATGAGAATGAAACCATTTTGCAACTAATGAGGTTAACAGACAGCAGGTCAGTAGGATGATTGGGTATAAATATCTCAAAGAGGCAAAGTCTTTCAGGAGTAAAGATGGGCAGAGCTTTACCAATCTGTGAAGGACTGTCTACAAATTGTGAAACAATTTCAGAATAATGTTCTTCAATATAAAATTGCAAAACAGTTGAATGTCTAATTACATAATATACCATCAAAAGATTGCACATTTGAGAAGGCTCCATCAATGCTAAACTATATTTACAGGTTTAGAGCAATGCCTTCATCCAGAAGAGTCCAGATGCTGAACTGGCCTGCCTGCAATTTGAAAACATTTGGCACGTCATGAAACAAAAAATACAACAAAGAACACCCAGAACCGTTGAGCAGCTAGAAACCTGGATCAGACACATATGGGACAACATTTCTCTCCCAAAACTTCAGCAACTGGTCTCTTCAGTTCCCAGATGTATATGGATGGAAGACATGATGCTACACAGTGGTAAACATGACCCCCCCCTAATGGTATATATTCTCAGTTAAAACATTTTTTGTTCTATTGAATAGAATATGGATTTATAAGATTTGCAAATCATTGCATTTTGTTTTTATTTACACTTTACACTGTTCTTACTGTTTTAAAATTGGGGTTGTTTAAGATATAAATAATAATATAACATAATGCGAATATATTGATTTTGGCACTGGCTAATACACATGTCCAGGTTAATTTACTTCCTCGATGAGTGCACACTTGTATGAGTTGTTTTGACATTTAAGGGAATCGTGGCATATTTCCTGTTCTGCAACACATATTTACCAATTTTCAAGCCATGCTTTTTTTTTTTTTTTGGACTAAACTGCCAGCATGATGGTGTGTCCAATTTCTGTGAACAATGCATGCTTTTATAATGTAAATCAATAAGAATTTTTGTGCTGTTATAGATGGATACTGCACTATAAATTGGTCACATTCATCCTAAATAATAATAATAACTGAAAATGGTTAGACTGCTACTTACACTATATGGACAAAAGTATTGACATTTCCAGCTATATGTGCAAACTTTTCCCACAAAGCTGGAGGCACACAATTGTATAGGACTTCTTTGGATGTGGCATTAGAACTAGGAGCCCCAAACCTTTTCACAAAGCCAGCTCTAAAGGAGATTAAGAAAATTGAAATAGAAGATCTCCTGTTATCGAGCTCTGACCTCAACCCTATTTAACACCTGGGTGGAATTTTTCAGACTGACTGCACCCCAGGCCTCCTCACGTCACCCTACATCAGTACCTGACCCGAATTTGATAACTAGAGGTTGACCGATTCATCAGATTCATCCGCAACAATTGTTTTTTCGAGTTGCGTCTGTTGCTGGAGTGCCTGAGAAGGTCTGCTGTCGTTATAAAGTTACGAGAGCGGCCTCTAGAGGTGAATCACTGACACCACGTGCTGTTTGTTTTGCGTTTTTATTCATTTCAGATATTTTTTTGGAGCGTTACTTTGTGTTTCAGCTTGAATGCCTGTCTTTAATTTTCATCAAAATTGATTCTTTTAAATTATATATTCATATTTATTTTATTTAGCACATTTTAATTATTTAGTAGTTTTTTTTACTTTTTTTTACTTTTCTTGTACTATTTTGTTTGTTTGTTTGGTTCATCAACCAAGCTATCGGTATCTGCAAAATCCGCTGTCCGTCGACCTTTATTACTAACCAACCCCTTGTGGCTGAATGATCACAAATCTCTACAAGTACACTCCAAAATCTAGAACATCTTCCCAGAAGAGTGAAGATTATTCGAACAGGAAAAGGGGACTAAATGTGAAATTGGATGTACAAGAAGCACTTGATCGTCTGTAAACTTCTGTCCATATAGTGTATTTTTAGCTGTCAGACCATGCCCGTGTAATTATATATAATGCCCTAATAGTTCTACACCTGCATAGTTTCAGTCGCATGCATCGTTTAAAGTGGGAATGCCATTAGCTTTTCTGTGTCAATGTATCCCAAGAGTCTTACATTGTACACATTAGCACCGAAGCTAGTTTTGTGTAAGTGTGTGGATCTTGGAGCAGCGCTGGGCTGGTACCTGGGTTTGAGTGCTGCTACTGCTGCTGGATAAGGGAGTGGTGGTTGGGGCAGTGGGTGAGGTTGTGGGGTAGAAGGGCTGACGCAGGGTGTGAAACAGATCTGGTTAAAAAGGAGAAAACAAGCAAGGAATCCGTGAGATAGCTGAGGAGCGAATGCACCTATAATTATAAACTGCACCGGCCGGACTCCTGTGCGATTTTAATTAAGGCGTCTGTCGTCGCCCAGGAGGTGAGCTATAAAGTTATTTCAACTTGGCGGTTAAGTTAAGAGAGCAGGAAAGGCGAGTCCTATATTTGGAAACGAACCTGAAGTTCATTGAGTAAAATCAGGAACTGAATATTGCCCAAATGGAGAATTTCACCAAAAGGGAATAAAAGGTAAATGAAAGCGGTAACGTCGCACTTTAAGCTCCCTGGAACTCTTGCTGAAGTTCAGGTGAAATCGAACGTCACCTGTAGACCTGAGCCTTGCGCTACCAAACACCAACATTCAGAACTAGATCAATCTGACATCGATCATGGAATCGGATTACTCCATTTGGGCACACCGGCACATTGATAGTATATTACAGGGGTCCCCAAACTACTGCCCGCCCCCACATTTGTGAGTATTTTCTAAATATATGTTTTACTCAAATCATATCTGTATTTAGTTTAAAAAAAAAATAAGGTTGGCTTTTAAAGTCAAATTTCCCTTATTTATTGACATATAATTATGTTATATTCACCCACCAACCATATTCATAAGTAAGTAAATGTTTTTCAATAGAAACGAATATCCCAAAAAAAATAGTTCAGTTACAGGCCTTCTATTAAAGAAAAAAGTTTGGGGACCCCCGGTATATCATATCCTGTTGTGTACACCTTAAGATACCGTTGTGAGTCAAGTGTGGGGGGGGAAATAAAAGAAATATGTGCACACACAAAAAAATAAAATAAAATAAACAGATTACACTTAAATGGCAAATGATAAAACACAATGATTGTTGCATTTGGCTTGAAAAAAAAATGCTGCCAAAAGCAAAAAAGACAATCTTCCCAAATTCTTAAACACGTCTTAGAATTCATTTTTTCGTGTCTGTGTGAAAATCCCTATACTTCCACAGAACTCACTGTTACCAGTTCTCTAGCTTTTGGGACAGACAATGCAATCATCCACCAACACACACATCTGAGCGAGCGACCGCGTAAAACGTGATACAATTTAACCTTGAAGAGGCTCGAACGTGTCCATGAAGTCCAAGTTGGGCTGCAGCGGGATGAGACCAGGCTGGATCATGTCTGCGTTGCCTGCGTGTGCTGCGAAAAGATAACGGGAACCGATTACAACCCGTGCAAAGGATCACGTGGGCTTCGATTTCAGACAGCGCTCTTACCGATCTCTCTGGGATTGGGCCAAGCGACCGGCTGGTGAGAGGAAAGCGTTGAGAAGAGCGTGTCGGAGAACTCGGACATTAGCATGTCCATGTCGAAGATGGGGTCCATCTCCATCGGCGCGGGAGAGTCTCGGCTCCTGCGGGAGCCGCGGCGAGCGCCCCCGAACGCTTCGTCATCCTGGCAGAAGGGCAGACGGAGGATGTCGGGGTGCACTTCGCCGAAGAGCGAAAACTGCTCCTCTGCCCCCTTTTTCGGAAGAGGTGAAAATGCAACCGCGCAGGCCGGGTTAGTGGACGAACGAGGTTAGTGCAGGCGCAAATACATTATTCTGGACATGAAGAGTTTCTGAAATATAGACATACGCCGGGCGCAAAAGTCTGAGATCACATGGAAAATCTGGGATTTTGATTTTTTTACTTTTATTTGGAAACCTGAAAATAAACAGAAGGTTTGAAAATGGAGGTAGATATGGAGGATATGTATTTTTGGGTATTTCTAGTATTTGTTTTGATCAGAACAAACACTGATGGATTTCCATCTGAAACTAATTGAATAGTTTCGCACAAAAATGGGACGTGGCAAAATACGAAGGGGGAAAGAAAAAAAAAAATCAGAAACTCTTCACTCCGGTTGATGCAATATATCATTTTAGATCATTTGTAATGAAGAAGTCTCGTATTCAATTAGAAACTTCTCAACCTCTGCATTCTGAAACAAAATCCTTAAAATGCGGGGATTTAATACTAAAGCAGGCGTGTTTATAACCGAAGCAAAACTGTCGTGCTTCCGTCTTAATGTTAAAGAAGGCAATTTCGTTTTTTGTTTTTTTTTCTTTGCATTTCGAAGCACCGAATTAGCATATTTTAATGCAACACGCTTTTCTTTCAGGAATTTACAGCCTGTGAAAATAACGATAATCAGACGACAAATGAAGCAAATGAAATCAGTATCAACAAAATTGCGGTGCAGTGTCTAAAACCTAAGTCTCTTAAGATTCCTTTCTGGTTTATTGAACTGTTGTTTTAAATCGATATCGCGTTTGTGATCGTGCTGATTTTTTGAAGGACAAAAATGCCACTTTTCGTGCGATATCGAATAAAATATGAAATCGTATAAATGTACACCCTAGTAGATGCTATTAGTCCCACAGCAATGTCATGTACATTACACCATCACACCAGGCAAGACAGTACTGTTTGTACAAAAGTACAAAAAAGACACACGTCACGTAGAATATTAACGTGGGGCTATTAGTGTGCTTGGCGTTAAGAGCGAACCGGGTATCCTAATAATGCAACGGTTCCATCGGAAATGCACAAAATCAATAGTTACCTTGAGTAGGCTGGAAAGATCGTCATCTTTATGCTGATTTAACTGGGAAAAATAAAATTTTCATTACTCAGAATTCCCGGAGTCGACAATATACAATATTGTCCGGCAATGCAAAATATCATATATAAGATCAAATTATATAATATATTTATACACTATATGGACATATGTTTGTGGGCACGTGACAACATCCAATTCCATATTTAGTTCCCCATTTCCTGTTCATTCAGCTAAAAGGGTGTTGTAAACTCTGATGTAGGGGAAAGTGAGGAGGCCTGGGGTGAGTCAGCGTTCCAAATCATCCCAATAGAGTTGAGGTTCGAGGTCTATAGCAGGCCACTCAAGATCTTCTTCCATAGAAAGCATAGTAAAAGTAAAAGGGAAAGTTTTAGCTACTGCTTTTAAAAGACTTCAATATAACTTTGTGGTTCTTCGGGAAAACGTGTCTCAATACGTTTGTCCATATAGTGTAAAATGGAGCTTGTTTAGGGTTGAACAAGTCCTCGGCCGGGTTGAACAGGAGACCTACCCGCTTCTTGAAGTACGTCCTCCATTTATGGTACTCGCGGAGAACAATTTCGATTCGCCTCTTCCAGTATTTTCCTTCTGTCGCTATTGCCTTGGAAGAGAGAATAATGACAGATAAATTGATCATATTAATTCCCGATGTGTGAATTTGATTCGACGCAATGCGTTTCAATGGAATACGAATATGATGCCGTGTAATACAATATGGTGGGCTTTTATTTCTTTGGTTCGGACAGACGGCAAATCATCGATTTAATTAAGTGCCTTCCGACTTCTAACGCATGGTGGCCCTTTCGGAATCGGGAAAATTTTATTCAAAAAATGACAATGAAAATCAGGTGTTTTTTTTCCTGTTCTGTCTCCAGGAAGACGCAACTCTACCTCTGCCATGTTAATCTGTGTTCTATGTGATTCTCGGGATGCGCCTCGGTCTCCTGGGTCTAAACAACTGGGGTTGAGGTGCGTGAATAAAATTGTATCCTCTTCTTAGATTAAGCATTACAGTATACAAGTCTAGAAACCTGAAGACGAAGAGTACAAATTGTTCAGCACGAGCAGAAAGTCTCGTCTTCTAGATTACAGCATCAGCAACACTCGGAGGTTACTAAACCGTTTAGGGGAAGTGCCCGTTTTTCACAATTCACAGCAGAACGAGGTGAGCTACAAGTGCAAAAAGCTAGACTTCGATATTCTTTCTTTATCCCGTGAAGAAAATTATTGCGTTACAGCAGCAGCAGGTTACACAAAAAGTAGTAGAGGGAAGAAAAAAATTGTATAGTTATTGCATATTGTGATTATACAATATAAGGGATGACAAGGGGTGGAAGATGTAGATGTGCTACACTTCTATTATTTTTGAAATCGTTGGCTATGCGTCGAGATACGAATCACACGTACACAATACAATATACACAACTGTGATTGCGATTGTGGGCAACATGAGTGGAGCGCACCGAACATCATCCTCTACCTCACCTCTGCAGGTCGATGGACTCCCGAATCCATGGTCCCATCCAAAGGCGTAACAAAATGGCAGACTGGGTTCTCTCTTTTCTCCACATCTGTGCAATAAGAAGCAATAATCAGACAGAAGAGGATGCAAAAGCTGAAAAAAAGGTGTGTATGTGCGGTCCTTACACTGAATGTACCAAGCCCTCCAGATGGCATTGTTCAGGCGAATTTTGTCCCTCCAGAGAAGTTTTAGCCCTTTGAAGTTTTTCCATTTTGGGGACACCAATCTCCCACTGATGATGGAAAAAAAAACAACATTCGTGATATATAAATGCTTGTCATTGCACATGAAACATGACCCATTTTAATCCAAGCACAATTTGTCCTACTGTCCCCCTTCACGACCTTTAACACGATTCTGAAGCACTCATTTCACCACGTCTTTTTGGTGCATCCCAGATAAAAGCCGGTATTTATCAGTTCTCAACACTTGTCCTTCGGCATGTGCTTTTTTTCCGCCCTGAACTCTTCTTTCGGTCTCATTTCCTCGGCATATGTCTCCCGTCACGTGATGAACTCTCTTGTGTGCGGACGTTTCCTTTACAGCACCACGAGCCAACGTTTCATTGTCGTAAACTGCCTCCAGTACAATGTCATAATCGGATATTTTTCCCCACACACACACACACACACACACACACACACACACAGTTAAGAATTATTTTGACATGAACACAGTTACGTCGCTGTACAGAAAGACTTTATAGTTGTCACATGTACATCACCAGACAGTAAAATTCTATCTTTGCATATCCAAGATTGATCAGACCACAGGGTCAGACATTATACAGCACCTCTGGAGCACAGAAGGTTAAGGGCCTCCCTCAAGGGCCCAACTGTAGCAGCTTGAGTGTGCTGGGGCTTGAACCCCCAACCAATCAATACCTCAGAGTTTTAACCACTGCTCTACCACTTCCCCATAACTAATGATGTTTTGATGGCTTTGTGCTTGGCTGCACACCCATCATTCACATGATGAACAGCCCATGTGATGTCCACAAGTAATACTTCCTTCTCCTCAAAAAAAAAAAAAAAAAAAAAACACAGGTCGGAGAATTGGGTTTTTTTTTCCCTTTTACAGCAGTTATCATTCCGTGCAATTCTCCTTTATTGCAAAAACCTGTTCGGCTGTTGGAGCACATTCCACACTTGCAATGTGATAAGCAAATTTGAGCATTTTTTTGTAAAGTCGCTTGTAAGTTGTGGGATTGTTTTGGGATTGTTATTTCAACCTCTGACCTTTTTCTACTCCAACAACAACCTGTTTGACATGATGCAACTCACAATGTTGTTGTTGTTGTTGTTGTTGTTGTTTAACCTCGATAGCTAGTTTTTATTGCAATTTGAATTTTGTAATTTGCCAGGAACAAAGTAGTGGAAATGTATAAATAGGAAAAATATAAATGGGGGAAAATTGACAGCATTAAATTCCTGCATTCCATCTCAACTAGGAGAAAATTAATTCATTTGAATGCTTTATTCGAGGTCCGGCTGGAAATGGCGGCATAGTGCTTAACATCTGCAGGGTTGAGGGACCTGACCTCAGGTCCGAGAGCCAGGAGTTGGCAAGTTTTTGTGTGAAATTAAATTAAATTTTGTTTGTACAGTTCATTTAACAATGGACATTGTCCTAAAACATCTATACAGAGATAAACAGGTTATAAAATATGAATTATGTGTGCTATATGCCTGTAAGATTAAAAAAAAATAAAAAAAACACTCCACGAGATGGTATGAGGAAGAAACCGTGAGGAACCAGAGTCGAAAGCGAACCCGTCCTCATCTCGGTGACATTGAATGTCCATTCATTCCAATTCCATCATTGTACTGTTCAGTGATGGAGACTGCAATCTGAAGTCCTAATGAATATTGACAGTTCATATTCATTAAAGTTTAGATCCATCCCTAGTTCTTGAGTTGCTCAAAAACTTCATGGATCTTTAGGGTGTTTCATTTTGTTGAACCATCGCTCAGATACACAGAGTGGTCTCCAATTCTCCAAAAAAATCCAGAAAAAAAAAGAGACATAATCGATCGATAGCTCAGGAGCATGTTTAGCTCTTTTTTACTTGGTGGCATCTCTCCGAAAGCTTGATCTTGGAGGCAAGTTGTTTATTTTCAGGCTTGTTTTGTTTCCCTCACAGACTACCTTGCTTTTTCTTCTTGAAATCTGGCCACATTGGCCCATACTCCTTAAAGTTCAGGGATGCTTTTCAGCTCACCACTGCTGTACAGAGTGATTACCAGTGCTGTACTATATACTAGGAGCTTGAACTAGTCTAAATATTTTCCCACACCTCTCTCAACACCCGAATTGTGAATAAAAACTGAACAGAAATCCAAACAATACACTCCTAACAAAAATATAATCTACCATGATTAGATTCAACATCTTATCAGATGCTGGGACACAATAAAAACACTTCAGGCGTCCAGAAAATCATTCTTTCTGGAGCTTGTGAACAAGCAAATGGCTTAGAAAATGTCAATTTATTTTATTTTTGTAGGTATGGAGGAAAATAGTTGTACATCTGAGCCTTGTTTATGTTTATCACTCGGTGGCTAAGCGTTAGCATGGAGCTAGCGTGCGTCACTCGGGCTGAAGAAACGCTTAGCCGAGTTAGCTGAGCTAGCTTCCCCCTGGAGTTTAGAACTGATAATAACTGACGTGTAAATGGAATACATTTGGTTATAAACGTTGAGTTTTAAGAGTTTATTAAGTAGAAGCGTGTCAAATAGGTGCGGTTACATGTTGGGGTGAAATTTAATACGAGGTTAGGAAGAACCTGAACAACGGGAGACTCGCACTCTCTACCGGGGCTCTCTCCGACTCTCTACCGGGGCTCTCTCCGACTCTCTACCGGGGCTCTCTCCGACTCTCTACCGGGGCTCTCTCCGACTCTCTACCGGGGCTCTCTCCGACTCTCTACCGGGGCTCTCTCCGACTCTCTCTCCGACTCTTTACCGGGGCTCTCTCCGACTCTTTACCGGGGCTCTCTCCGACTCTCTACCGGGGCTCTCTCCGACTCTCTACCGGGGCTCTCTCCGACTCTCTACCGGGGCTCTCTACCGGGGCACTCTCCGACTCTCAACCGGGGCTCTCTCCGACTCTCAACCGGGGCTCTCTCCGACTCTCAACCGGGGCTCTCTCCGACTCTCAACCGGGGCTCTCTCCGACTCTCAACCGGGGCTCTCTCCGACTCTCAACCGGGGCTCTCTCGTACACACCCCCGGGACACTCTCACACACCCCCGGGACACTCTTACACGTTATATTATAATAATGATGGTGCTGTATGGTGTATGGTGGTGCTGTATGCTGTATGGGCCTCGCCTGTACGCCAGGGTCATGCACTCGAAGAGTTTGGTGAGAGACGCGTCGATGGAGAGGTGACACGCGCTCGCCTTGCCGAAGTGGTAGGTTTGGCACGTCTGCTTGTTGACTGTGTCGAAATCGTAGCCTTTCTTCGGCGGATGCTCGACGTGCGGCGTGGAGACCATGAAGTGTCCGCTGTGGATGATCTGCGGCTCGCGGCCGTCCGACTTGCGCAGGGCGAGCTCGAGGTGCGGCTCCTCGGCGTCGGAGTCGTCGTCGTGCCGCTGCTGCTCCCTCTGCCGCAGTTCCTCCTGGCCACGCTTCGTGCTCGGAGCGACTCGCCTCTGTGCCCGGGTGGCCATTACACACTCCGTTTCTTCTTTCTCCACTTCTTCTTCCTCCTCTCTTTGTTCAGCAACTCTTCCCCCGATCTCTCTGTCCGACCCCGAGACAGCTCATACTATCGCCTTCCCAATTCCTCGGATGACACCGGTGATCATCCTGTTCTTTAGTTCCACAAAATACACCCGATCTTCACTTTTTTAGACCTACAGGGAAAACACGCACACACTTTATTACTCACTGTATAAACACGCACACTTTATACGCACTATAAACACACACTACAGATTGCTGGGTTGCCAGATTGCTGGGTTGCAAGACGAATCCCTCCAAACAAAATTTGTTCCTCCTCGTGTAGATTTTTTTCTTTCCGTTATTATTCGTTCCTTCTTCTCCATCCTAATGAGCTCCACTGTTCTGGGAAGGTTTTTTCACTAGATTACATTGTTCTGTTTTCACCAGGATTAAAAATAAAAACTAACGTGATAAAAATGACCGTGTTAATTCATTTTAACGGCACTAATTTTTATTAACGTGCGCATTTCCGTTTGACAATTATTATTAAGGATATACATAAATTAATATAAAATAGGCAAAAATAAATCCTTCAACGCAACACGCATTTATTCACGGCGTTCTTTCTGTACTCAGATATAAAAAAATAAAAAAAAATAATCACTAAACATTTGTTACTGATGCACCGAAATCCACCATGACGCACACATCCGGCAATCAAAACCGTCCGTGTGGAAACATAGCAAAAGTTTCTTTGGTGTCATGATGATTAATGTAATTTAAAACACCATAATTACTTTAAATCATTTACAAGCATATTTAGTTTTCATGCTCTGTGTTGAGTATAGTTTCACTAATAATAAAGATACATTTGAATAAAGCATCCATATTTGTTCATGCCTATGTTGATTAGAGTATTAAAAACATGAACAGTATTAATATATTCAAAACAGATAAAAAAGTTTTAGTTAACTCAACAATCATGCAATTAACTGTAGTTAAATATTTAAATTGATTGACAGCCCTAATAAAAACACATAATTCATTGTTGGAACAATAAAGCCTTAAAAAAAAAAAGTGTTGTGATAGAAACGGAGAAAATCTGGGAATTTTGTGGATCGGTGTGGATGCTCCTAGATTTTGTCAGATTTTTGTGGATTAATGTGTGAAGCAACAATTTATGAACAATCAGGTTTAAGAATTTAACGATATACCATAGAAGATCTGGGGAACATGTGGATTAGGGATTGAAGATTCACAGATTTGCATCGGTACATTGGCATAAATGTTGCATCGATTTAAAAAAGTGTGCATTGGATGCAAGTTGGAATTATATATTTTCATATTTGCAAGGTTTATTTGTATATAAAACAATTTATTTATATGTAATTATTAGTAAATGTTCCATACTTTTATTATTTAGTAAGTGACCATACATTTTTGACCAATATTTGGTATGTAGATCGATTTCTCCTCGTTAAACCGTTTCTCGTGTGCGTTCTCTCGGCACCACTGCTGCTACGTGAATGTGACGCATCACAAGGCGTGTCCTGAGAGTCACATAGAATACAGATTAACATGGCAGAGGTAGAGCTGCGTCTTCCTGGAAATAGAAGAGGGAAAGTTAATGTATATTAGTTTATTGGATGGATATTGTTAAGCTGAAGCACCAAGACGTTCTGTACCAATGTGTCAAATTTAGTGCCAGCTAAAGTTTGAGGAAGAACTATTACCAGCAAGAGAATTTGTAGTGTCCAGTGACATATAGACATCTACTCAACACCTTCTGACCAATCAGACAGTCCTCATCCTTAGTTAAAATGGAGAAAATGGAGTTAATTGTCATTGATTGGTTCCGGTCTCTGGGTGGGAAAGCAAAGCTGCTCCTTAAATATCTGAGAAACTCTCGAGCATTTAGAGTCGAATGTACCAAAAGGATCCTGCAAACTATTTTGAGCTTGTCCAGAAAGACTGTAATTTTAACAAGCTTTCTGTGTGTGCGCTGTGCAATCTCATTTAATGGCAGGCGAATGGTACTACCAATGGACATTGTCACAAAGCTGCTTTACACTTATAAAGCGGTAATAAAAGTATGTATAAGTTTGTCCCTAATTATTAAACCAGTGGTGAGGAAAGAACTCCCAGAGATGTTTCAATGACGAAACCTTGAGAGGAACCAGACTCAAAATTAAGCCCATCCTCATCTGGGTGGCATCGAATGTCCATTCATTACAGTTAATAATTGTTAAGATGTGCAGTGATAGGAAATTAAATGTAGGCTGTGTTCTTGGGCCATTGTAGTAGACTGTTGATATGGTGAAGCAGGAAGTGGATAGGATAGTAAAGAGGACGTGAGAGCAGCGATTAAGAGAACGAAGAGTGGAAAGTTGGTTGGACCAGATGACATAGCGGTAGACGCATGGTTTAGGATAGATGGCAGGTGGAGTTTTTAACCAGATTGTTCAACAAGATTCAGGAAGGTGAGAGGATGCCTGAGGAATGGAGAAGGAGTGTGCTGGTACCGATTTTTAAGCATAAGGAAGATTTGTAGACCTGCAGTAACTACAGGGGAATAAAGTTGTTCAGTCACACCATGAAGTTATGGGAAAGAGTACTGGAAGCCAGGCTGAGAGAAGAGGTGACCATCTGTGAGCAACAGTATGATTTCATGCCGAGGAAGAGCACCACAGATGCCCTATTTGCTTTGAGAATGTTAAGGAAAAGTATAGAGAAGGTCAGAAGGAGTTGCATTGTGTGTTTGGGGATTTATAGAAAGTGTACGACCGGGTCCTGAGAGATGAATTGTGGTATTGTATGAATAAGTCAGGTGTGGTAGAGAAGTATGTGAGGGTGGTGCAGGACATGTATGAGTGCAGTGTGACAGCAGTGAAGTGTGCAGTAGTAAAGTCAGACTGGTTCAAGGTGGAGGTTGGACTGCATCAAGGATCGGCTTTAAGCCCTTTCCTGTTGACGTACAAGGTCTTTATTATTGTGATTTGTGGTGAGAGTAGGGAGCAGGTTGAGAAGAGCCTGGAGAGGTGGAGGTACGTGCTGGAGAGAAGAGGAAGAAAAGTCAGTAGAAGTAAGACACAGGTATATCGGTAGGAGAATGCTGAGGATGGAGCCGCCAGGAGGCAGGAAAAGAGGAAGGCCAAGGAGGAGGTTTATGGATGTGGTGAGGGAAGACATACAGGTAGTTGGGTTGAAAGAGGCAGATGTAGAGGACATGGGGGTATGGAGACGGATGAGCCGCTGTGGCAACCCCTAATGGGAGAAGCCAAAAGAAGAAGGAGATTATTAAACTTGAAAACAAACACAACAATGCCAGGGGGATAAAAAGACACTAGAGTCACTGTGGCTACTTACTCCACACCAGAAAAATGATTTGTAGTGCACCGTAAATTCCGATTTTTTTTTATGCACGTGTGAAATCACTGACATTTCCACACACACATAAACACACCCCCACTTGTATACACAACTGTGTTACCCAACTGGGGCCTAACTTGAAATTACCCAATTTGGCAACCTGCTACATATGCAAACCCTCTCCTGATTGGTTCAAGTTGGACCACACCAAACTTCTGTCACAGCTACACTGTATACTAGAGGATAGTGAGGACTCTGAAGTATGTTTTTCTCACCTCAGGAAGTGATATGGAGCAAATAACAATTAGACAAAAGTCTCTGATCACTATATTTTAGAATAAATGTATATTCATAGATAGGCAGCAATGTTCTGTGTTAATGCTTCATACCAATGTGATTCAACTCACCACTTAACTCTGAAAAATTTCTGAGGCAAAAAAAAGATTTTATACCACAGCACCAAAATTCTCAGATATCAAATGTCTCATGGTGTTAACTTAAACAAATTTCATGTATACAGTCCCTGAGAAAAATATGGATACACATCAGGCAATTACATAAGGTTTTGGACAGAACACTTCACAGGTTTTTGTCTATATTTGGAGAACATTCTAACTCATTATATAGCTATAGATCAAATACTGAACCAGCATCTCCACAATTCCATACTTCAAAACCATGAAATTCTATTTGGACTGCGATTTATTGAAACCAACGTCACCATATATCAAGACAATGAGTTAGAGTGACGCTAATCTAAAAAAAACAATCTGGAGTGTTATCTATCAAGGAACGGCCAAATCACTACACCAAAACAGTCGTGGCTGTTAATGAAGTAAATGCAATTTGTGACAGTATCTAATTAGCATTTTCACCTATCTGTACTTTACTGAAGTATTTCCATTTGGGAAGACTTTTCAAAGTCAAATATCTTACCTTTTACTCAATTCTATTTTGGGAAATCAGTCCTTCTTTTTAATAATGAGTGCATAAAAAAAGTGTATCTCTGCTTTAACTGTATCACAAGGCCAGGTAAAAAAATGTCCAACGAGTAAAGAACAACTTTTCCAAGAGGCATGACAAAGTATTTTGTCAAACAGTGTTTTAAGCTGTTATTCATGCCAAGGAAGGATTTTCAATTAAATTCAATTGAACATGTGTACATTTATATATTGTCAATCTTTATACCGTGAGTTGACCCAGTTGGAACATGCACATGTCTCTGAAAAACCATTAAAAAACTACGTTTCCACACTTTTGACACATTGTGTTTGTCGAAGTAGTCTTCAGTACCACAGGCGTCTTTTCTGGGGTTTTTTTTTGCATTCTTTTGTCTAATTACCTTTGCACCATTTAGATTCCTACTGTAATTTAAGTGGTAATAGGAATGAACCTTGAGGACATTCAGCATTATGTAACTATCGATTAGAAATTGTAATAACTGGCAAATTTACTGTGGTATAAGATGGTAGGCTGCTTCACATTATCCTGTCATTGATTGACATGGTCAGTGTCACAGTTCATTACTTCCAAGTGAATTGTTTTAGTGCTGTGCTGCTTGGACAAGTGACAAATGGTAATCATTTAACAGCCAAGTCAAGTGGCTTCAATGTCATTTCAGCCACATAAAATATAGTGCACGGCCATATATTTCCTGATGCTACGGCTATAGAAAACATCAATATTATAGAGGAACGCAGTATAACAGAGAACGGCGTCACAGACAGGAATCTCAAACAGTGTAAATGAACAGCATAAAGCAAGAAACCCAATGAACACAATTCAAGTCTCCTTTCACTGCAGCCACACCCCACATGCATTATCTCCAATGGAAGCATCGATATTTACCTCATAAAATTACCCCATGCATTACGGTTTTCTTGGGGATTTGAAATTCAGGCAAAATGTATGTTTTTGTGCAAATTCTACAAAACGCAAAAGTGTCAATGGTCCATGAAAGCCAAATGTTTTGAACTGTTCTCCACGATCTTTCCTCCCGATGTCCAGGTTTTCTTAAAAAGTCCGTCTTGTAAATGTCCTTGTAAGCGTATATGCGACCAAATCAATTTCTCCTGTGTCAGCCGTTGTGGAATGAATTAAATTCACACAAATATGGGGGATGCGTTCTGACTATCTTATCAAAAGGGTTGAAAATGGTGATGTGATTGCGACGCCTGCTAGGGGGGCCTCTGAGGGGCCGAATCGTAATCTGATTGGTTAACGCAACATCTTCAGGCAATGTGGAGTTTATGCTAAAAAGAAATAGCCCACAGTGCTCAAAGTGCTGGTCTTATGGCAATCTGTGATTGGAGAGAAATTCCAACGTAAACTATGATTAGGTGGCGCAGCAGCGCCCCCAAGAGAAACACTATGAAATTAAGAGAATAGACTATTGGGAATAATTCAATACAAATTTTTAATAAACAAAAAAAATATATTTTTTAGAGTTCAAGTCATCAGAGTAGACCTTGCTGACCCTGACAGCCTGCCATTGGTACACCATGATATGGTTAATCAATAAAGGTTAATCCACAAATGAACACAAAATGAATTAGGACCTACCTGTAGATATAAATGTTTGGTGAAGATTAATATATTATTATTAATGTATTATTATATTTTTTGTGGCTTTGTAATAGAGGATGATCTCAGCTTCTCAGATCTTCTTCATTAACTGCTAGGGGGTCTTGCAATCCAAGACAGCACAATTTCCTTTCACGTTTCAAGCACTCGTGTGTAGTTACGTATGTCGAAATGAGCTTTTTTTTTAGTTATTGATGTATTTGTTATTAGCGCACGAAGTGACGCTTCACACTCAACACATGAAAAACACAAAGTAGAAGGACTAAGGATTTTCTACATGAACTGTCAAATACAAAAGTAAAGCCTCATCAGTGTCAGAGGAACATTGAATTTTATACGAACTAGATTTCACACAGGGTTGTAGAAGAACCTTATTGGGCGTCACGAATGATTAGAAACCGAGCAAAAGTTTTACATTTCAGCTTCAAAACTTTAAAGACAACAAGTCTGAGAGCATAAATCCTGAAGAAGCACATGAGCAGCAGCTACTGTCTAAGTCACATGTCAACAATTTAATTCAATCCATGATCTTACTAATGGTTTCTTCAGTACAGCACGCCTGGGAATAGCAGGATCGTCCATTACAATACAAATAATTTTTTTCTTTGATAATAATAACCTCACTAATATCGTCACTATGGAACTGTGAGCTGGAGTAATATGTGGCCGTGTTGGAGTCGCTAAGAGCAGGACTTGGAGATGAGCATCGGGACAGGGTTCCTGTGGGACCCGATGGAAAATGCAGCAAGAGCGAGAATGAGTTAGAGTCCATAATGAACACTGGAGCATTTGATGTTTTAGGTAGCATATATTCATCAGCTTTGTATTTATATAAAGCCAATTTGAGACAATATCCACTTTTTAACTGCTATACAACTAAAAGGAATTGATGGATTCGGATTGTTTCAATACACATGGAAGTCACTTTAGGTTTAAGCAGTGGTGAGCCATCAGAGCCTGAACTTACCTGGTAACCAGAATCACTGCTTTGCGTTTGAATAAATATGCTGCTGCTAGTAGTGTTTGAGTTAGAGTTTCAATCCCTTCAGAATTCAGCCGTCGCGTCACACGTAGCGTAGAGAAAAAAGCTGTCGCTTTCTTTTCAAACTGGAGTCACTAAGGCCATCTAGAAGGCATCCAACTTCTGCATTTTCATGTCCTTTTTTTTTTTTTTCTAGTCAGAGTTCGCAACCCGCATCCGTAGCAAACTGCACCAGCTCGAATATATGTGTGTGAATTTAATAGCTTTGTGTTAATTCCACAGCGGCTGACAGGAAATATCGAGTTAGCCGCAGATACGCTTACAAGGACATTTACAAGACTTTTCAAGCAACATTGTGAGAAAACTACACACGATTTGCCTAAATTAAAAATTCCCAGGAGAACCGCAGCGCACAAAAAACACGCACGGAAACCGGGGTAGTTTTGAGGTCAATATCGATGCTTGTTAGTAACCATGTATTTGGGTTGTGGCTACAGTGAAAGGATTGGGTTTCTTGCATAATATTGACAGTTTCTATAATGATGGTATCCACCATCATGAGGACATTTTGTGTAAATTCAGTACCAGCTTTCTCTTCTGCTTCTCCTGTGTGAAAGGAATAGTGTGACTTGTTAGGAATCCAATCTCCATCTTATCTCTCCGAAACGCAGATAAGCGCGAGTGAGCCGAGCTGGACGTGACCTTGGTGCGCGAGCTGCGTGCGGAAAAGACAAATAGGACCCTGAGTGTTGGCATTAAAAGCCTGAAATGTCGGTGAAGCTTTTAATAAAACGTTACGTTCATCAACGGAGACCTGATTCGTGTCTTTAAAGCTGGGAAAATACCCTGGTTCCTGGATCTGACAGATTCCACATGCTTCCTTGGAACATGACTAACGGTATTGGCTTGATCTCGGGAAGTTTTTCATTGTCCAGATTCATCTTCAATCACGGTTGTTTAATCAAGTTTATTAAGAGAAACATCCTTTGAAAAAGAATAAAAAACTAACAAGTTTTTGAAGAAAGTGCAAGTGTATGAAGAAAAGAAAAAAAACGCTATAGAACAAGGTTTCAGAAAAGAAAAAAAGTAATCAGAATTGCAGATCAACACAACAATCAGAACATACAAAAAAATACTGTTAACATGAAACCTTTTTTCATTGAAGAGGAACGAGAGGCTGTAGCGTAACAGTGTAAAATAGTGTACACCTGCGTCGGATCAGCACACAGGCCGTCGCGTCGCGGTGAAGAGCTTCCTGAACAGGCAGAACGTTTTCGGTGTTATGGTTCGAGCTCGCCAAACTCACAGCGCTTTCCAGTCTATTGGCTTTTTCCCGGATTTCAGGAGGAGCTCGTTAGTCTTCGAGAAGTGTTTGCACCCAAAGAAGCCACGGTGTGCGGAAAGCGGGGATGGGTGAACTGCTTGCAGGACGTGGTGTCGTTTCTGCAGGGAAAAAAAAATTATTTGAAGGTCATCGTCAGTCAGACTTCGACCCTGTTTATTGTACTGGAACCTCAACATGCACCAAAAGCTCTGCCTTATGTAACTTTTATGGAAAATTTGTTTAAACGAGGAAACTACAATACCGACAAAAGTATCGGGACACCTGACTGTTCCATCTGTGCGTTATGTGGGTCTTTTCCAAATTGTTACCACAAACATGGAGGCCCATATACTGTCTAGTAGGAGACCAAAACCTGTTCCTCTACAAAGCCAGCTCCATGAAGATATGCTTACCATAAATTGGAGTGGAAGATCTCCTGCCTCGAAAAGAAGCACATACTAATCTTATAATCCACAAACTTTTGCCTCTATAATGTACAACAGGCTTCAAATTCGAGTTTTCAATAATAATAAAAAAAAATTCACCGCAACCCACCCTATCGATCGCGGCGCCTTTCTTCTGCGCGTACGCGCCCCACAGCATGAAGACCAGGCCGTCCAGGTTGGTGCTGAGCCACTGCACCACGGCGTCCGTGAAAGTCTCCCATCCTTTGTCTTTGTGCGAGTTGGCCAGATGCGCTCGCACCGTCAACACGGCGTTTAGCAGCAGAACCCCTGCGGAGTCGCCGAGAGACACACAGTTTTCGCTTTTCACTTTCGATAATAATCTCACGAAACCTTTTCCTGGATGTTGTTTAGGACAGAACGAGGGGGAAATATGCAAAGTGTATATAGCAGTAGGAGTAAATATGTCCAGGAAACAATCTGCGAGTGACCTTTTTGTTGTATTTCATGTCCTCTCGGGTGAATAAAATCAAAGATCAGATCGATCCATCTGTCTATCCTGCCGTCTATCCGCCCGTCTATCTATCCACCTCTGTATTTCAGTCTAACAAGACAGACCCGTGGTAACAGTCGCATCAAACCACCCACAAGTAATAAATGGAATAGAATCTGTGTGAACACATGCAGGAGAGAACCTCTGACGGGAAATTGTGTTCCTACGCCCACAAATGGTGAAAAATCCAATAAAAAAAATGTTGCGGATGAAAAATGATGGCACCCCAAATTTTTGTACCGCGGAGATGAAATGCAGAAGAAATATATATTGACAATATGTCCAGACCAATTCAAATGCATTGGGGGGAAATATTAATATACTGTCCAACAATTTTGAACCTATTGTCTGCATTTTCCACGCATCTGATTTCATCTCTTGAAATATGGACATGTCCAGATGAATTCCAATGTATGGGGAGAAATTTGAACAATATGTCCATGAATTCATGCATTGTGTATATATATAAAAATTTGCAAAGATTTCAAACTAACTTCTTTCACGTTGTCTTTGTGGGATATTGTTTGTAGAATCTTATGAAGGAAAATAATGCATTTAATCCATTTTGGAATAAGGATGTAACATAAAATGTGATAAAAAGTCAAGTGCGCTGAATACTTTCCAGATGCACAGAAAACATGGACTATACGATCCAATGAACTCAGATTTGACTTTTTTTTTGTCCTGTAATCAAGCAAAAACTAAAGAAGGTGCTTTTTTCCCCATTTAAAAAAAACAAGGTCACCCTCAGAATGATGATGTACTTCTAAATATTCGGTGCATGATTGTTAGTTCGAATCCTATACCGCAAGCCGGTGTCCAAACTGAGGGACATTTATAATGAAATACATTTTATTTTAAATGTGCAACACCCGACTTCTCACCGTTCAGGAAACAACGCAAAAAAACAAAACAAAAGGTTTCTGATGAGTGTTTGGGTGTCACACTATGAAAATCTCTATCCTCATATAAAGGTCTGATTTTAAAGTCCACTGAAAAGTGAGAAATTTGTGGCGTATGTTATTCACGTAGATGTATAAAAGGAGGAGTTTTGCTAGTAGATGTGGCTATTAGTATTAGTATTGGGATGCCTGACTTTTCCACCCATATGGTTCATTACCAAAGTGTTACCACAATGTTGGAGGCACACAAATGTATAAGACGTCGCTGGATGAGGTTAGTAGGACATTTTTCCTCCACATGATCTAGGAGACCCAAACCTGTTCCAGCATGACAATGCCAGATCCATGAAAATATGGTTTGGCATTAAAGATCTCCTGCTATAGAGCTCTGAACTCAATTTGATTGAACACCTTTTAAGATGAATTTCTCACAGTGACTGCACCCCAGGCCTCCTCACCTCACCTACATCAGTACCCGACTTAAAATCTCCACAACTTTATGACCATTTTTCCAGAAGAGTCAAACCTCACCTTGCTTCGCCCATCCTGTCAGATCTCCGTGGCCTGGATGCTGGAAGCCTTTGATGTCCGACTCCAGTTCTTTATACATGTTCACCAGACTGCAACACATTACACACATCATATGAACCTCATTGCTCAAGATATATAGCGATTACGAAACACTGCAATGAGAAACTTCAGATCGGAGTTTGGATGAATTGCATCATAGACTCGATCTGATGAAGGTATCTGATACGGCCGGGTGGTTTACAGGCCTGGATCGAGTTCAAACTGAAAAAAAAAAAAGGGGATTAAAACATGATAGAAACTGTTTTTTAAACTCTATCTCTAACATGAGCAAAAGATTAAGCAAGAGGAAGAGAGAGAGAGAGAGAGAGAGAGAGAGAGAGAGAGAGAGAGAGAAAGAGAGAGAGAGAGAAAAATAGATAGAACAAGGGAGAGATGTAGGGAGAGAGAGGAAAGAAGGCAGGAAGAGAAAGAAAGAGAGAAAGTGTACAAGCTTGTTCATGAGAAGGAGTGCAAGTTAGAGTGCAAAAAATAAAATATATTGGAAGCGAGAGAGATTGTTGAAAGAGAGTGATAGATGCATCCGGGTAGATCTAAAAAAAAAAAAAAAAAAAAAAAAAAAAAAAAAAAAAAAAAAAACCCAGCCAAGTTGAAGCGTTTTTTTTTTTTTGAACGAACGGACAAAGAGCTTGAGTTTGTTGCTGCAGGAACCCTAACATTAATCAGGGTTGTTTGCTGTATGAACCAAAGGTTTTTGTACAAATGGAGCAAAAAAAACCAAAAAGCACATGGACGTAGTCTATGGGAAAGCGAGAAGCAAGAACAAATGAGGGAGAGACACACAATGTGTACACAGGTTTTTCGTTCATTTCCCAGTGAAGAGAAGAGAAGCCTGAAGAACAACAACAACAACAAAAAAAATCCACTTAAAGCACAAATTCTGCTCTCTGCCGCTATCGGACACTGCGTTATTCATAAACCACATCGTTTTACGTGAGAAAAGAATTTAGTCAGGCAGCCCTTAAACGTGGAATAAATACTGAATTATGAAATCGGGCCCGAAATCAAGACTTGCCTTGGTGGAGGTGGGACGGGTCTCTGCACGCTGAAACACAAGCCATGAGCCTGATTCGGACCGTGGTATGGATCCTGACCGAGAACAACCACCTTCACCTAGCAAAACCAAGCAAAAAAAGTGATTTTTATTTCCCCTCACTTTACTGCTGGGTTGCCAGATCTCCCACATATGGGACTAAATAAGGAAGCACATACCAATCTTAGAATCAGGTTCCTACAAACTTTTGCTCCTATAATCTTTATATATATATATATATATATATATATATATATATATATATATATATATATATATATATATATATAAATAAATAAACAAACAACAGGAACTCCACAACAGTAAAAAAGAAAATGTGCAGTTTCAACATTTGTTTCGAAACTTGTGGTTCAAGACTTTTGTAACACATCATGTGGTAAAAAAAAAAAATAATTTAGGAAAAAGGGCCTCCTTTATCAGATTCCACTTTAGCGCCTAGGCAGTTTCAAGTGTCAAGAGGAAACGGATCAGTATGGTATTTATTTATTTTTCATCATTTGTTGTGTAGCTTGTGGAGATTTGTACTCATTCAAGTTTTTCCTGCTACCACATCCAAAGACATCCTACTTGAATAAAGGTAGACAGATTTATTATTTTAGCTGATTAATCTGCGCCGATAGTCAATTGGTTAAACGAGCGGCAAAAAAACATTGATAGTTTTTCCGGGTTGCATTATACAATACGAGGGCGACCTCTAGAGGTTAATCACTGACAGCATGTGCTCTTTAATTGAAGGGTCTTTTTTCATTTTGTTACTTTTTTGTTACAGTTTGAATGCTTGTCTTTGATTTTATTTTGAATATTTATTAACAGTCATATTTATTTAATTCAGCACATTTTCATGATTTAGTACCGTTTTTTTATTTTTGTACCACAGTTCAGTACTACATTACATACAGTGAGGAAAATATGTATTTGAACACCCTGCTATTTTGCAAGTTCTCCCACTTAGAAATCATGGAGCGGTCTGAAATTGTCATCGTAGCTGTGTGTCCACTGTGAGAGACATAACCCAAAAAAAGAAAAAAACAGAAATCACAATATATGATTTTTAAACAATTTATTTGTATGATACAGCTGCAAATAAGTATTTGAACATCTGTCTATCAGCTAGAATTCTGACCCTCAAAGACCTGTTAGTCTGCCTTTAAAATGTCCACCTCCACTACATTTATTATCCTAAATTAGATGCACCTGTTTAAGGTCATTAGCTGCATAAAGACACCTGTCCACCACATACAATCAGTAAGAATCGAACTACTAACATGGCAAGACCAAAGAGCTGTCCAAAGACACTAGAGACAAAATTGTTTGGTGAATAAAGGTCCACTGTTGGAGCAATCATTAGAAAATGGAAGAAGCTAAACATGACTGCCAATCTCCCTCGGACGGGGTCTCAATGACCCTAAGGAAGGTGAGAAATCAGCCCAGAACTACACGGGAGGAGCTGGTCAATGACCACCGTTTCCAAGGTTACTGTTGACATCATGGTTTGAAATCATGCATGGCACGGAAGGTTCCCCTGCCTAAACCAGCACATATCCAGGCACGTCTTAAGTTTGCCAATGACCATTTGGATGATCCAGATGAGTCATGGGAGAAAGTCATGTGGTCAGATAAAACCAAAATAGAACTTTTGGGTCATAATTCCACTAAACGTGTTTGGAGAAAGAAGAATGATGAGAACACCATCCCTACTCCAAGAACACCATCCCTACTGTGAAGCATGGGGGTGGTAGCATCATGCTTTGGGGGTGTTTTTCTGCACATGGGACAGGGCGACTGCACTGTATTAAGGAGAGGATGACCGGGGCCATGTATTGCGAGATTTTGGGGAACAACCTCCTTCACTCAGTTAGAGCATTGAAGATGGGTCGAGGCTGGGTCTTCCAACATCACAATGACGAGAAACACACAGCCAGGATAACCAAGGAGTGGATCTGTAAGAAGCATATCAAGGTTCTGGCGTGGCCTAGCCAGTCTCCAGACCTAAACCCAATAGAGAATCTTTGGAGGGAGCTCAAACTCCGTGTTTCTCAGCGACAGGCCAGAAACCTGACTGATCTAGAGAAGATCTGTGTGGAGGAGTGGGCCAAAATCCCTCCTGCAGTGTGTGCAAACCTGGTGAAAAACTACAGGAAACATTTGACCTCTGTAATTGCAAACAAAGGCTACTGTACCAAATATTAACATTGACTTTCTCAGGTGTTCAAATACTTATTTGCAGCTGTATCATACAAATAAATAGTTAAAAAATCATACATTGTGATTTCTGGATATTTATTTATTTTTTTTTAGATTATGTCTCTCACAGTGGACATGCACTTACAATGACAATTTCAGACCCCTCCATGATTTCTAAATGGGAAAACTTGCAAAATAGCAGGGTGTTCAAATACTTATTTTCCTCACTGCAGCTATGTTATCTATCGGTAAAATCCAACCTCTGTCACCCGCTACATACGATTCTGCGGCTCCAAATTTGAGGTAACAGTTTGAGGAGGAAACATATGTGGCTTGAAAAGTGAGGTCCCCCAATACTTTTGTCCAGATAGTGTTCATGTAGGAACACAAGTTATTTCAAATATGGTTAAAGGTCGAGAAAGAAAAATTCAAGCTCATCATAATAATGAAAAATAAGGGGACAGGAGAGGAAGAATATGGTGGAGAGGGAAGGAAACGATTGTGTTGGAAATGGGATTCTGCTCAGGGAAAATCCTGCAATCACAACCCTGGACTTTTCTACCATTTTGGAATCTTACACCAAATTGCCAAACTTCTAGATCTGGGCATTAACACCTCCACCTGCAACTGGGTCATGGACTTTCTGACCAACAGACCCCAGCAGGTTTGATCTGGCTCCATCTGCTCCAACACCATCACACCCAACACTGGTGTACCACAGGGCTGTGTGCTCAGCCCCTTCCTCTACTCCCTCTTCACCTCCGACTGCAGGCCTGTGAATGGATCTAACTCCATCATCAAGTTTGCAGATGACACTACCGTGATTGGTCTCATCACCAACAATGATGAGACTGCCTACAGGGAGGAGATCCAGCACCTAGCCACATGGTGCAATAACAATAACCTGCTCCTTAACACCTCCAAAGCAAAGGAGCTTATTGTGGACTTCAGGAAGGAGGCAAGAGGCACACGAAACCACCCACATCAACGGGATGGCTGTTGAGCGTGTCTCCAGTTTCAAGTTCCTGGGGATCCACATCTCGGCGGACCTGTCCTGGAACATCAACACCTCCAGCCTGGTCAAGAAGGCTCACCAGCGCCTCTTTTTCCTAAAGACACTTAAAAAAAAAAAACAGCTCTCCTCGAATATCCTGGTAAACTTCTACCGCTGCGCAATAGAAAGCATCCTGACCAGCTGGGTCACAGTCTGGTATGGGAGCTGCTCTGCTGCAGAGCGTAAGGCACTGCAGCGGGTGGTGAAAACTGCCCAGCGCATCACAGGGACTTCACTCCCAGCCATGGAGGACATCCAGAAGAAACGCTGTCTGCGTCGAGCTCGCAGCATTCTTAAGGACTCCTCTCATCCCCCCAATGAACTGTTTACTCTTCTGCCCTTTGGCAGGCGTTACAGGTGCCTCCGGACCAGGACCAGCAGACTAAAGAACAGCTTTTTTCCTAGAGCTGTCTCTTTAGTGAACTCTGACACTCACTGATACACCACCACATTTCCCCTGAGTCACCACATGACTCATCATGACTCACCACACCTCACACTTCGTCACTTTGCTAATGGACTCTCTGAACAAAAACTTATGCTCACCAAGACACTGATCAATTCTCACCTCACACTTTGTTATTGCACGGACTGTTTACACAAACCTTTGCTCATTTGCACACAGCTCTTTTTGTATTGCTGCTCACCATTAACTTATTACCATTGTATATATACCCGTTCTCTGTTTATATTTATAGCAATATTATGTTCACATCCTTCTGTAAATCTCTGTGTATAGTAATAGGCATCTGTATATCATGTTCACAATACATATATTCATCTGTATATTATTGTTCATAGTACATATATTAATCTGTATATTGTGTTTTTAGTACATATATTCATCTGTATACTACATTTATAGTACATATACATCTTTAAATGACTGTTTATAGTCTATATTTCTTTTTTTTCAACTATGTAAATTCATATAAAAACTGTGTATCCTGCACTTGCTGTTATTCGACTCTGGTTAGACCCAAACTGCATTTCGTTGCCTTGTACTTGTACATGTGTAATGACAATAAAGTTAAATCTAATCTAATCTAATCAAATTGGTGTGGAATCGTATCCATGTTATTAGTTTGTGTGTCAGCCGTTTACATTTTATTGACCAGACGAATACATTTGTCCGTCCCCAGATTTATCCATCAGGCCATCATCAATGTGTCCTACATCTAAAAAACTCACATCTTCAATCTTGCACATCTGTGTCCAGGTGAACACCTGCTCCAGAGGTGGATACACAGTGTGTTTCTGCCTCTCATCATCCACAAAGTTCAGTAACTAAAGTGGAAAAAAAACAGTTAAAGAAGAAAGAGTTGTTAAAAAAGAGCAAGAGAAGAAAAACAAGGCATGAAAAACCCTGATCACCGATGTGAAGTAGTTCTTGTTGAACTCGGCACCCAGAGCGCTGCTCCAGCTCTCCCCGATACCCGCAGGCCCGCGGCGGGACGACAGGCGCTCCAGAGCCGCCGCTTTGTTCCGGGCGATCCGCTCGAGCTGCTCCGGACTCAGCGGCTCATCGTCACCCCTTTCAACTTTCAGCTTCTTCCCCTGGGACGAGATGGTTGTGCGTTTAGTGCAGTTCCACCAGCGCGTCCACAAAACACTCACACACGGCGGGTGGAGGAAACGCGGCTCCGCGCGCAACAGCGCCACCGTCATCGTCATCATCAACTACATCAACTTCATCCCCGGCGACCCGCAGCGCCATAACACACGCGCACGCGCTCTCACTCACACGTGCACCGTTGAACCGGAAGTTATTGTTTTTGTTTTTAATACATTTTTCATTTTACTATATATAAAAATGTGCTGTTTTCAGGAAATATAATTACTAAATATTGATTCGATTGGCTTTTTACTTTATTCATTTAATATCCATTTTGTTACAAATATTTATCTATTTTTGAAAGAATTTGTACTTTACAGCATTTTCCTGACACCGGCTTCAAACTTTTGCACATTACTGTGAGCATATATGTATTTACATGCATATAACTATCATTTTTATAAAGTATAAATAAAGAGATATAAAATATACAGACAAAAGTATAAATAGGGTCCAAATACTGAATAAACCAATAAATAAATAACCTGATAAAAAAATAATATAATAGATTTAAAAAAGGAAATGTTTATAACTTTCTTGAGGCATTCATTTTTTAATGTATATATAATACTAAATAGAAATTCATACGTTTAATTATTAATTATATGTATGGGGGAAAAATGAATTTAAAATTGTACACAATTTTTTTCTATCAAGAACTTGTGTTTTTATTGACGTATGTGGTCGCATCTACATCCGGGTCACATCTTTCGCGGGAAATTTTCAGCGCGTTGGGTTTTTTTTATTATAATAAAATTAATGAACAGTTCAAGAAAATGCTTTTTTTTAATGGATCTAAAGTGTAAAAACGTGTAAAAACGTGTGATGCGTCTGTTAAAGAGTAAGAACAATGTGATTGGTATTAATATCGCTATACCGGCGTGTGGACTCACGTGGGCCACGTGTTCTCTGCCTTTCAGCTCATCGAGTTCTCGCTTCTTCCCTGCAGGAGAGAAAAAAGACTTGATGCTCTTCTGTCCGATCATCTTTCACGATCAGTGTACCAACCGGTCCGTAAGTGTGTGTGTGTGTGAGACTCTGGTGTTGCCCAACTTTCTCAACTCGCGCCTGAAAATTGTGCCAGCCAATAAGAGAGCAGCACGAGCGCCCACCTCCCTGTACAAACACAAGAAAGTTTTTACTATATAATAATAATAATAATAATAATAATAATAATAATACTTCATTTTCCGAATTATTTAATGGTATCTATCTATCTGTCTGTCTGTCTGTCTGTCTGTCTGTCTGTCTGTCTGTCTATCTATCTATCTATCTATCTATCTATCTATCTATCTATCTATGTCTGTCTGTCTGTCTGTCTGTCTGTCTGTCGTGAAGGGTAGAGCAGAAATATCCAATAGATGGCGATATTATTTGTGGTGATGGCTGGAATGAATAAAAGAGAGAAGAAGAGCAGGAACAGTCATATGCCTTATAGGGTGGGACACATGCAAGACCCTTTATATGTAATTAATGTAGCTGCTTTGATAAAGACATCCACATGTAGGACACCTTGTGATGTTTGTCTGAAGATACAACAGTATTGTTGCCATCATGATGTCTTCTGATATATGATTCAGGGGCCAGGATGAGCAAAGAAGGAGCAGTGTGTGTGGAACCCAACACACCTAAGAACCAGCATCTGGAACTGCTGTGTACAGGGGGGATGCGTGAGGCTGTAGATGAGGAGGATGAGTTCCCACCTCCCATCCCCTGGCAGAAGATTGAGGTGCTGGGGCTCGACTGTGATTACGGCTTACTTTTCTCCCGAGAAGAAGCAAACAGGCTTTTTCTGCAGCTGGAGGACGAGGTGGATTACTTTACAGGTACACGTGGCCTTCGAAACGACGTCGAATTCGATCATGTCCCCACAACGTGCACACAGAAAATGTGTTTTACTGCTAACTAGGGTAATAAACAGGTCTAAAATTAATCTCTGGTGGACAAAATATTCGGATCGGAATCAATATATTGTAGAAAATAATAGATATTTGAATAAATACAACATAGAATACAAAAGACACAACTAACGTTGAAATAATCGCGTCAAAAGCGTGTGTACAACCAAATGCCTATTCGTATAAACTGCAATATACATACCTGTTTATTTCTGAGGTAAATATTTAGCCGAGACATCGTCATAAACAAAAACATCATCAAAAAAAAAACACCATCTTTGGTACCATATAATACAAATATAGACTTCACAATGAAACGATTTTGAATTTCCAAGTCACACAATTGCACTTATTGGCTATATAGCACTTTTCACAGTTAGTAAAGGGATTTAGTAATAATTATCCGCATTATCCGGTGTCTTGCTGATGAGGAGGTCCGCTGGTTCCTCTCAAGGTTTCTTCATCATTGCGTCTCAGGGAGGTTTTTTTTGCTCCAGTCACCTAGAAGTTGCTCATTAGGGCTAAATGTGTACATGTAAATGTCCTGTCATGAAATCCAGTCTTACTTTCAGGTTTGAGTGTTCGATTAGATGTTAAACTGGATATTAGATTAGATATTAGACTGGATGTAAGATGTTAGACTGGATATTAGACTAGCTGTTAAATTAAATATTAGATTAGATGTTTGACTGGGTGTTAGATTAGATGTTAATATTAGATTGGATGTAAGATTAGATGTTATATTAGATTACATGTTAGATTAGATGTTAAATTAAATGTTAGACTGGTTGTTAGATTAGATATTATATAAGATGTTAGACTGGATATTAGATTAGATGTTAAATTTAATATTAGATTTGATGTAAGATTAGATGTTATATTAGATATTTGATTACATGTTAGATTAGATGTTAAATTAGATGTTAGACTGGTTGTTAGACTGGATATTATATTAGATGTTAGACTGGATATTAGATTAGATGTTAAATTAGATATTATATTGGGTGTAAGATTAGATGTTAGATTAGATGTTAAATTAAATGTTAGACTGGATGTAAAATTAGATGTTAGATTAATTTTAGATTAGATGTTGAATTAGATGTTAGACTGTGTGTTAGATTAGATATTATATTAGATGTTAGACTGAATGTTAGAGCAGATGTTAGACATGATTTTAGATTAGATGTTAGACTGAATGTTAAATCAGATGTTAGATTAGATGTTAGACTGGATGTTGGATTAGATGTTAGACTGGATGTTAGATTAGATGTTAGACTGAATGTTAGATCAGATGTTAGATTAGATGTTAGATTGGATGTTAGGGCACTGATCATTGTAGGATTTTGATGACTGTGTGATTAAATGTATAGAAAAAAACGTATAAAACAGTAATATTACCTTTTGATTTTGCCTCTGTTTTCTCTAACCAACGCATCATAATTCACATTTTGTTTTGCAATTGCGAACCAAACACAAATGAACGCACTGAACACTGACCACACACCGCATGATATTGAAAAAATAATCAATGCAGTTTCTTAAATTCAGAAATCAATAATCAAATATAATGAAAGTTTTGCATGTATTCATTAATTGAAGATTAAACCACAAATCCACAAATTCTATAATAATCACAATCATTGCTTCTGTCGTGTGCTTTTGCCCTCACCACGTTGATGTACGTGACATCACTCATGGTCTTCGAGGTGAACAAGCGAAGGTGCAGGTGTTTGGGAAGATGCACAGCGTCCCCCGGAAGCAGGCGACATATGGAGATAAAGGACTGGTGTACTCTTTTTCTGGAGTGCATCTCGCAGCCAGGGTCTGGACCCCGACCCTGGAATACATCCGTAACGCCGTCACCGGTGCCACAGGACACACTTTCAACTTCGTCCTGATAAACAGGTGATTATTATCTGAAAATGTTCAAAAATGATAGCACACATAGGACCGATGTTCTGGCTCTCCTCAGGTACAAAGACGGTCAGGATCACATCGGGGAACACAGGGACGACGAGCGCGAGCTGGACCCTTCCTGCCCCATCGCCTCGGTGTCTCTGGGAGCCGCGCGGGATTTCGTGTTCAGGCATAAAGATGCTCGCAAGGAGCCGAAGAAATGTCAGATAGAACCCGTGAAACTGGAACTGGCCCACGGGAGCCTTCTTCTCATGAACCCTCCGACTAACACGTACTGGTACCACAGCCTCCCAGTGCGGAGGAAGGTGAAGACCACGCGCATTAACCTCACTTTCAGACGCATTGTTATGGGTTGCCAGAAAAGGAGAAAGGACTGACTTTCGAGGTGAATATGTTAGTGATCGATGAGGTCACACAAGCTAGAAGGTTTATGATATTTGGCAAATGAAGCAACACAAACATTGTGTAGCCGTCATTATCACTCATATATCCATACTGCATTAGGACAGGGATACCACATGACCCACAAAAAAGAGAAGAACGTGAAGTGGAAGAGGGTTTTTTTTTTTTCTTTCATTGGTAGTGTGTTGGACCTTCAGTCCAGTTATTCTTATTCTGGTCAGTTTTAGTAACACAAAATATTTTGGTTAATGGAAAATAACGAAGCAAAACAGTACGGATCAAAAGTATTGGGACACCCGACTTTTCCAGTCAGCAAACACTATTGATCTCCATTGGGAAGTTTTCACACTGATTGCCCGCCTTTACTAACACCCTTGTGGTTGAATGAATCTCCACAAGCACACTCCAAAATCTAGTGGAACATCTTCCCAAAAGCGTGGAGGTTATTAGAAGAGGAAATGGGGACTATATGTGGAATAGGATGTTTAAAAAACAAATCTTATGGTCAGGTGTCCACAAACCTTTATCTATACAGTGTACAATAAATGAACACGTACGAGTATGCTAGGCATAATGGTATCTATCTATCTATTGACCTATCTATGATTGATGGATGGATATGGTTTATCCCCACACTCACAAAAAAATCTAATATTTCAATCAACGATCCTTTAATGGAACCACATGGAGTGTAACGCTTTCCTAATTGTTCTGTCGTTCTCATTTCGCCACACTGCCGGCTGTTCACACTGTGTGAAGTAGATGGTCTGATCCTGCTTAATAGTTCAGACCCAACGCTTACTTACACACACACACACACACACACGCGCACACACACACAAAAGGCAGTTTGATGGTCTAGTGAACAAAAGACCAGTTTCGAGTTTATTTAAAGGAAATGTAATTTTTTTATTTCTTTTTTTTTTATATATAAAAAACAAAAAACTACATGTGGAATAAATAAAATGAAACACAACCATACTTCTGTACAAGACATTTCTAAAGCAGAGTGAAAAATAATGGTCCCAATGAGTACATTTTTTCGCTAAAAGGTTCAAAGATTGAACTACGAGAAGGCAATATTTTGGCGAAATATTGTGGCAAAAAAAAGAAAAAAGAAAGAAAAACAAGAAAAAAAATTAAGTGTAATAACAAAAATGTTATCGTATAAATATATACATATTTTGCAAGCAGACACATCCGAGTGATTCGTGTAATTTTTTTTGTTTAGTTTTTTTTTTTGTCTAAAAGTCAGACTTAGTGTTTATACGCCAGCACTGCTGGACTGAGTGTGAGGTATTTGCGCAGCTGTTTATCTGTAACCTGCCTGTTAACATCTAATGAAAATCGCTTTCTTTCCCCCCCTTCCCCGAACCGCACAACTCCCCCCCCCCGGACAACCGCACGAAGCTGGGTCTTGATGGCGGGGCGCTTGCCGGAGAAAGACGAATACTTGATGAATCCGCGGTCAGGATCGACGTCCTCGTCGCTTCGTGCGGGTTTGTGGCGCCGTTGAAATGGTGACCTGCATTTCAAAAGCTGTTGTGTTTTGCACCATCACAGTTTTTCGACTGCACTTCGAGTGGAAAATTAAACGTTGAACTGGGAGAACGTGGGGAAAAAAATACTTCCGAGACAGAAAAAAAAAAAAACTAAACGAGCTTATTTCTGCGTCACAAGGCACACGACCAAGCAGGACGTATGCTACGAGCTACAGTCTTCACAGCAGACTTTAATCTGGGACTAGTACCACTCACTCACCACCTTAACTGCTCATTTTTCTAGCTATTCAAGGGGGAAAAAAAAAAAAACTTTTTAAACTACAGCAGCAGAACCGATCGAATGTCAGCGCAACTAACAGTGTGTTGACCCTCCTGAGCGAAACAAACAAAAAAATTTGTGTGGGGGGGAAAAATTGCTCGAGCGTACGCTTTCGAGACGTCGAGTGGCAGTGGAGAAGAAGGAGCAGAACTGAAGAGCAGTGATGTTATGATCAGACTCGGATTGGTGCGACGGAAAAAAAAAACCTGCATCCAAACCCGGAGTCTCACGATTCCCTTCCTCTGAACTGAAAAGCAACTGTGAGGGATAAAGTTTGTGTGTATGTGAGTGAATTCAAACTGATTACAGATCGGGGAGAAAAAAAAAGAAAAAAGAAACGACTCGAAAGCATACAGGGAGACGAAAGGGAGATCACTAGAGTGTAACAGTTGGCAAAGACGGTTAGTTGTCTTCTGAGGAGGAGTCCATCTTGCCTTTCTTGCTCGGAGGAGCACCATCGTCCATATCCTGTGGAGGTAAACGAATGTAGAAACAAATAGGGGAAAGAAATACTATTTTTGGTTCGGTACAATGACACAAACTGTGCGTTACCTGAGCGGTTTTGGAGGCGTCTGTGAAGTGTTTTTGCTCTCCCTGTGACTTGCCGTCTCTTTTAGCGGTTGTGGACTCTGACGAGGAATGGTTTGGTCCTGTGACGATTAAAATGCGCGTTATTAACAAATAAATGTGCGTTCTTTCAGAATCATTGGGGGGGGGGGGTTTACAGCTTATGTAATCCTGGGAAAAGCTCCACTCTTCTGGGAAGATGTTACACTAAATTTTGTGGTGTTAGTAAAGTCAGGTACTGATGGAAGGTGAGGTGAAGAGGCCTGGGGTGCAGTCAGCTTGAAAAACTCATCTCAATAGGGGTTTGAGCTCTGTAGCAGGCCGCTCAAGATCTTCCTACCCATGTTAAGCATGCGTATCTCCATAGAGTTATCTTTGTGCACAGGGGAATTGTCATAGTGGAACAGGTTTGGGTCTAATAGCAAATGAAAGGAGCATTTTAATGCTACCGTATCCTATAACAATTGTGTGCCTCCAAGATGGCTGGAAAAGCCAATACTTTTGTCCATATAATGTGTGTTAAAGCAGGTAAAAATGACTGTGTAAAAGTGTATAAAAAATGTTTGTTGGAATCGGAATTCCCGGATCGGACCGACCTGTCTTGCTGTCCTGACCAGACGAAGGCTGTTTGCTGGGAAACTGCTCGCTTTTGGCGTCGCCGCTGTCGGTCTGAGGCGTGGCCATGGGTTCAGGGGTGGGGCTCGTGTTGTTACTGGTCTCTTGCTTTAAAGGGGACGAGTCAGCGATGGAGCTCTGGTTACTGTTATCATCTAGGAAATAGGGAGGGTGGGAAAAAAAAGGAAGAAGGAAAATAGTCAAGGCCTTTCCTTATATCAACTCTCAAATAGTGTTTTGTTTCCCCCCAAAAAAGAATGGAATCAGTGCGCATTTCCGTTTGACCTTTTTTTTTATTATTTTTTTTTTTTATTTTTTTATTTTTTTTTTTTTATTTTTTTTTTTTTTACAAATATTAATAAATTCAAACCTACAAAGCGACACGCATTGATTCAGTCCTGGAAAAATCGTTTCAATCATTAAACGCTCGTTTTACGGATGCGGAAAGTCCCAAATCAAGCACCAAAATCCGCGCATCCAGCAATCGAAACGGTCCGTGTGGAAACTAGGGTTCTGTTTCTGTTTGACACAAGTTCTGTTTGGTGCCCTGACGATTTGCGGAATTTCAAACGCCACAATTACTTTTCAACTTTTACAAGAGCGTTTTTACGAGCTGCCCTGTTTGAGCAACTGGCACAAAGAAAGTGAAGTAATGGGCGCCTGGTATTTCTATGTTGTTGTTTTTCCCCATGTGTTTAATAGACACGAAGTTCTTTAAAGAAACGTGTACCGTTTTTGAATCATTCAATTTAATTTCATAATAAAAGCATTTACAACAGACCAAAACGTGCGATTAATCACGTTAACTGATGACAATTATGCGATTAATCGTGCTTTTTTATATATCTATACATTTTTTCCAAAAATATTTGCACCACTTAAGTGGAAAATAAAATCCCTTCATCACCTTGCAGTGGAGATTCGTTCCAAAATTCTAGATTTTTAGAAGATTTTTATCATTTATCCATATTGAACACATCTATTTAGGAGTTCAAGAACGTATGAGAACGAGTGCATTACCATAAACCAGTTATTTACACCTTGCAGCCTGTCAGAACTGCTGGTATGGAAAATGAACACATTCTGAGCCAATCAGAATTAAGAATTCATAACAAACAGTATAATGCAATTTTTTTAACCACCCCCCAAATTTGGTCCCTATGCAAAAATAAATGACAACAGGCACCAAAGCTCAATGGGCTTTCAGTCGGTGTATGGAAGCAGTCAGCTGTGAGATGAGTCAGTTGTGTATGATTACCGTGCATGTCCATCATTCCGGGAGAAGAGCTGTTTTCTGGGGTGGTCACTTCCGAACCGTACTTATCGTCCTTGCCCTTCTTTTTGGTTTTGTTCTTCTGCGAAAGGAAACCAGTAGAAGTTCAGTGTGTGCGTTTTCTGTTGGTTTTTTCTATACCTTCAATGTTCAGTATGTATGATTTTCTTTTAGTGACGCTTCTTTATGATCGAGATCTTCATGCGAGTATGGAATAATATTCGGTAATGAGCGAGCGCTCGAGCTTCGGCTGAGGAATACGTTTCGGCAGACGAGTGTTTGACTTAATTTATGAATTCCTTCTGGCTAGCTTTCTTCACTTTCCATACTTTAATTAAAGCCTATTAAATAAAACGACTTGTTCTCACAAAATGTTCTCACTGGAGCTCCTAGGCCCTGACTGGGTGAACTAGCAAAGAGGATGGGTCTCTGAATGGGACTATGAAGCTCTTTTAACTCTTTTTAATTTGGATCAAAGGAAATAAAATATTCAAAATAGAACACAGAAAATATCTAGTGGTTAAGTTGAGAAAATGTACCATTTTGAACGAGTGTCTTGGAGAAGCAGATTTGTCTACATTTGACTACGTCTACAAATTGTGGAACAATTTCAGAAATGTTCTTCAACATCAAACTGCAAAGACTGTAAATATCTCATCATCGACATAATATGGGAAATATGGAGAAAAGAACAAGGGTGGAAATCGGTCCAGGATGGGTGTGATCGTCGGGCCCTCAGGCGGCACTGCATTAAAAACGGGCATGATTCTCGCATGGAAATCACTACATGGGCTCAGAAATACCTCCAGAAATCATTATCTGAGAACACAGTTGACCGTTTATATACACAAATGCAGTTTTAAATCATTAAAAGAAGAAGCCATATGTGAATATGGTCCAGAAACCCAGTCGTTTTTTCTAGGCTAAAGCTCATATAAAATTGAATGAGGCGAAACTGTTCTGTCCTCTGGATTAAAGAGGAGTGGGACTATCCAATTTATTATCAGCATTCAGTTAAAAAAAACCTGCATCTCCAATGGTATGGAAGCATTTGTGCCTATGGAATGGGTAGCTTTCACATCTGGAGAGGCACAAAAGGTATAAACATGTTTTAGAGCAACATAGACTCCCATCAGGACAACGCCTTTTTAGGGATGGCCTTGTAGCTTTTTCCAGCAAGACAATGCCAAACTTACTGTATCTATTACAACAGAGCATCTATGTAGAGTCTGGGAGCTAAACTGGCCTGCCAGCATTCCAGTTCTTTCTCCAACGGAAAACATTTGGCACATCATGAAACAAAAAATATGACATAGAAGACCCAGGAGTGTTGAGCACCCAGAATCCTGTATCAGACATAGACTTCACAGATCCCAGACCTACATGTGCTGTTTTTAAACGACGAATGGATGCTACACAGTGCTAAATCTGGCAAAATGAATTAAAAAAATTAAGATTTAAAAACAAAAATGACCTTATTTTTTCCTTAAAACTGTCTATTTTTAAACAGTTGATATGTTTTCTATTTTTGACTGTAAACAAAATATGGGTTTATTAGATTTGCAGATCATTGTATTCTGTTTTTATTTAAATTTTACCTAGCGTCCAAACTTTCTTGCAATTAGGTGTCTTTTACGGAATTTACAGAATGTTCATAAAAGCCCTATTTCTTGTGTAAAAACGTTGGAAGTATTTACACACGTACCCATTCAGATCCAGTTTATAAAGAGGGCAATTGTACATTAGACCAAAACAAATATGCAACAATTCTGTGTAATAGAATTTTTGAAATATGTCTTTAAGACTAAAGTTCGCTAAAGGTAGTCCAATGTTAAGAAAAAAACGAGGTTAGCAAGTTGAAGAAAACACACACACACACACACACACACACACACACACACACACACACACACACTTTCAACTTACATCATCTGGTTTCGGTTCCATCACAGGCACCCATTTGTAGATTCTCAAAGACGTGTCTCCAACCGTCACCCATTTTTTCTCCCTAAGCAGAAGAGTTCAGATCGTCATTTTTCACCACATTTTTGTGGGATGTATTTCTAACAGCAATATTAAACTGGTTTCTTTTTTTTGGCGAAACACCCCTTTAGATTTCACCCTTCCAAAAAACATTTTTAAACACAACATACCGTTTACGCATCATTAGACTCCTGGTATCAGAACATATTGCAGATTCTTCTCCTAAATTGCTTTTTTCATTGCTGCTGTAACAGAAATTTCCCCAATGTGGGACGAATGATGGTGGATCTCATCTTAAACCAGTACAACATGTGTAAAGTGTCCCTATACTGCTGCAGTCTATGTGTACTGTACATATAGCATATTGTCGTGCAAGTACACCATATGTAGCTCTCAGCCATATGTACTTTACTTGAAAATCGTTTCTGCCTCTATGCACAACGTCAACTCCATTAAGATACGCTTTACATGGATTAGATGTGAGATCTTGAGTGGCCTGCTACAAAACTCAGACCTCAACCCTATTGAACACCTTTGGGATGAATTTTTCTGCACCCGAGGCCTCCTCACCTCACATACATCAGTACATGGTTTTTGTGGCTGAATGAAACTAGTGGAACATCTTCCCAGAAGAGTGGAGGTTATTATAACAGCAAATGGAGACTAGATGTACATTGTTCATCAAGTAGCACATACCAATTTTGTGTATATTTGTATGCAGTCGTCTACTGCGGTCTATGTATGTGATCGGGTATAAAGATCTATACTCTAGTAAACAAAAACGTTCAACAACCCTAAATATGTTTCGGATTTTCCAAAGAAACTACATCTCTCATGAGGACCGTCCCAGAAAAGGAAAAGCAAGAGCTACCTCTGCTGCAGAGGATACATTTGTTAGAATTACCAGACATTAAAGACTGACATAAATTCGTCTCGGTGTTTAAGTGGCACACGTTTCGACACCTTCGTGATCGGACCGTGCCGAACAAATCTAGATGATTTGCACGAGGTGGAGTGAAGGAAAAGCAGCCAACTAGTACTCGACACCCTCGATGGGGAAATGTCGACGGAAAATTGGAAACATGAACCATATTCTGGATTGTTGAACACGGTTTTTTAGTGTACCACACAATTCTATACTAGTTTGGGTGTCTTCGGTTTTGATGGATGATGTTTGAAATAATAAAAAGAGAAAAAACCACTGATGGTGAAGGCGTGACCATGTCTTTTGACCGACACTGTAAAGGAAAATGCGCATATACACGCATAGATACATAAACGTGTGTGTGTAGATATGATGTCAAATATGAAACCGTTTTAGATGCGGCTATATGTGTGCGCGTGCGTGCGTGCGCGTGTTTGTTTCAGGCCCCCACCGCCTGTGTCTCATTTTTTGCCTCCAGTTGAACTCCGAGCGCTGAATTTAAAAAGCCGGACCAAAAAAAAAAAAAACAACATATACACACACACACACACACACACTAGAGCATTCTGTCCCCGGGCCCCGTGTCTCAGCGCCTCCCCGGTTCCTGAGCGCAGGCATTACAGGCTCAAAGAGACGGAGAGAGAGAGAGAGAGAGAGAGGAGGGAGGGAAGGAAGGAAAAAAACGGCTTCATGTGACTGCGACGAAATGGCTTCTGAGGTTCAACCACGTTTAAACGTGTAAAAAAAGGAAGGACGGAAAAGACGTGAGGACAGAAGACGTCCCCGCGCGCGCGCCGTAGAAAAAAAAGGTGCGCTATAAAACTCACCTGAGCGGCGCATAAAAAAAACCCGTTTTCGTTTGGTTTCATTGTTTCATCGTTTCTCCTCCTCCCCCCCTCTCTCTCCCTCTCTCACACACAGGCTCCCCCCTCCCCCCTCTTTTACATTCTCTTTTGCTCTTACCATTTTCGTACTTTTTCAATTGCAGCCATGACCCGCTTGATGTCATCTTTCGCCCTGCTCCGGGTCTCGGCGCGCACCGACCTGCCCGACATGACCGCTCTCGGTAACACGGATCTGGGGGGATTTTTCTTTCCGCTCCGCTCCGCCGGCTGCTGGAGACACAATGCGAAACGCGCAGGAGCGAGGCGGACAGAGGGGGGAAGGGCTTGTGCGCATGCGCGAAGCACACCAAACGCACAGTGCCCTTCAAAGCTTTCGAGCCCGAACACACGCCTGATATTAAAATAATAATAATAAAAACCTTATAGTTTAATTTTCACATCTCTGTGATCCTTAACACCGAACAATGATATCATATGAACAATTAAATAACAACACTGAAAATAAATAAGTAAATAAATAATAAAACTATACATTAAATGTTTGATTCGAAGCACCAAAGAACAAAATTGAGAAACTTATAATAAAAATAAAGTGATAATGAATAAAATAAAATGAAAAAGGCTATCAAAACAAAAGTGATCATCAAATAGCAAACTCATAATAATAATAATGATAATAATAATGATAATAATAATAATTATTATTATTATTATTATTATTATTATTATTATCATTATTATTATTATTATTATCATTATTATTATTATTATTATTATTATTATTATCATTATTATTATTATTATTATTATTATTATCATTATTATTATTATCATTATAATACTACTATTGCGGAAACGCAAAATGATCATCAGTGTATGCAGAGAATATAAATAGCATATTTATAATGAAATAACACAAACTCATTATAATAATTAATAGCAATAATAATAATAATAATAATAATAATAATAATAATAATAACAATAATATATGCAAATATGCACAATAACACAAACTCGCAGTCTTTAATCCACTCAGTGTTTGTTTATTGTGATATTCCCTTATAAAATTTATGAAATAAGTTGGATTAGAAGCAACAAAGAACAAAAATCATCTTTAGAAAAAACTGAATTTATATAAAAAAAAAGATTAATACATACATTTTTTGTGCAAAAAAATACTAACTGAAAAACACCAAATGGTCATCAATGCATGTAGTAATATATAATTTAATAATAATAATAATAATAATAATAATAATAATAATAATAATAATAATAATAATAATAATTTATGATCATTTATTTTTTTCCCCAAAATATTATACTTCATTAAATCTTTATATATTGTTATAGAATGTTATTGATACTCTCCAAATTTATTGATGATCTTTTCAGTAAGTATTTTGTGCATTTTTTTCAGGATTGAACCTGTTATATCTCAGTGATTTTTGTTCTTGTAAAATTTTCTCCAGCTCTTTTATGAAGAGAATTATTACTGGGAAAATCCACATAAAGTTCAATGTGATATTTCCTATAAAACTGATCAAATGAGTTGGATTACCGTCAATAAAGCCACAATTCAGACAAAAGGTTTGATAAAAAAAAAAATAAATAAATAAAATAAAAAAGGAATTATGCAAAAATATTATCTAAAAAGCCCAAATGATCATTAATGCATGTAGAGAATATTATATATATATATATATATATATATATATATATATATATATATATATATATATATATATATTCTAATAATTATGTAATTATACATATATAATTAAATAACATAATTGTTATTTAATTGTGTGTATATATATATATATATATATATATATATATATATATATATATATATATATATATATATATATATATATATATATATATATATATATATATATATATATATATATATATATAGTGAGAAAAATAAGTATTTGAACACCCTGCTATTTTGCAAGTTCTCCCACTTGCAATTACAGAGGTCAAACGTTTCCTGTAGTTTTTCACCAGGTTTGCACACACTGCAGGAGGGATTTTGGCCCACTCCTCCACACAGATTTTCTCTAGATCAGTCAGGTTTCTGGCCTGTCGCTGAGAAACACGGAGTTTGAGCTCCCTCCAAAGATTCTCTATTGGGTTTAGGTCTGGAGACTGGCTAGGCCATGCCAGAACCTTGATATGCTTCTTACAGAGCCACTCCTTGGTTATCCTGGCTGAGTGCTTCGGGTCATTGTCGTGTTGGAAGACCCAGCCTCGACCCATCTTCAATGCTCTAAATAAGGAAAGGAGGTTGTTCCCCAAAATCTCGCAATACATGGCCCCGGTCATCCTCTCCTTAATACAGTGCAGTCGCCCTGTCCCATGTGCAGAAAAACACCCCCAAAGCATGATGCTACCACCCCCATGCTTCACAGTAGGGATGGTGTTCTTGGGATGGTACTCATCATTCTTCTTCCTCCAAACACGTTGAGTGGAATTATGACCCAAAAGTTCTATTTTGGTCTCATCTGACCACATGACTTTCTCCCATGACTCATCTGGATCATCCAAATGGTCATTGGCAAACTTAAGATGTGCCTGGACATGTGCTGGTTTAAGCAGGGGAACCCTCCGTGCCATGCATGATTTCAAACTATGACGCCTTAGTGTATTACCAACAGTAACCTTGGAAACGGTGGTCCCAGCTCTTTTTAGGTCATTGACCAGCTCCTCCCGTGTAGTTCTGGGCTGATTTCTCACCTTCCTTAGGATCATTGAGACCCCACGAGGTGAAATCTTGCATGGAGCCCCAGTCCGAGGAAGATTGACAGTCATGTTTAGCTTCTTCCATTTTCTAATGATTGCTCCAACAGTGGACCTTTTTTCACCAAGCTGCTTGGCAATTTCCCCGTAGCCCTTTCCAGCCTTGTGGAGGTGTACAATTTTGTCTCTAGTGTCTTTGGACAGCTCTTTGGTCTTGGCCATGTTAGTAGTTGGATTCTTACTGATTGTATGGGGTGGACAGGTGTCTTTATGCAGCTAACGACCTCAAACAGGTGCATCTAATTTAGGATAATAAATGTAGTGGAGGTGGACATTTTAAAGGCAGACTAACAGGTCTTTGAGGGTCAGAATTCTAGCTTATAGACAGGTGTTCAAATACTTATTTGCAGCTGTATCATACAAATAAATAGTTTAAAAATCATATATTGGGATTTCTGGATTTTTTTTTAGATTATGTCTCTCACAGTGGACATGCACCTACGATGACAATTTCAGACCCCTCCATGATTTCTAAGTGGGAGAACTTGCAAAATAGCAGGGTGTTCAAATACTTATTTTCCTCACTGTATATATATATATATATATACAGTACAGACCAAAAGTTTGGACACACCTTCTCATTCAAAGAGTTTTCTTTATTTTCATGACTATGAAAATTGTAGATTCACACTGAAGGCATCAAAACTATGAATTAATGGAATTATATACATAACAAAAAAGTGTGAAACAACTGAAAAATGTCATATTCTAGGTTTTTTTAAAGTAGCCACCTTTTGCTTTGATTACAGCTTTGCACACTCTTGGCATTCTCTTGATGAGCTTCAAGAGGTAGTCACCTGAAATGGTCTTCCAACAGTCTTGAAGGAGTTCCCAGAGAGATGCTTGGCACTTGTTGGCCCTTTTGCCTTCACTCTGCGGTCCAGCTCACCCCTAAACCATCTCGATTGGGTTCAGGTCCGGTGACTGTGGAGGCCAGGCCATCTGGCGCAGCACCCCATCACTCTCCTTCTTGGTCAAATAGCCCTTGATGCCTTCAGTGTGACTCTACAATTTTCATAGTCGTGAAAATAAAGAAAACTCTTTGAATGAGAAGGTGTGTCCAAACTTTTGGTCTGTACTGTATATATACAATTAAATAATTAAATATCACCAACTCACAATATTTAATTCACTCAAAGTTTATTGTGATATTATTGTTGTTCACTGATCAAATAAATTGGATTAAAAGCAACAAAGACAAAAATTACATTTAGAAAAAACGTTTTTTTATTTTTTTTTTATTTAAGTAATAATGGATGTCTTTACAAACACTACTAACCAAAAGGACTAAATAGTAGAGAATATCAATAATGTATAATTAAATAACCAATGATCAAATGAGTGGATCAGAATTGACAACATTTATAAAAATCTTTGAAATACAACAGGTTTATGCAAAAAAAAATGTAAATAACAATATTAATAATCATCATAATACATAAAAACTGAAATGACTTTGCTTTGAACTCATAAACTTTAAGTTACCGCTTCATCTTACATTTTTACTGGTTGTAAGATCATCACAGTGACATACAATGATGTCATTTGACCAGTTGAGGGTTAAGGGCCTTGCAAAAGGGCCCGGAAAGGAAAGCTTAGTGGTGCTGGAATTTGAATTCACAAATCAGTTTGACATACTTTGTAATATACAAGCTTTTTTTTTTTTTTTTTTTTTTTTAAGCAAACATCTTTATTGTTGCTACAACGTGAGCGATAACAGGAAGTGATGAACACATTGCTGCCCACCTGCAATCATCAACGTCTTTCCCAACACCACACCAGTGCACATGCACTATGAAGTAACAGCATTATAGATGCTATTCTGAAGAAATGTCTATGTTCCATTCATTCATTGTAACTACAGTATAAAAAGAAAGATTTGTTGTCCAGTTGTTTATGGTGTAATAAAATTGGATTAAATACAGTGCTGTAATAAAAATAAAGCCACAAAATTACAATATACTCTCGTGCCCTGTTGTATTTTATCCTTTATTACACATTAACCTGAATTTATTACACTCCTTCTAATATCTCAAAAAATGAGATTTTTGGTGGGTTTGATTCTCGAACTGCCACAGTGTTCCATGTCGTATCCCCTGAACCGAAAGCGCTCACACCGTCTCAAAAGAGACTTCAGAAGCCCCCGAGGAGAAGGGCTGCTGTTGTGCAGGGAGCTCCTGAGTACTCATGGGAAATCCCAGGATGTCTGCAGCAAACGTGTCCATGGTGATGTATGGGGGGAGCTCGCTTTCCAACAGTAACTCTGAGTCTGTCTCAAAACAAAGGCAAAATCTAAGGTCAACGTTTTGACTGAAATTATAAATTACAATTTATTAAAGTCTCGTCCACACTGAGCAGCAGTTTTACACTCAAGTCTCCATCAGTGGACAACAATGATGGATCTATAATAAATGAACGTTCTGTGCCACCCAGACGAGGACGAGTTTCCTTTTAAGTCTGGTTCCTCTCAAGGTTTCTTCCTCATAACATTTCAGGGAGTTTTTCCTCACCACCCTCGCAACTGGTTCACTCATTAGGGATACAATTTGAAACAGATTTATACATTGAAAATTTATATTCATAATCTATTGATTTCTGTAAAGCTGCTTTGAGACAATGTCCACTGTTAAAAGCGTGATATAAATACAAATTTAATTGAGAATTTAACATTGAATTGAATTGGAGATGGTGATTCCACATTACGATTAAAAAGAAAGAATACACAAGCCTTATAAATGGAAGCAAGGAAGGAAAAAAGAAAGAAAGAAAAAAAGAAAAAGAAAGAAAGAAAGAAAGAAAGACAGACAGACAGACAGACAGACAGACAGACAGACAGACAGACAGACAGACAGACAGACAGACAGACAGAAAGAAAGAAAAGAAAAGAAAAAAAGGAAAGGGGAAAAAATATCCTCAAAAAAGGGCTGGAAAGGCTTGTGAATTGGATTATATTTTACAATATGGGAATATTAAGGAAAAAATACATCTCCAGGAAGATATTGTCATAAAAATTTTTTTGGGGTTTTTTTTTCTAATAGAATGTGTAACTACAAAGTAAAAAAACACACACACACACACACATATATATATATATATATATATATATATATATATATATATATATATATATATATATATATATATATATATAAAATTAAATCCCACTTCACTAACTGGAAACAATATTCACTGCATGTCAACTATTCTTCTTCTTCTGCTTATTTTAATCATAATAATAATAATAATAATAATTATTATTATTAGTAGTAGTAGTAGTAGTATTATCATTATTATTATCATCATCATCATCATCATCATCATCATCATTATTATTATTATTATTATCACTCCTTAATACCCACCTTTAGACTCAAACATCTGTGTTTCAGACTGTCCTTCTTCCACACTGAAGCCCAACAAGGTCACAAAGCATTCTGCCAGTTCCTCCTCAGTCATGTGTTCACCTACAGAAGTCACATATAAAACAAATGTAAGTTTTTTTGTGTTCCTTTTCAGTAAAAGAGTTTCCTATGCAGTAAACTCACAGCGAGCCACCAAAGGAGACAAACATAAAGACAACCAGACGAATAAAAATAAAACCTGTGTATAAAGCAACAAAAGACTAAATATAAGATTTTTCGATCTTGTGACGTTGATTACGATACGACAAAACTGTAAAAACATTTGGCGTTGCGGCAGGCAAACGTAGCAGCCAACGTGCCACTCTGCTACATAAATGTAAAGTTTATACAGTACTGTACTGTAAATTGCTCTGTTTTGCTAATCTACTGTTATTTGTTAAATTATTAGCAAATTACAGTATATTCCAACAAACTGATCACTATTCTTTAAGACTCCAGGGTAGACACGTCTCGAATTATAATATTTTCAACTTCAATAAGTTATCAAAACACATCTCCATTGTAAGTCAGGGACTAAACCTTTGGACAATAAGTTAGTGGAGACTTGACCGTAAGATTGTTATGAATCATACTGTATGTACTGGATTGTGTATCTTATCCCACCATATCCTAAGTAAAATCGTGGACAGTGGACATTAATTCTCTCACCCCAGTACATATCAACCCATACCCTCATTTATTTAAAAGCATTGCTTAGTACAAAAAGCAAAAAAGGGTAGTCTATAAAAAGTAATCTTTCGATTCTTATCTTTGCCAAGCAACTGAGGAAGGATGGACAGCTATTTGTTATCACCCTGATGGAGTTGGATGATGAACTTAATCAGTGCTGAAGCTGTTTGGTACTTCAGCATCTTCAACAAGCCTGGAGCTACCTGCAACCTACGTGAATACTGCTGACAAATCATAACTATTCCTCTGAAACCGAGTGACGCGATCAGGAGACGTGGCTACTGAGCTCGGAGGAGGTAGAAAATTGATGCCTCCGAGAGAAACACAGGTGGCTTGAATAGTGGAGCGGGCTGATGAAGCTCGGCTCATAAATCAGCTCAGCATGCAGCCTGAATTTTACAGACGCAGTATAATAGAGACTCGCTGGTTTAAAAAGAAAAAAGAACTATAACACTATAGCAAATGTAACTGGTACCTCTTACACAAGGTACAGATATTCCTGGCCTTTGAAGGCGTCTTATACTTGTTACATGTACTTTACAGCAGAGTGAAATTCCTTCTTGGCATATCCCAGCGATGTTAGGAAGCTGGGGTCAGAGCACAGGGTCAGCAATGATACAGCGCCCCCCTGGATCAAAGATGGTCGAGCGACTTATTTGAGAGCCCCAAGAGTGGCAGCTTGGCGATACCGGGGCCCCCCAACCTTCTGATAACACTGAGCTACCACTTCATTGTAATAAAAATAATTTTGTGTTATCCGAAGATGGATTCCCAAAACCACACAGCAGTGCAGAATTATGCAGAATACTCAAGACATGTTGAGGAAGCCATGCAAACCAGGAGCTCCAAATGTTTTGTTTCAAGTGTACACAAGTAAAAAAATCTTGTTGACCACTACTTACAAAACTGCATTCGCAACACCAAACAGTCTATTACGGGGAATCTAATAAGAAGCCATCTTAAATGAACTTTTGGTTGGTACACCAGGAATCACCAGATGTATTATGAAAAAACCCCAACTGGATTGTGCAAACACCAATTCAAAAAAAAAATAATAGCATTTTTGAAAAACTTATCTAGGAGAACCTTTAACTCCAGTGATCAATGATCCTGCCATGTTTGTTTGCATAATGATGTTTTCTGTGCCACCCCACAGTCATTGCTGGCCCCTGCCTGGCCACCCCCAATGAAAAATCCCTGTCTCTACCACTGCTTTACAGAATATTCAGTTCAGGACCAGGAGCTGAACTTGCACAACATGGAAGCAGCCAAAAAAGAGCAAGTGGTCACCATTTCCAAAGTTTTAAGTCTGGATTAAATGCTGTTACTGGCAACCCCAGTGGTTAAAAACTGGGAATGATGCACCTAACACTATTATAGTCCTTCAATCATTTCCTGGGGCATTCTGTCTTGGCAACTCACAAAGTCGTGCTTTGACTAATTTTGGAATACACATTTAAAAGCAATCTGTTCGCACCCAGAGAAACATCTCACTATTCTCTTGAAGCACTTGATCTCATTTCGAATTTCCATTCAGAGTTGTTTCATGAACAAATCAATGGCCATTGTTTGATCCCTTTGGGCATCAAAACTTTACTGGTATGTATTCCACCTCCGCAGCTTCTGTGGATGACAGTGCAGAACAATTGGCAGACTTGAGCAACCAGGGATGCCAGAACAGACTATGCTTTTGTGGTTGATTAGCCTTTGCCATTACTTGCAAAAACGGACCTGCTGTTCCAATTTCTTTGGTCACACTTTGACATTATGAGTCTGGGCCTAGTAGTGATTTTGCATTCTCCATTAATGCCCCCCTTTTTTTGCAAACAAGTAAAACATTTTTCTACTATGCTGAAACATTGAAAGGCTCTATTTTTTTGTACACCTTAAACACACTAACGTCTGCACTTTGGGTGAATGATTTGCCACTGGGAGCCCATAATATAATCAAGTCTAAGCAGACTATTTAAACAAGTCTCTGGCCTCCAGTCAAAATGGCTTACGATGGGATCAGCCGTTTATACAAGCTATGAATTGAACCCAGGGTCGTTTCTAGCCTTTTTGGCACCCTAGGCAAGATTCCTACTGTCTGCGATAGGAACCTATAAGAAATTATAATTTTTTGGAAAGGTCTTGGTCCCACAACGTAATCAATAACCAATCAAGTTTTCTGATTTTGCAAATTAAACATGCTCAGTGAAGACCCTCAAAGTGTTACGTGGAAGTGACCACCAGCTAGTAGATGACTTACTCGCCATTTGCAAGTGAAAGCATGCTGTGTGTTGAGGGTGGTTGAAAGAAAGTGATTGCAAAAACATAACTGAACAACTATACTTGTATGCAAAATCTTGTAGTAATTCTTACATGAAACACAACCTTCATGCAAACTCGTGTGAGGTTAAATTAATCTTTCAGTCCATCCGTCATCACACAGAGGCAGATGTGACTGTAACTCAGAGTGACAGACTGAGCAATGTCATGTCATGACATTCTCTATTACTGACAGCGGCTTTGCAAACAATGGCATGCAACAATCATTCCTTCATTCATTTATTGTCAGTAATCAACCTCATTTTCCCATCCGCAAAAGAAATCTTCAATAATACCAAGGACCCACCATCATCTCTGACCTGCTCCAGTTAACACTAACATTACGGTCATGTAAACCCCACACTGTTCCTAGCATATCTGTTACATTAACACAATCAACAAGGACCACTATACCGCAACCCTGCACCTTATATTATCATTATGATTTAAATATTATCATTTGCACTGCCTCACTTTACATATTTTGCTATTTTGACAAAATCTTCAGGACAGCTGTAGACAGCTGTGGTATCCCTGTCAACACCACTGGCACCAATTCTACTTTAGAATCACACAATTAAGTAACAACAGAAATATTACTTCAGTAAACTGTTAAAAATTGCATAATAATCTCTATACTAGACTGAACAAGTCGTTATATTAAGTATCTAAAACCTACCTCTAGTCTGGAGTAACTCAAGGAGCACTTCTCGGGTGATAACCGGTTTGCCGTTTTCCTGTGTCACACCCAGCACCTGAAAAGCCTTGTGGAGGTCTTTCTTGGAGATTTCAAAGGCCGGCCGATGGTTGATATACAACTTAATAAACTCCTCCAGGTCAAGGCCAGATACATACTTTCCTGTCTCAGCATAACGACTGAATTTGACCTCGTTCTGCATATCTTCCAACTACGACAGTTCAAAGATAAAAAAACCCAAAAAAAACTGTATGTATATATATGGACCGATAGTGGATTTTACAGATACCGATAGCAAAGTTGGATTGTAACTGCCGATATCCAATTAATCAACCAATAGATTTTTGGACTGGATAATATATATATATATATATATATATATATATATATATATATATATATATATATATATATATATAGCTATATAATATAATGATAACTTTATTACAAAAAAACAGTTCTGAATCATGAAAATGTGCTGAATAAAATAAATATGAATATCTTAATTATATTAATAAATATTAAGGAAAGTAAAATACATGCATTCAAACTGAGACAAAAGTAACACTCAAAACAAAAAAAAATTATATATATATATATATATATATATATATATATATATATATTTATACTGTATAACGCAACCCGGAAAAACTATCGGTATAGATTTTTGCCGAAAATTCCGGCAAAACTGATGAATCGGTCGACCTCTAATGTGTACTGCATAAAAATAACAAGCATGCTTATCTTATGTCTAGTCTTATTTACACTATAACCATCTGAATCAAAACTGAATTTTAACTGTGCTTTTCATACTAATCTATGATAAGTCCATATCAATTAATTTTGTTGTCTACTTAAGTAATGGACGCTCATACACTATATGGGCAAAAGATTGTGAACATCTGACCATAGGATTTCGAACATCCTATTCCACATTTAATCTCCATTTGCTGTTATAATAAACTTCACTCCCCTGGGAAGATGCTCCACTAGATTTTGAAGTGTGCTTGTGGAGATTTGTACTTATTCTGCCATAAGTCAGGTACTGACATAGGTGAGGTGAGGAGGCCTGGCGTGCGGATCCAATTCATTCTTAAAAGTGTTTAAAAGGGTTTAAACCATATGTTCATGGAGATTTGCTTTGCCCAGAAAGAATTGTTATGCAGGAACAGGTTTGGTTCTCCGAGTTCAAGTGAACTGAAAATTCAGTGAAAACCACATCTAAAGACATCGGATGCAATTATGTGCCTCCAACTTTGTCATAGTGGAAGAAGTACATATGGCTGGAAAAGTGCTGTTTCTTTTCTCCATATAGTGTAATTTATAATGCATATAAGATTGCGTGTAGCTCCTTTTCTAAAACCTGCAAAAGCGATGTCATACAAAAGCCCGAAGGCAATTCTGTTTCTTTTTCATTTTAAAAACATCAGAAAAAGTAAGGATGTTGTTTAATCATTCCTGTTATATATTTGTGAAACACAGTGTACGTTGCTAGCAATAAAATCTAAAAATATAGTAGTCCTCTATAATGTGGCCTGATACATACAGTGTAAAAGGGGCATTACTGTAACCTCGCCCTGATGCTAAAGCATGTTAAAATGATCATTAGCATGATTAGCTTTGGCTACTGACTTGTACTGGTGCACAGCAAACTAAAGGAGACACTGTGTATAATAGGTTAATGAAACAGATGTCGTTATACACAGTCAAATTTTTAGCAAATAGTCGTTGTACAAAAAAAAAAACAACAAGTACCTCTTGCTCTGTTGGGTAAAATCCAAGCGCTCTGATGAGAAAGGGAACTTCGGAAAGAGGGATACGAGTAGACACTTTTTTGGTTTCCCTCGAGTCGAGTCCCTGACTGCGCAACTGACAGTAATAAAACAAATCCTTTATGGCCTAATGGAAAAAGCACAAACATTTAGTGATGTTTTACAGTACATTTGTATTCTCCTTCACCCTCTTCCTAATAGGTTTTTATTTACTGGATACTTTTTTTCCCCTCTTACCTCAAAAAGCTCTCCATCCTGCCCTCCTTCTAAAAGAGTATAAAAAGGAAGCAGGTCTTTTCCTCCCAAAGCAGCGGCTGCCTCCAATGCACTGCACAGACAGTTTTATATTTAATTGCAACAAGAACAATGCACTGTACAGGTGCTGAACGTCACGCTTAAGCGTTACACAAGAACGTGTCCTTGTGCTGTGATGATGAACATTTCATCAATGTAAGATCTACACTCGATCGCACTTACCATCGGCTGATCTCCCATGAGAAGACGGCAGTGTCCTTGCCGCCGGCGGTGAAAACGTATCTGCCGTCGTGCGAGCAAGCCAGATGCGAGACGCCTGAAGAGTGACATATCAGGGCTGAGGACTTGTGTGGGTTCCCGTCGACAGGCAGGATCTGGAGCCCAACCTAGGTCAAGATGAATATTAAATATTGATTATTAAAGATGGACTATGAAGAGATTATATAACTATAACAGAATGGGTCAGCGATCGTTTTTTCTACATACCATGTTTTGCGTTATATAAGCCATGTAACGGGAATTTGGAGCTCCTTCGTTAGAGGGTGGCAGGATCAGTATCTTTTTTACTGGAGAACCATATGTGGGTCCAAGAACTGTTTTTCTATTTGAAAAAATTCATTTAATTTTAAATATCATTATTCTTTGGCCTTATATTATATATTGTATAATTTTTTATATCATATTAAATAGTAATAAACATAATTATGTTCAACAATATTCGGTGGGCCGAAGAAAGAACAGAGACCTGCACATCTTTGTGGTGACGTTGAGTAGTTTCAGTTTGTACTGGTCAGATGCGAACAGTAAGAAGTGCTCCGTGGTTAAAGGTGGATACCAGGCCATGCACATAGGGACGGCACTTTGCTCGACACGTTCTGAGCTGAGGATCAACAAATCGTCCTTTGTGCTGTTTGCCAGGTCGTATTCGACCTACAGACGGCAAAGAGAACAACCATCCGATCTCAGCAGTGAACACACAATGACTTATACATGGACAAATGCTTGTGGGACCATAAATTGCTATGTCCTTTGTTTTGAATATCCCATTTCACATTTAGTACCTATTTAATCTTATAATAAGGGTGGTATTAAGGTCTGATACTGATGTAGGTGAGGTGAGGAGGCCTGTGGTGGGGTCAGATTGAAAAATTCATCTCAAAGGTGTTCAATCGGGTTGAGTTCAGAGCTCTATAGCAGGAGATCTTCCACTCCGACCCATGTAAAGCATATCTCCATAGAACAGGCGTTGTGAATAGGGGTGTTGTCATGCGAGGCCATACGGTATGTCGATCTTGTACGGTAGGGAAAGTTTTATGGTACTGCATGCAAATATGTCCTACACAAATGTGTGCCTCCTTCATTGTGGTAACAGTTTGGTAAAGAACCACAAACAGTTGAAAATTTTGGTGCCCTGATACTTTTGTGGTCTAGTGGTTAGGATGCGGCGCTTTCACCGCTGCGGACCGGGTTCGATTCCCGGTCAACGAACCAACCCCAGCAATTAGGGTTGCACAAGCCAGTGCACTCTTAGTGCCGGTCCCAAGCCCGGATAAATGGGGAGGGTTGCGTTAGGAAGGGCATCCAGCGTAAAAACGCGCCAAAGTAAACATGCGGATCATGAATACGGATAAGCCGCTGTGGCGACCCCTAATGGGAGAAGCCGTAAGAAAGTTTACTGTATCTCTATATTATACACCAAATACACCAAAGATACTGACTAGTCTGCGATCCATTCCCAACGAGAGCAGGCGTGGCTTGGTGCTGTCCAGGTACACCCCGAACAACAGGTCCTGAATAGGCTTGTAGTGTGAACGATGCCTCCCGAGGTACTGCCACACACACTGAGTTCTTTCCTTATATAGATGAAACACCATCACAACTTTCCCTGTGTCCTGGAACAGATAAAAAATGGATTAATTTCCCTTTAGATCCAAAGTTTTATCGATGAAGAACTTTAGTGGCATGTGCACTAACCGCAGCAGCCAGGTAAGAGGAGTCCTGAGAGAACGTGAGATGGGTAATGCAGTCATGGCTGTACTTGAAGCTCCCTTCTCCTTCTTCTTCTAACGTACACGGATCCAAAACCTTCACAAGCCCGCTGACAAAGCCGACAGCCAGGTAAAAGCCTGACACACACAAAATAACATCATTGGGATTAACTACATTGTAGATGGGGGGGGGTTAAGAGGTGTACATTGGGATTGAACAGGGTTGATCTGGTTTCTTGGGTACTCGGGTTCACTTTTAAGAAAGAGGGTTTGCGGCCTATAAAAACCCTAATATTTCATGATAAAGTCTTGGACAGAAATAAACTTTTTCGAGTATAAAGGTTGAAAACGAGGGAAAAGTGAAGATCGTACTTCAGGAACTTCTCCACTTAACTGAATCATTTATGTATTTCTTTGAAATTATAAGTAAAAAAAAGAAAAAAAGAAACGGTATAGTTATATTTTTCGGCTATTTGGAATAAAGTAGAATAGCCTTTATTTGTCACATATACATTACAGCACAGTGAAATTTGTTCTTCGCATATCCCAGCTAGCTCAGAAGCTGGGGTCAGAGCACAGGGTCAGCCATGATACGGCACCCCTGGAGCATAGATGGTTAAGGGCTTTGCTTAAGGGCTCAAGAGTGGCAGCTTGGCGATACCGGAGCTTGAACCCCCAACCTTCCGATCAGTAACCCAGAGCCGTAACCACTGAGCTACCACTTCCCCATTTATGTACACTTGAAGATATAAAATTGTTAGTTATGGGGGGAAAAAATCACCCAGGTTAATTCGGGTTGTTCGTCTTACCGATTTATTATATAACACACTCGCACAGACACACACATTTACCTTGAGGATCATAGGCGATGCAGTGGATCTGCTCTTCTGCGTGGAACATTTTGCTGCAAACGGTCACTTTGCGCTCGTAGTCCCAAACCTTCAGGATGCCGCTGTGGCTGCCCATAGCTACTAGAGCATGTTTAGGGTGACATGCGACTGCGTTCAGTGGCTCGGCATGTTCTCGCATTAGAGTCTGAGCGGTCCTGCTTTGTACTTTCACGTGCACTACAGATGCCCTCGTGGTCGACAGGACAAAATTTCTATGAAAGGAAGACACACATCGGGGTATAATAAGGAAATATGAATCCACTGAGAGCAATTCATGGACTGATAAAACTTTCATAGAATAGAATAGCCTTTATTTGTCACATAAACATTATAGCATAGTGAAATTTGTTCGTTGCATATCCCAGCTTGTTTAGAAGTTGGGGTCAGAGCACAGGGTCGACCATGATATGGCACCCCGCTGGAGCACAGAGGGCTAAGGGCTTTGCTCAAGAGCCTAAGAGTGGCAGCTTGGCGATACCGGGGCTTGAAACTCCGACCTTCCGATCAGTAACCCAGCACCTTAACCACTGAGCAACCACTCCCCCATACACCAAAATGTGAGGCAGTGCTCAAATTTAATCAAGTCGTATGGGGGGTCCCCAGTTGTTGTGTAATTCATATATTTTTTACTAAAATAATCTTGGGAACCCTATTTGGGAAGTCTATTTTTTAATTTTCATGGGGGGTTGCTAATGCTTTATTGGGGGTCCCGAATTCCCCCAGCCTAAATTCGCCTAAATTCGTGCACTGTGAGGGCAAACACATAAATTAAAGTTGAAGTTTTGAATAGCCAACCAAATGTTGCTCATGCTGCATCAGATGGCAATGGAACATATGCAAAATTTCTAGAGTCAGATGGCAATGGAACATATGCAAAATTTCTAGAGATTCACCCTGCCCAAGTCTCCCTCAGGGCGTAGGTTCGCCCCCAAGTCTCCCTCAGGGCGAAGGTTCGCCCCCAAGTCCTCCTCAGGGCGAAGGTTTGCCCCCAGGCTCCACGCAGGGCGAAGGATCGCCCCCAGACTCCACCCAGGGCGAAGGATCGCCCCCAGACTCCACGCAGGGCGACGTCCCGCCCCCAGCAGTCACAGAAGGCGACGTTTCGCCCCCGAGCTCAACAGAGGGTGACGTCTCGCCCCCAGATCCTCTTCAGGGCGACGGATCGCCCCCAGGTCCTCTTCAGGGCGACAGCTCGCCCCCAGCAGTCACAGAAGGCGACGTTTCGCCCCTGAGCTCCACAGAGGGCGATGTCTCGCCACCGAGCCCCACAGCGGGCGAAGGATCGCCCCCAGGTCCTTTTCAGGGCGACGTCTCGCCCCCAGGTCCTCTTCAGGGCGACGGCTCGCCCCCAGGTCCTCTTCAGGGCGACGGCTCGCCCCCACGATCCCCACAGGGCGAAGGCTCGCCCACAGGATCCCCGCAGGTCGACGGCTCGCCCACAGGATCCCCGCAGGGTGACGGCTCGCCCACAGAATCCCCGCACGGCGAGGTCGGTCCTCCAGGTCCCTCTGACAGCGAGGTCGGTCCTCCAGGTCCCTCGCCTTGGGCTCTTCCCGGTCTTTCTCGGTTCCACGGCGATGCTCACCGGGCCTTCGTTGCTCCCAGGCGTCAGTGGAGGCCTTCCTCGGAGTGCCCCGGCCCGCCTGGCATAGGTGGGTTTTTGGGCATCAGGTGTCACCCCTGGAGGGGGGGGTACTGTCAGGGATCTCCCTGCCACGCCCCCCTCGGTAGCTGTCAGGGATTCACCCTGCCACGCTCCCCTCTATAGCAGTCACGCTGCTTTCCTTGATTACCAACAGCTGTGGCTCATTAAAGATCAGACTACTTAAACTCACGTTCTTAAGTCACAGGCTGTCAGTCGTTGCATTGTCATGCTGGAGAATCGCGTGGCTGCTCGAACGCCGGCATTCACAGCTGGCGTTATCTTCGAACTCCGTTTCCGTTTTGGATTTTGCTTTGGACATTCACGCTCATAGTGGATAACTCGTTACGAGCGGATGTCTTGGTTTGTTTTTGTTCACGGCGTGTGAGTTTTGTTTTTTGCTAGGCAATAAAGACAATGATCGGACTTTATCTGCTTCCGCGTCAGAAGCCTGACACCGACTTACCTACTGACAAATGGTGCTGCGTTGCGGATGCAATCTTCTGTAAATGCGCCACCACTAACGTCTGGAACTTCCTTGGACAGGGAAATGGATGTGATAGGGTCCAAATCGAAGTCAATTAAGCAGGTAACGCTCTTGAGGTTTTCATCATAGAATCGGATATGGCCTTTAACATCTCCCGTCACAAGAAAGCTGCAGGGAAATATACACGGAAGGTCATTAAGCACACAGGAAAAGCTGCGAATATGTTTGAATGTAAGAGCCAAAGCAAGATGGTTATTTCATTCTCTATTGTTTATCTTTTTTATAGATACAGTTTATTAAGTGAATGTATTGCTTAGTTAAATATTGCAATATTTCTGAATGTCTAACTCCAAATTCATTTTGTACTGTTTATTAGACATCCTTATGTGGCACTTTTAGTTCGAACATTTTAAGATTGGAGGGACACAGCAACACATTTCCAGTTATTTTCTTTTGTTTTGTGTATGATTCAAAACTGTAAATTTTTATGTGCGTACCTGTCACACCATGTCATCACAGTAATCCCATCCTTCTGTAGTGGGACTAATTTAGTGGCTCGCATCGCATGCCCTTGGCCTGGGCTTGACCTCAGCACATCGAACACCACCATATTCCCTGCCAGCGTACATGAGAACGCCTGCATGCCTCCAACGTGGAAAACGGTCTGACTTATGCAACCCACTGCTGTTTTAAAAGTCTAAAATTATGCAAAAAAGATTTTTTTTTTATGATTTTTTTTCATACAAGACCCATGATACTCCTGTATTTATAGGAAATGGTCTTATATCAATAGGGATATTAATATGTGGAAGCTAGAAATGACTTCATATGTCCTGTAATATGAAATAAGGGAACAGAAAAAGTAAAAACCTTACCTTGGAAATTTCAGGAGCTTCATATCGCATGGATTCTTTCTCCTTGAGTCAGATTTGGCAATTAAACAGAAAATAATGTAATTTCATACACAATATACACATCTATTGAGCTAATAGACGGATATAACTGGTGCTCACCCAGGTGTAAAAGACGACATGATTTGCACTGTTACTGAGAAGCCTTGTGCTGTCAATAGGGTTGAAAACTATGTGTTTCTAGAAAGGAACAAAATATGAGGTAAGTTCCCCAATTCTTACCAATGATGTTAATGTGCTGGGCATAAAAGGAAAGTGTTACATACCTGGCAACCAAGCTTTGAGTTGATGTCTACCTGGCATTCCGGACCTTCAGTCTCATTAGTCCAATCCCAGATACAGACTTTCTGTGATCGGCAGTAAAATGCAATAATTAAATGCGAATGTAAAATTAAATCGAATGAATGTACAGGGTCTGGTGTGGAAATACAGAGTCTTATGTTCCTTTTGATTATACACGCAACAAACTTAATAAAAACACACAAGAATTGGACTGGGAATGACTGGAAAAAAGTTCTGTGGAGAGATAAGTTCAATTTTGATATTTTGGTATTGTTTCCTAGCCAAACATGGAAGTGGAAGCTCGTTTGGGGTTGTTCTGGAGCAGGAAAAGTTGGAGACATTCTGGAAAGTGGAAGGAATCCAGAACAAACATGGCTACCATTCAATACTTTATCACCATGTAATTCCGTCTGGATTGCAGCTATTTAGGACCGACATAGCCGTACAACAAGAACCCAGCCATTAGGGGGGCACAAGCCAGTGTACTCTTGGTGCCGGTCCCAAGCCCGGGTAAATGGGGAGGGTTGCGTTAGGAAGGGCATCCAGCGTAAAACATGTGCCAAATCAAATATGCGGATCACAAATGAGAATTTCATACCGGATCGGTCGAGGCCCGGGTTAACAACGACCGCCACAGGTATCGTTAGCCAACAGGGTACCGGTGGAAATTGGGCTACTGTTGGCCGAAGGAGGAGAAGGAGAGGAGGAAGGCGTCTACAGAGACGGCAGGAAAAAAGGAGCAGTGTAGGAGAGTAGAGGTTCGGGTTGGTACTTTAAATGTTGGTACTATGACGGGTAAAGGGAGAGAGATAGCTGATATGATGGAGAGGAGAAAGGTAGATGTGTTGTGTGTTCAGGAGACCAAGTGGAAAGGGAGTAAGGCCAGGAACATTGGAGGTGGGTTTAAACTGTTTTATCATGGTGTGGATGGGAAGAGAAATGGTGTAGGGGTGATTCTGAAGGAAGCGTACAGTAAGAGTCTAGTGGAGGTGAAGAGAGTTTCTGATAGGGTGATGATCGTGAAGGTGGAAGTTGAAGGGATGACGATAAATGTCATCAGTGCCTATGCTCCACAAGTTGGCTGTGAGATGGAGGAGAAAGAAAGATTCTGGAGTGAATTAGATGAAGTGGTAGATGGTGTACCTAGGAAAGAACGATTGGTGATTGGGGCAGACTTTAATGGGCATGTAGGTGAAGGGAACAGAGGTGATGAGAAGGTAATGGGTAGGTATGGTTTTAAGGAGAGGAATGTGGAAGGGCAGATGGTGGTAGATTTTGCTAAAAGGATGGAAATGGCAGTGGTGAACACGTATTTTAAGAAGAAGGAGGATCATAGGGTGACGTATAAGAGTGGAGGAAGGTGCACACAGGTGGATTATCTTCTGTGTAGGAGATGCAACCTGAAGGAGATTGGAGACTGTAAGGTGTTGGCGGGGGACAGTGTAGCTAGACAGCATCGGATGGTGGTCTGTAGGATGGTTTTGGAGGCGAAGAAGAAGAGGAGGAAAGTAAGGTTTGAAAGAAGAATAAGATGGTAGAAACTGAAGGAGGAAGAGTGTAGTGTGAGGTTCAGGGAAGAGGTCAGACAGGGGCTTGGTGGTGGTGAAGAGGTGCCGGATGATTGGGCAACTACTGCAGGAGTGATGAGGGAGGCAGCTAGAAAAGTACTTGGTGTGACATCTGGAAATAGAAAGCAAGACAAGGAGACGTGGTGGTGGAATGAGGAAGTGCAGGAGAGCATTAGGGGAAAGAGGTTGGCAAAACAGAAGTGGGATCGACAGAGTGATAAGAAAAGTAGGCAGGAGTACAAGGAGATGCGGCAGCAGGTTAAAAGGGATGTGGCAAAAGCCAAGGAAAAGGCATATAAGGAACTGTATAAGAGGTTGGACACTAAGGAAGGAGAAAAGGATTTATACCGATTGGCCAAGCAGAGGGACCGAGCTGGAAAGGATGTACTGCAAGTTAGAGCAATAAAGGATGGAGAGGGAAATGTGTTGACTAGTGAGGAGAGTGTGTTGAGAAGATGGAGGGAGTATTTTGAGCAGCTGATGAATGAGGAAAATCAGAGAGAGAGAAGGTTGGAGGATGTGGAGTTGGTGAAGCAGGATGTAGATAGGATTAGTAAGGAGGAAGTGAGAGCAGCGATTAAGAGGATGAAGAATGGAAAGTCGGTTGGACCAGATGACATACCGGTAGAAGCGTGGAGATGTTTAGGAGAGATGGCAGTGGAGTTTTTAACCAGATTGTTTAACAGGATTCTGGAAGGGGAGAGGATGCCTGAGGAATGGAGAAGGAGTGTGCTGGTACCGATCTTTAAGCATAAGGGAGATGTGCAGACCTGCAGTAACTACAGGGGAATTAAGTTGATCAGTCACACCATGAAGTTATGGGAAAGAGTAGTGGAAGCCAGGCTGAGAGAAGAGGTGACCATCTGTGAGCAACAGTATGGTTTCATGCCGAGGAAGAGCTCCACAGATGCCTTATTTGCTGTGAGGATGTTGATAGAGAAGTATAGAGAAGGACAGAAGGAGCTGCATTGTGTATTTGTGGATTTAGAGAAAGCGTACGACAGGGTGCCGAGAGAGGAGTTGTGGTATTGTATGAGGAAGTCAGGTGTGTCAGAGAAGTATGTGAGGGTGGTGCAGGACATGTATGAGGACAGTGTGACGGCAGTAAAGTGTGCAGTAGGTACGACAGACTGGTTCAGAGTGAAGGTTGGACTGCATCAAGGATCGGCCCTGAGCCCTTTCCTGTTTGCAGTGGTGATGGACAGGTTGACGGACGAGGTTAGACAGGAGTCTCCCTGGACTATGATGTTTGCAGATGATATTGTGATTTGTGGTGAGAGTAGAGAGCAGGTTGAGAAGAGCCTGGAGAGGTGGAGATATGCGCTGGAGAGAAGGGGAATGAAAGTCAGTAGGAGTAAGACAGAGTACATGTGTGTGAATGAGAGGGAGGGCAGTGGAGTGATGCGGTTGCAGGGAGAAGAGGTGGAGAAGGTGGAGGAGTTCAGGTACCTGGGGTCAACAGTGCAAAGTAATGGAGAGTGTGTTAGGGAAGTAAAGAAAAGAGTGCAGGCAGGGTGGAGTGGGTGGAGAAGAGTGACAGGAGTGATTTGTGATAGAAGAGTATCTGCAAGAATGAAAGGGAAAGTTTATAGGACTGTGGTGAGACCTGCGATGTTGTATGGATTAGAGACAGTGGCATTGAGTAAAAGACAGGAGGTGGAGCTGGAGGTAGCAGAGCTGAAGATGTTGAGGTTTTCGTTGGGAGTGACGAGGATGGATAAGATTAGAAATGAGTTTATTAGAGGGACAGCACATGTAGGATGTTTTGGTGACAAGGTGAGGGAGGCGAGATTGAGATGGTTTGGACATGTGCCGAGAAGGGACATGAATTATATTGGTAGAAAAATGCTGAAGATGGAGCCACCAGGTAGGAGGAAAAGAGGAAGGCCAAGGAGGAGGTTCATGGATGTGGTGAGGGAAGACACGCAGGTAGTTGGTGTAAAAGAGGCAGATATAGAGGACAGGGTGGTATGGAGACGGATGATCCGCTGTGGCGACCCCTAATAGGAGCAGCCGAAAGAAGAAGAAGAAGAAGATAGCCGTACAAAAAGAGGATGAGCCGAAGTGATATCTATCATGGAACGACCTGCCCAGTCACCACGCCTAAATCCTGTTGAACTGCTCTTGGACTGATTGGCTGAATGTTTGGAGAAACAAACTGTCCGGATGCCAAGAGTGTGTAAAGCTGTTCGTCGTGCTAAAGAAGGGTTTTTCAATTTAAAAAACTCAAGTGGAAAATGTCCACATTTATAGATTTGTTTGGTCAAAGTCAAGCTTTGTATCTAGTTTGTTGCATAAAAACTAAAAGTTAACATCTATGCTTCTCTAAAAAACCATAAAAACACTCCACACTTCCACACTCCACAGTCTTCCACCAACCTGCACTGTTCCGGCTCCAACGGTCGCCAGATATTTCGAATCCTTGGACAATGCCACAGCATGAACACCACCCTCAGGATGACAGTCGAACATGGTGTGAACAGGGATCCTACAACACATACAGTACATTCACAGCCTCCTTCAGGAATTCTATACGTATAGTGCATATGTTAGGATGAATTGCTAAGTGTTATACCCTGTATATGAGTCCCATATGATCACAAGGCTGTCGGAACCTTGGTCAGCGCTCACAATCCAGCGTCTGTCCTCGCTGACACACAGGCAGGAAATGGGGTTGCGGTGACCCTGAGGACAAACGTCGGGTTTAAGAGCAACGGCGTCAAGCCGAGAAATCAGCAAAGTGCAAATTACAAAGATTAATACTGGTGTCATTCAACGTTTAAAACAATCAGGTAAAAAATAGAAAGAAAGAAAGGGTTCTTGCCTTCATCTCCCTTATTTCATTAGCCGATTGAGTAAAGAGACAGCATGGCTATACATTTTTTCTTTCCAGGTTCTCTTGGGTTTATTTCCCACTTTCTAAAAAACTTGGTGTTCCTGACCAGGGTTACCATTGATATACTCCAACCCTGACCGAATAAAGGGCCATGAAGTTCATTTGGTAATTTTAGATGCTAATCTGGACCTTTTGGGAGCAGGAAATTCTACACAACTAGACATTCATACATTTGGCAGACGCCTTTATCCAGAGCCTTATTCCAGTAACAGTTATCTCAGTTAATAAAATGAGCAATTTAAAGTTAAGGGCCTTGCTCAAGGGCCCAGGGGTGCAGGGATTCTGGTGCTGCGGGTAACAGGAGCAGAAACATATTAATGAACTGTTGGATCTCTCAGAGCCATACTGGCTGAATGAAAGTATGAAATCAATCAATTCATCCATCCATCCATCCATCCTGATATTTTTTCTTTTCATTTCTGATTCTAAATATTTGATTTCTAGATATAAAAACAATTTCACACTAAAAATGTTAAGGAGTGAGAAGGAATTTGTTAAGGAGAATGTTGAGGCGTAATTTTGTTAGATTCATCTGGAGGTTGTAGATACACTATGTTCTATAACACTGCATGTGAAATGAACTTTGGACACTGTATGGACAAAAGTACCCCTGACTTGAAATTTCTACACCCAAACCTGTTCCAGAATGACCCAAAGTACACAGATTTATGAACAAATGTACCCTTTTCTATGAAGAAATCCATGGATTTCCATGAAGAAATCTCTTTGGGTTGGACTAGAAGATCTCCTTCTATAGAGCTCTCCTCAACCCTCACACCTTTGGGATGAATACTGACTGCACCCCAGGCCTCCTCACCTCACCTACATCACTACCTGAACTTTACTAACACAATTCTAGCTGAACGAATCTCCACACAAATCTCCACAAAATCTAGTGGAACATCTCCCCAGAAAAGTGGAGGTTTAATATAATAGCAAATGGGGAATAAATGTGGAAACAGAAGTGAACCTTTCTGCATGGAGGGTTAGTTTTAAAGCTTACCTGCAGCAGATGTTGCGAATTAGACGTGTGGTCGTGTATGACTGCTACGTTAGAACAAGCGTACAGGATGACAAGACGGTCTTCATCCAAGAGGCTGAAGACAGGGAGGGACCTGTTTATCCCAAACGCCCAGTTCAGAGTCTGAAAACACACAGTATGATCATATCATCTGGAGAGTATCAGTGGAGATCGTAGATGTAAAAGTCTCAGTAAATGACTTTATGGGTCAGAAGTTTAGATGATTACCAGTGGGTGAGTTAGAAGGCGCTTCTCTGTTTCAGCTTTGAGGGACACTGAGGTAGCTGTGTACACGTGGCTGGATGGTTCATCTCCTTCCATCTCTCTATCTTTCTCCTCATTTTCTGTCTGGAGCTCTTTTTCTTTTTCTACCTGATCATCCACAGATGTCTCCTCTCCAACATGTGTTCCACACTCAGTTTCACTTTCTGCTCCATTCGCTTCTGCCATGTCTCCTGGAATTACTTATATTATACACATAAGAGTGTTTAATAGTTTATTTGAATCCTAATGATATAAAATTGAAACAACGAAAACATCTACACACCTTTTATATCGATATCAACCAATAAAAAATGTCTTCCGGTAACAGCGACACTCTGCTAACAGAAGCGTTCCGTTGCTAAGATACGCGGTTGCTAAGATACGCGTTCTGCCTTCGGAATCGCAAACGCTATGATTGGCCAGCAGGACGCTTACGTCATGGACCCGATAAAAAAAAAAATAATAATCATTTATATTTTGATGCGATTTTTAAAATAAGGTTTTTATTTCAATAACAAAAAAGTGCTAAAAAAAAAATTTGCTGAAAAAGTTTTTGAGTAGCTGCATATCGTAAATAGTTTTTACGTCATTAACAGTTATGCAAATAGGCCACGCCCCTTATGCTATTCTAAAATCTATATCTATTATATTCTGTTATGTTGTTATATTATATTAACATAATATTATATATATATATATATTGTACTATATCATTCTAAATAGAGGATATGTGGCGGTTTAATGGGCAGAATTGACGCCTCACAGATCTGAGGTTCTGGATTGGATCCCAGAAGGTATCTCAGGTAACTCAGGTAAATGTTGCATGTTTTTCCACACAAGTTTCCTCTACTTACCCAAAAACATGCAACTTGTTACTTTGACGATGTTTGAACGTGTGTATAAACTAACCGGTGTCTAATACTGGATCAGTACCAGGAGCTCGGTGTTCTACTGTTCCGGTTTCTAAAGACCTTCCAAATGTCCTCATAAGTGATCTACATGTATTGTATATGAAATGAATTAAAATGATCTAAACAGAGCCAACAGAGGAGCTGAAAGTGTCATACAGATCATAAAGCTTCAGATATTGTTCATGAGAGACATTAGAGATAAAGACAAGCATAGACTTGAAATATTAAGGGATATTTACAATTCGTGCTTAAATTTCGATGAGAATGTTAATAGATCATCCACATAAAGATTGTTTTATTATAAGAACGTTAAAATTCTGAAAACTAAACTGAGAAGAAAATTGGAATGAATGCAACTTAAGGCAAGTTAAAATGTTCGAGGTTGAATTACTCAAATAAGATCATCTCACTAATCACTTGTGCTCTCCAAACAGAAATGAAGACGTGTAACAGATTCCTGGATGCTGAAAGTCTAATCGTGGCTCATGTGGTATTTTTAAGACTATAAATAAGTACAAAACAAGACGTGCACACATCTGTTTATTTATTTATTTATTTGCAACAAAAAAAATAACCAATTTCATTCCATGTTCGCAATTTGAATTATTCCTTTAAACTTTATAATAAAATAACACAAATATTCCCCCCCCAGTGCGGTTTTGCGGAACCAGTTTCCACGTGTAACTCGATGCTTTCGGAATTTCAAAATTAACCCAAACACAGTCTATTGGAAAATTTGGAATTGGTTTGATTATTCAGTGATAAAGAGAAAAAAAAAAAGTGCTTAAGTTGGATTAAAGACACGTCGAGAGCTTTGTAAATCCCGGTCATCTGTGAAGAGGGATTATGTTGCACCTGTTGAGAAAAATAAATAAATTAATAAATGATATAGGAAAATGAAGACAATGTCATCCTCTAGTGTCCAAAATCATCAATCTGTCTCATGAATAACGCTTTCTACACATCTACTGTATCTCTTGTACATCCATGGAATTGAGAAAATGATGTAGAAGAGATGATGTATTAAAATAAAAGCCATTACCCCAGAAGGCCTTTTCCAGACCAGCGTTGTGGAGTTAAACTGAGACGAACTTTCTGTTCGTTCCGAATCACTGCAACACTCACCGATTTCTGCATTAGGTCATAAAAATGGACTATTATATAATTATAATATTTAAATATATGGGGTGTAACGGTACACGTGTTCATAGCGAATCCCATCCTTCTTACGTGCGGAACATAGTTACAATCCCAGTTCCCTCAGGAACGTATTAGGTGGCGGACCGCGAGTTTGTTTAGTCTTAGCTTCAAACGTTACGCACAATTTGTTCAAATGATTATTAATTATTATTAAACTTGACACTATATACACTACAATGCCAGGGGTTTAAAAAAAAAAAAAAAAAAAAAAAAAAAAAAGACAAGTTAGGGCAGTGTCACTGTCGCTACTCATTTGCATTTTCCTTTGAAGTTTTATGTCCAGTTTCAAGAATTTCTCTTAAAAGAAGGAAATCCTGATACTTCTGCATATTGAGGGAGAGAATGAATGAAGGATGGAAGGAATGAAAAAATTGTTCAAATATGCTGAATGAAGTAGAACAGTTAAGTAGAAAATGTTAATAATAATAATAATAAAAAAAACAGCAATTTTGGTTCGCATTTCTTCCCCATTTTACCCAAATTGAACCAAACCGTGACTTTAAAAACCGAGGTACCGAACCGTGAATTTTATGTACCGTTACACCACTAATAAATACATATAAACGTATATAGAAATCCCATCACGTACCCCCTCACTGTGCTGCACCACAGAAGCGATGTTTTGCAGGTTATGGAAGTTGCTCGGGTTCACGGAGCCGAACTCAATGATCTCATCGCCAACACACAGACCCTGAAAAACATGTATCGATAAAATGTAAAAAAAAAAATTTAATAAACCTCTGACCAATCAGAATGAAGAACTTTTAGGAGTCGAAGCGCTCTTTGGTTTAATTGAGTTTAAAGTTAAGAAATAAAGGGTTGTTGAAATACAGGCGGTTCGCCGACTTCACCATTCGTTCAACGCAGACCTGTCAGTGGCCTACAGGCTTTAAGCAGGACAACAGGGAGTTCTTTACGTAGTTCATATGGAATTAAAGATAAACATTTTAATTATACATGGAACTACAGATAAAAAAAAAAAAAAAAAAGTTATTGCCTATTTAAAACAAAAAGTTGGAGAACACATGGAATTCAAAAGAAAAAAAATTCATTACATATGGGATTACAGATTAATATTTGGATTAAAGATTAATGTGTTACATGTGGGATTACAGATAAAGGGGGATTTCAGATTAACATATTTGAGTAGAGATTCAATAAAATTTAGATTAAAATAGGTATAGATGATAAAAAAATTGGATTCTATATTAACATTTGGAATAAATGTGAGATTTCAAAGTAAAAAAAAAAATGGATTACAGAAAAAAATGTGAATTACATATGGGATTAAAGACTGTTATTTAAGTCTGTACTTTTGAGAGTCACCAACAGCTGGAACCGAATTTCTTGTGTGTGTGAACACACTTGGCCAATAAACCTGGTTCTGATTCGAATTACATAACTTTCTTTCAGCTTCTCCCATTAGGGGTCGCCACAGCGGTTGCGTTAGGAAGGGCATCCAGCGTAAAAACGTGCCAAATCAAACATGCGGATGGCATGTTTGATTTGGCACGTTTTTACGCTGGATGCCCTTTCTAATGCAACCCTCCCCATTTATCCGGGCTTGGGACCGGCACAAAGGCTTGTGCAACCCTAATGGCTGGGGTTGGCTCCCTGACCGGAGATCGAACCTGGGCCGCAGCGGTGAGAGCGCCACATCCTAACCACTAGACCCCATATAGAATAAAAATGACATATAAAGAGCTGGTTAACATTCCACCTTGGCCTAAACAGTCTGAACAGAAGGGGGGGTTAGACCTCACCGCCTGATAAGCAGGGGATCCCCGAGTCACAGCGTCTACTCGAGCGAAAGGAGGAGGCAGCGGCACATCCTGCTCCATGCTCTCCATCCGTGCGGCGCTCTGGTCCATCTCACGCTTGGCTCTTTCCCGGGCATGCAGCTTATGAAGGGCCTCTTCAATCTCCACCATGATCGCTTTGTGATCGTTCTGCAAACCTGGGGTGAACACAATACAGAAAAAAACAACAACTTTTAAACCATTGTCCAATGCAAAGAGCAAAAGATCTCAGCGATTCTCAGAATCCTGGTAGAGCCGAAACCTACCCTGGGAAGACTGGACAAGAGACAGGAGCACAACCAGTTCTGGACACACTCACACATCCATTCCAAGTGTATGGAGTTGCATATGTTTTCTTTGCAACCCTAAGGATTTAATCAGGGGTTCTCCAGTTTCCTCCAACCTCTAGGCGAGTTAGCTAATCTAAATGTTCATGTGTGTGTCCAGGCTGTATTCCTGCCCTACGTCCAGCGTTCCGGGGACAATCTCCGTCCAGTGAGACACTGACCGAAACAAATGATGAATAAATGTTCACACCGACATGGCGGTCATCTAAAGTGCACCTACATGAGATGCTGTGCCTCGCTGCACGGATCTGGATCAAATCCACGTCGGCGCGAGGGTAGCCTTCCGCGTCCACCAGAGGCGCATGCATGCCCACATCGCCCTGCTGCAACGAGACAACAAATGTGAAGACATATAGTTAATTCTCCTGTACAGGTTTGTGACATCATGTAATGATTACAATGTAGGAACGATGTAACCGAAGTCATCAGGATGAGATAACTGAGATAACTAAATGAGATCTTATAAATACCGGGGGAACAAAATATTTGTTCCCATTCGAGGCCACGAGATAATTCCAATGCGAGTGCGAGATAACGAGTTCGTGAGTATGAAATAATTCAATCACAAAGGAAACGTTATAAACTGAGATACAGGAATGAGATAAGATTCTGTGAACAAAACAAGCAATTCCCGGGTGCAAGATAATTCCGATGCGAGGACGAGATAATGAACTGGTCGCGACTCAGTAAGTCATGAGAGTGAGATAGTACATTCACAGAGGAAACAAAAACTAAGGTATAGGAATGAGATACTTATTGTAATTAGATTAGATGTTACAATATGGGGGAAATGTTTCATTTAAAGGCTCAGGTAATTCAAGGTTCAAGATAATTCCGATGTGAGGAAGAGATAAAAAACTTATGAGAACGAAATAATTCATTCAACAGTATTAATTGAGGTGTGGAAATGAGATCGGTAGGGTTATTGAATATAAATTGAGGTAAGAGAATGAGATAATTAGGCATGGAGTGATTTAGTAAAGCAAGATACTGTAGTCTTAGGTACGAGATAAATACGTTACAGATACGGAATAATTCAAACGCAAAAATGAGATAAAGAGATGGCTGGAGCATAGTAGGACATGGGAATAAGAGCATTCGGGCGTGAAAAACGAGGTATTCAATTGAAGATGAAAGACAGGGGGACAGAATAATTCGGTTGAAAAAAACGAGATAATGACGTCACGAGCACTGGTATTGCACGAGAACGAGATAATTCGGTTATACCAGCGGACGCTCGAGTCATCACACCAAACTAATGTTTGTGAAATAATTTTTGGTTGGGTTTTTTTGCCTTTGGCTTAAAAAAGGAACATGTCCGTGTCTCAAAAACAATAAAAATCCAGATGTTTTTAGACTTTTGACAGCCTGTGTGTGTGTGTGTGTGTGTGTGTGTGTGTGTGTGTGTGTGTGTGTGTGTGTGTGTGTGTGTGTGTTTGTTTGGACCAGCATTGGACTAAGTTTAGGAGCTAACAGAACCTTAGCACGTTGCTATTTACAAACAAACAAACCACTGTGACCATCACACGACCACACGCTACTTGTTACGCATCTCCACAAGTTTCCTGTAGGTCCTAAATGGCTCCTTGACTGAACACTTACATCTTCTAACACTTCGTAATATGCTTTAATCTGCTCCTCGATCTCATCTTTCTTTTTGACCAGACGCTGGACGTCCTCCATAGTTACCACGGCTTCCTCCGCACTGCTTTCCTCCATCATCTTCATGGCTGCCGTCTGACCAAACTTCGTACGGCGTGCCATAAGGGCCAAAACAACCAGGGCTTGTAGGAAACGCGTTGCACTATTAGACTACAGCATAAACAGGATATACGAGAGACTTCCGCGATACCAGGACCGGTATCGTCGATATCGATACGGATAGCGATCTAGTTTTTTGTTTTTTCGTTTTTTAAGCCGTCATAACATTAAATACACTGGAATGGATTTCCCTTGTACTACATTTATTTAGATTAAAATATATATTTATTAACAAATTAATAATCGACTATTATGAATAATATTGATGCTTCTGTTAGAGATGATGTGGGTGGTGCAGTTGTGGCTACAGTGAAAGAAGACTTGTTGAATTGCGTTTATTGGGCTTCTTATTTTATGGCATTCAGTCTCGCTGTATGAGATTCAGGTCTGTGATGCAGCGCTCTGTTCTACTGCGTTTATCATATTGATGGTTTCTATAGTCGTGGCTTCATAATGATGGTCTTAATAGGATTGATTCTGGCAGGACCTCGATGAAAGCCTAGGTGTGATACACGGCCCACCACTGCTTTCTGGAACAGCCATGGGGGCTCCTGAAAACAGAGAAACTTAAGCACTAAAGACAAACAACTGATTGTAAAATTTTGAGCGCCATGTAGCTCAATCAACCAACTAACCGGTGAACTGGGTCAATATCTAGAGTGTGGTAGATCAAAGCGATTGTACATTTCCAGAACTTTAATAAAAAACATAGGTTTTGGTAGGGCACAATGACACGAATTTTTAGAGTAACCTCATACAAGGTGTTTCAGACTCACCACACAGTATCTTTTCTGCACTGGATGACTATCATCTCAGGGTTGCCAGCATTCAGCAGAATTTCCTGCGCAACTTTAAAAGAGCTAGCCAACAACCTTGGCTTTGGAGAAAGAACCAAAAAAAAAATAATTCACGTCTTCACCTGGAAAACAAGGTCCATCCTGGTTCAGAATCCAGGCACATAACGAGAAAAATGGTTCTGTACATCACAGACATACTCTTTACTCATGCAGCTTGTCTTAATCTGTAGAATACCTTCAAATTAAATACTTCCTATTGACAAAAAAAATAAAAAATTTTAGACTAAATAATTAAAAACAAACCCAATCTGGCAACCTTATCAGTAGTCGTCCTGTTGTTCTTCTGCAGACGGACCTGAGCAACATGATCCCTTCACCAGTGGACCCCCGATTATCGCTTGCTGCACTTTTATTTTTGAATAAGTGATGCAATGCCAAGTGGGGCAATGATCATGCTGCCCCATGACTGCATAACATCCAGAAAGGCAGGTAATGAAATATTGGGCAAATTTTAGAGGACATATTTAATGAAGCCGTTTTTATGCCGATAAGTCAAGGTGATGAGGTCCATTATACACACACACACACACACACACACAACCCTCTAACAACAGCGTAAGAAAACATCTTCAGTATCAACTTTGACACATGACAAGAATCTGCAAAATAATTTTTATTCAAATGTTCATTTTCTTCATTTTAATCCATTTCATAACCAGAGAAATGATGGAACTGATACAAATCGAGTTCACAGTTCTTCATTAATAACCCCATCATACTTCAATGCAGGAACAGAGTGGACACACACTCCTGAGACACTGGAATGCATCTACTGACCATTTAGAACAATGTCACCACTTCTTCCAGCGAGAGACGGCGTTGAACATCACTGACACCTACTGCATCTGTACACAAAATAAACAAAAGTTTCGGGACACCCGACGTTTCCACCCGTAGGTGGTTCTTCAAACTGTTCCCACGAACATGGATCTGAATGTGGAAACGTGGCAAATTCACATTATGAAACTTATGGTCAGGTGTCCACAAACTTTTGGGCATCTCCAGCTAGCACATGCTTGTTTTTTTTTTTTGTACCGATCAGGAAACTCGAACAGAAAATTTACCAGTCAGAAAATGTTTATTTGTTTCCCCTCCATGACGTGTAGCTACTTAAACACACGTTTGTCGGGCGGAAGAAAATTCTGTAGTGGTGCTGAGCTTCAAAACCGCTTCAAATCCTCCATAATACAATTTCCACCAAACCCAGGCTGCATTTACACCCGGATCATAACGTGGAAATGTTTTAAATGCCGACCTGCATAGTTTTCCACAGTGAATGCGGGGAAACAGCGTCCAGCGTCCAGCCTTAGTGTCGAGTGGCTGAGATTCTTCTAAACCTTATTTACTGTACTGTGCTAAATTACTGCAGCCTAAAGTTTGAAGAGCAGCTTTTAACTGTAACCTGCAAGTCACTGGAGGTCAAACGCACCACAAACGAACCACAAACGAAACCCCCTGAGATCCTACAAAAGGTTCTAATGAAAACCCTAAAACATACGATATTATTGAGAAAAAAAGATCCAAATCGAGGCACTTGATTATCTGTGTCGAAACGGAATGTTTCCTTCGTTAAATATTTAATATCTAACGGCAAAAAAAAAAAACACGACTGTACCATTTATTTGTCGCGTAAATTCTTCATATTGAGATTCAGCACACCGACGCTCAGCAGACGGTCTCTCCAGGTTGAGCTTCGGCGTCGTCCTTCAGCACCAGCACTGACTCGGCCGCGACTTCGTCTATCTGCTCCTGCACGGAACGTACCCACAGATCCAGCTGTTCCTGAAGAGCGCGTACGCCTTGCTCGACCTTTTCCTGGCGCCTCTGGAGTTTTTCCAGCTGCTCCCGGTTCTCCTGAGCTCTTCTCTTCCCGGCGTGCTCCGCCGGCTCGGAAGGTGCTTTCCGACCCTGCATGTAACTGTTGAACTTGTCCGGGGTGAGGTTAAGGGCCGGGCCGTCTAGCTTCTCAATGAAGGCCACGGTGCACGACTGAGAACAGAACCAAAGACGGATCACAGCTGATGAACGCACACACGGATACACTCCATTTGAACACAAATGCCTGCTCATTTCTGCAGCGATTCAATCGGCAGTTTTGGATGGAATGCTATTGATATCTTCATCCGTATTTTTTACAGAGTGAACAAAAATCCGAAAACAAATGTACAATACAATAATAATAATAATAAAAATTAAAATAACAAACCTACAAAAACCCTAACAAATCTCAAATTTTACATTTACACACACTGTCTCCTGCCACGGCCCGGTTACTTCCTGTATGACAGGCGTCTCGGCCAATGAGCAGCAAGTGTTTAATTCGCAAATTATACCCTTTTCCAGAATCGTCGTTCCGTTTTCTGATTTGTTTTGCGTTCGGACGCACTCGATTTTGGACCCGTGTCTGTGTAATTACGCACTGCGCCGATTGGTCGATTACACCTCACAGGCGACCGACTTCCTGTGAATAACGGTTCCTGTTGCCACAGAAACGAGTGCACTACAGTCAGAGCTGCTGTTCTGGAGCATTAATCAGCACCAATCATAGTGCGGGGCGTTTATGAATATGCATGAATATGTAAATGAGAACGCCCCTCAACTGTATTACAGCACGACAGTGGAGGTACCCAGGTGTTCCTGATAAAGTGGACAGTATAAACATGTACGTTACTGTAATAATTTGACATACCAGGTTAGTAAAGTAGTAGCCGCTCTCCCCCGCCATCAGGCTGTGCGGCAGGCCAAAGCGGACGATGTAGTTGATGTTGGAGTGCAAACGCGGCGGGTTGCCCCTCAGTACGACGTAAATCAGAGCGGACAGGAAGTCGTCGGCGTTCGCCGGCTGCTTGTTCTCCGACGCGAGCGCCTGAAAGATGCACTGACTGCACTTGGACAGACAGGCCAGTTTATCCTGGGGCGTGCGCTTGGCGTCCATCTCGATGATGGCTGTGGGTTGGGAAAGATTTCTGATCAGATTTAACCGCTATATTTAACCTGCTCTGAATGGCGAGAGTAACGGTTCATGCAAATTCGGCGTTTTAAAATAGGCTTTGTGACATTTACGGTGCGGTGTAAAAGTATTTGCCCCTCTCTTTTTTTTTTCTTTTTTGCATATTTGTTAAATTCTTTAAATCAAGCAAATTTAAATATTACACAAAGATAAACAAAAATACAAAATCCAGTGTTTAAATGAGGATTTCATAAACTGAAAGAAAAAAAAGAAAAATAAATAAATTAAGACTGTCCAGATGTGCCTGGCCCCATGTGAAAAATGAATTATAGATTTAACAATAAGAAATAAAACCGTTGCTGACGTATAGAACACGAAGGTTTGTCTCTTTCGTTTGATCAAAAAACATTATGATCATCCTCAATTTTTTGGGTAAATATTTTGTGGACCGCTCGAGTGAAGTCAAGTCATACGGAAGGACAATGATTTAAAACACACTTGCAAGTCCACCTCTGAATGGCTGAATTAATGAATACGTGTGAAATAAAGGCAAAATATATATAACCTGTGATTGCAGGAAGATACGGGTCAGTGGTGTCCACGCCACCTTGTGGAAAAGGCACACGCAGCATCTCAGGAGTGACCCAGTTCAACGACCTGGCACATTAAAACATGAAAAGAAAATGTTAATTAATGAAACACTATGAACACCTGAGCATAAGATCATTTATGAACGTCCCATTCCACATTTAGTCCCTATTTCCTGTTACATTATGCTCCACTTATTATGTTCAGGGAAGAGGTTTCACTAGATTTGATGAAGATTTGTGAAGATCTGTTCAGCCACAAGGGTGTTCAAGTCAGGTACTGCTGTAGGTGAAGACAAGGAGGTCTGGGAGTCGGCTTTGTGCACGGGGGCACGGTCATGCTGGAACTCGTCTTTACATATGAAAGGAAAATTTCATCCAAAGGTGTCCGACACAACCTTCAGCTTCAGGTTGACGGTTTGGTATAAAACCACACATGGCGAATGTCCTGATACTTATGACCATATAAGGTGCGCTTTCATGGATAATTGGGCATAGACGCACATGTGAGGAAATACATGGTGCTGAATAGAAGCAGTCATGTAAATCTTAAGGGAAAATAAAGACGCTAATGACTTCGCGTAAAGAAAATACGATTGTGGGATTTTTAGCGTCTTCCGCGCATCGGCACTTACTTGATCCTTCTCTGGAGTGTTAGGTCCTTCTGTTCGTCGTCACAGCTGTCATGGCAGAAGACCCACTTGTAAAGACGGGTCATGATCAACTTCTCGACATGTTCCATCATCTGAGAAACCTGAAACTCGGGCAGACCTGAAAGTCCGGGGACAATTAGAGCGTTGCTTCCTCATCATCTTCATCAAGGGCATGTGAACAATTAAAAAAAAAAAAAAAAAAAAAAAACTCACCGCTGAAGTGAACAGCGATGTTCTGGTAAAAATCCTGCACCAGGTCAGACTGCTTCTGTACAGCGAGGTTCTGAAAGAAAAGACAGGAGCTTGTATGAGGAGGAACCATAATTTCTGGAAGATCCTGCGATGATGTTGGAGTGCTGATGTAGGAAACGGGAGGCTGGGAGAGAGATTTACATGGTACGCCTCGATGGTGTTGAGGAAGGACATGCATCCGGAATGCAGACGCTGGGAGTTCGGCTTACGCAGGAGTTTCAGAAAGCCCTTGAAATCACCAGGCTCCAGGCTCTGAAAGGCCTTCAGGGCTGCTTCCTTGGCTTCAGGTGAATCTGCAGAAATAATTAAAAAAAAAATTAAAAAAAAACACAAATAGTTGATCCGCCTCTATGGTGAGGTATATTCTGCTACTTTGCAAACAGTCTGATTTATCAGGTGGAATCTACTGCAAGATTAAAAACTAACATTATTATTAAACCCATTTTTTAAAATCTATTCTGCCACTTTTTTTTTTTTTTTTTTAACGAAAATGTCAAAATAATCCGTGCTGTGATTTAATAAACACGCCTGCGAGGGTAAAGAAAATCGTTCCATGAGGTACGTGTGTGATGATTTGGAGAGCTTGGAAAAATCTGTATTACATTTAGTCCTCCAATAAAAAGACTCCGGGATCCTGCACGTTTGAATACCTTGCCTCGGTGGTGAAGAACTTCCCCAGAAAAGTCGCTTGATGCTGGAACGTCTGCTTTTCTCTGCGATTTTCTTCTCTTCGGGTTTGGAGGAGTGATGCTCGGAACCGGCGTCATCTTGGAGGCTGAAACACAAAAGAATCCTGGGCTTTCAGGACCGTTTCGATCTCGACCTCCCTCACCTTCATCAGATACACAGCAAATTCAACCCCACGTACTACACTTAGACTACAGCGACCACGTCCCACCCCACCACGCTTTACCTCACCCCACCACGCTTTACCACGCTCGATTAAACCTTTCTGATAAAGTCTGTGTACAATTTAGGCTGAATCACAAATTCTGCTGGATAATAACCACGTCCTGGAAAATACACACACACACACAATTTCCCAAAGTATTGGGACACCCGACCTTCCCTGCTATATGTGGATCTTTTCCAAACTGTTGCCACAAAACTGGAGGCACTCAATTGTCTTTAGATGGCGCTCTAATAAAATTTTGCATTCACTTGAACTTGGAAACCCGAACCTGTTCCAGCATGGTGATTCCCCTGTGCACAACGTGAGCTCCTTGAAGATCTGGTTTATATGCTTTGGAGAGGAAGATCTTGCTGCTATAGAGCTCTGATCTCATCCCTAATGAACGCCTTTGGGATGAATGTGAACACTGACTGCACCCCAGGTCCCCTCACCTCACCTCCATCAGTACCTGCCTTTCCTAATACCCTCGTGGCTCATATACAAATATCTATAAACACACCAAAATGGAAGAGTGGAACATCTTCCCGGAAGAGTGGAGGGAATTCTAAGAGAAAATTGGGACTAAATGTGGAATTCGATGCTCGAAATTCACATACCGTACTCAATACCATACTGTACCGGACCCAATACTTTTGGCAATATAGTGTGCGTGTGTGTGTATACACGTTACAAGGAGACGATACGTTCGGAACTCATACCCAGGATCTTCTTTGCTGGTGTCACTTATGCGCGTCCTCTTTCTCCAGCATTTCGAGCAGAAGCCCTGCCAGGCCGGGTTGCCGTAGAACCCACAGCCGTCTTTGCAGAGCAGTTCGGCCTGCGTGACGTGGATCCCTCGCTTCTCCCCGGTCCACATCCTCCTCACAGCCACTCCTTCACCTGATAAAGGAAGGAGAAACACTGTACAACATGTGAAGGAACGTTGATGGGGAGACTAAACATGACACGAGATGTAACAGTATCTACCTCGTCCCTCCAAGGAAAGTGGAAATTCTCATTTTTTGAGAAAAGAAATCGTGAAATCGAAGGTCTTCCCGGCCGGCCAATCAGAATCCCCCACTTACATTTAAATGTTTTTTTTGAGTGACCCAAGATGCAGCGCAAGCAGATTACAGCCGTAACATCACGTATTGCCAGATGTCCTTCGGAAATTAACAGCGCAGGCTCTTGGTACGTTTAAATCCATGTTGCTTTAAGCGATCAGAATACAATTTGGACACTTCGAGACCCTCTAGCAGGCATCCAATCACGTCTACATTTTCTCGCCCTTTGATTATGATAGTTGAATAATGATGGTTTCTATTGTCATAATGATAGTATGAAAACGGTGGATTGGTTTTGGTGGGACACCAGTGAAAGCCTAGGTGTGTAAAAACACTGAAAATCGATCCTGAGCATGTAAAAGTGTTTTGTTCTTTTTAAGCCCTATGGAAAACTACTTAATCTTAAAGTGACTCGTTGACCCGATTCATCGATCCACATGTCTTGATTCGTTTACGCAACAAAACCAGGATGTCATACACTGTTCGGCTTACGATCTGAACACACGTCAATCACACTCTACACGTGTCTTAGCGAAACACAAGTCTTCTGCGTGAAAAGTATGAAAGAATTATTATTTTTTTTAACTCGCTCTAGTTGCGAGTCGATTACTTCTTAAAAGAGCCGATTCTTTTGCAAATCGGATCACTGGTGACAAACTCGTGACCTGTTGATTCCCTTTTAATCTGGTTTCAGTTTTAACTTATAAAATATATGATAGTAACATTTATAAATATAAATAAATGAATAAATAAATAAATACAAATATAAATACATTTTACGAGCTTTACGTTTTATAAAGTAAGTAAAAAAAAAAAAAAGCTCAAGAGCGCACACACTTCTGAAATGTCTTGTCTTCGTTTTTATAACATTTAGAAACTTTAGGCCGAATCTTTTTCTATGTATTTATTTTATTATCTTACTTTAATATATATCCGAGCTCGAGTTTAGTAAACCTGGCTAGTTTCTGTTGTTATGCTAATCAATCAGGTGAACCGCCATGTTGTGATTAATTATCTTATTATATTTATACACTTTAAACGTTTTACATACTGACCTCATTAAAGCCTTATGTTCCTTTTTTTTTTATACAATGATATTTTTTTTCTTCCAGACTTTAAAGAAATCTACTCACCTCAATTTGCAGCGGCAGAAGCGTCAAACTCGCCAACGCGAAGGACGTGTCCCAAACCGCGCACTAACGCACTCTGTCGGTTGCTATAACAGCGCTTCGGGGCCTCTAACTAATTAGTAAATACTACTTTAGCGAGCTACAACGAAAAGTCGGTTGTTATTTGGGACGTGGCCCGTTTCTTTCATTATTTTAGGTTATATCAGCGTAACAGCGTCCGTCAACGCCCCCTACTGACCAGGAGAAACCATCCGGGTACGTCACGAGTGACACACCTGGAGGCGGGCTGTAACAGGAAACTAATCACCACAACAGAGTCCAACATTGAATCTAATATCTGATCTAACATTTCAATCTAACGTCTAATTGAACATCTAATCTAACATCTCTATCCACCGTCAAATGTTACATTCCATCTAACATCTAATCTAACGTTTCAATTTAACATCATATTTCAGTCTATCATCCAATGTTACATCCAATCTTTCTTGTTAGATTAGATGTTAGACTGGAAAATTATATAGAATGTCAGATTCCAAATGTTAGAACATTTCATTGAAACATTTAATGTTACATTCCATCTAATATAACATTCCAATCTAACATTTGAAATTTTTATCATCCAATGTTACATCAAATCTAACATCTCAAATTTTAGTCTATCATCAAATGTTACATCCAATCTAACATCTAATAACATTTCAATCTAACATCTCATATTTCAGTCTATCATCCAATGTTACATCCAATCTAACATCTAAAATTTCAAGTCTATCATCCAATGTTACATCCAATCTAACATTTCGATCTAACATCCAATGTTACATTCAATCTTAGATTGAAATATATTTGAAATATTGTTATATAGAATGTCAGATTCCAATGTTAGAACATTTAATCCCATTAACATCCAATGTTACATCCAATCTAACATCTAGTCTAAAATCAATTCCAAAATCCAATCTAATATCCTAACCTTGGAGTAAATGTGAATGTCATTGGTGATCTTTTCGTGTCCACTCTGGATGTTATGTAGGTGAGAGTCAGTGTCAATTGTTCAGAATCATTTAAATGAAAGTCCTCTGTATTACTGCTGGAATTTTTGCATTTTTTTGCAGCAAAAAAAAAAAAAAAGTTAAATTAGAAATGTGCGTCGATGTCCAAATCCAAGAGCATTGTGGCTGATCTTACACACTCGTCTCACACACACACACACACTTCAGTTCACTTTCCTGCTGTCTGGGAAAAAAGGTACTGAAAAATTGTCTCCTCGTGTCTAGACGGAGTACACTGTAGTTACACACTTGCAAATCATAGAAATGACAAAAATTATCCGACTTGAAAAAAAAAATGCACCGTATTTGAATCGGGGCAAAAAGGACAGTACATTTTACAGCGTTTTATCTATAAACATTTTTTTTCTCCAGAACTTTTTCTCCACTTTCTTGTGACCCAGTGGTTGGAGACTTCCGCTTAAAAAAAAAAAAAAAAAAAAAAAAAAAAAATGTAGAAGTAAAAATTTATTTTCTATTTACAATACAAAAAAGTGTCAAACGGAAATGATCATCCAGATGTTTAACGCTTGCCCCTGATGCAGGTTGAGTATAAAAATCGAATGCCTGCTTTCATGGTTTGGAGTTCCTAAAAAAGAAAAGAACGTATCCAAAGATTAAAGGGTCCCGTCCCTGGAGGAGGAGGAGAAGATCAGTTCGCAGCTTTCAGCTTCTTTTTCTTCGGTTTCATCATCTGGGGCAGAGGAACCTTAAACGCCGTCCTGGAAACGGAAAAACAGAGGGAAAATGTACCACAGAGCACGTTGGGAGGAAATGCAACAAGCGCATTGGGTGTGAAATGAGCAGGGAAGAGTGTTAGTACTCACTCGCATGTTGTGCAGATCGGACTGAAGTTGCAGAATACTGTTGGAGGAAAGTGAATACACAAAAAAGAAGCAAATAAATCCAAAATGAAATCCTGCATAAGCAAATTTCGATCTAAAAAAGGACCAATGGACAATTTTCCACTCATCTAATGTCAATTCCTTGTGGTTCCTGGCCCAAGCAAGTCTCTTCTGCTTTCTGTTCCTCCAAAGTAATGGTTTCTTTGCCTTTCAGATTGACCTTTATTTCTAATGATAGTCTTTCCTTTTTACTTCACTGAGTGTTTCTTGCCATAATATGGATTTGTACAGTAATTCTAGTAGCACTAATAGCGCAAATGTCTCTGTATTTCTCCGAAGGCCTAAAAGAAGACAAAAGAAAATGTCAAACTAACTCTTGAAAAGGCACAACTGTGAACCAAAACAATTCCAGGTAACTTTGGTTTCTTCTTCCATGTCATTCTAATAAACTTATCCTCTGCAGCAGAGGTAGCTCTTGTCTCCCTTTGCTGGGACGGTCCTCACAAGAGCCCTGTTTCATCATGTTTGATAGTTTTGGAGACTGCACTTGCGAATACATTGAAAGTTCTTGTGATTTTTTCGGACTGACCTTCATTCTTGTGGACAAGATGATTTCTTGCCATAATATGGTTTAGTACAGTAGTAGCACTAATACAGCTATTGATTCTGTCGTCACTCTTTCCTCTGCACAATACAACTGATGGTTTATAGGATATTAGGAAGGTAAGAAATGTCACAAATGAACTCGACAATGCACACATGCAAACTGAAAACCATTCCAGGTGTCTACCTCGTGAATCTGAAGTTTGGACGAACATTCGTTTGATTTTATTTACATGAAATCGTCAAATCGTGTCCTCTATAGCATTCGTTCTTGCATCCTGGTAGCAACTCTTCCATGGTCCATTGTACTGTGTGGCGACTTAGTGTTTGAGGACCTTTGGTCTAACCAGGTTGGAGGTCCTAAAGACTGAGAGACTCTTTGTTTCTACGACGACTTAAGATCATTTAAAAGTCGCATCGTTTGGCCAAAAGCTTCATCTACAGCCAACTTGGTTGAAAAGGCAAAGGTTTTGAGGTGGAACCCTCCTGCTGCTTGGCCGTATTTAAGATCTATTCTACATTCAAGCCACAAAACAGCCTGAAAAGCATTTACCAGATTTAACAACGATATTGTTCCTTGTATCTGGGAACTTTTTTTGCTAGCAATCCGACCTACACTGAAACGTTCAGAATGAAAAGACAAGTGTGAGACGTACTTGACAGGCACACCGAGCAGACGTAGCCGATCTCGATGAGGTTCCGGTGACAGAAGCAGGCCGCTCGGTAGTCGACGTGCACCGGCGGAGGAAGCACCAGCTGTGAACGCTGATCTGCATCGGGCAGGAAAACCCACTGTGCCAATAAATCACACGTTAGAGTCAATAACACATCGGGTCCACACCATAGAGGCAGTAGGTATTGTAACGACGTGGACCGTATCTCACCAACAAATACTGGGCCAAAGCAGTTTTCTGTGGAATCTTCAGGTAGAGACCACCAGTTATATCACAAGCCTATGGAAAAAAAAAAACTGTGATCAGAAGAAGTGCCTCGTCTGCTGTTCTGCTTTAGATCACCACATAAAAGATTTCAAACGTCAAAGCGTTGAAACATGAATTCAACCCCTGATGTAATCGTTTATTACCAAAGTCGCGTCTACGGAAAACAAACCTGCTGCAAAAGGCCCGAATCGGAGTCCAGCACACAGGCATCGATCAGGACATTCTGGTAACAAACAGATGGTGGACAAAGAGCAGTTTCCTGTGAGAACATCCTCAATAATCAATACCACATAATCAGCGATCGAGTTAAAAGTCTCACAAAGACCTGTTTCTGCGCCGCGAAGATCACGTTCATGAAGTTCATGTACTGCAGAGCGCAATCCTTGGCCGCTTTGATCACCTGCAGAAGAGACCGATCTCCTGAGTTCCTCAAGCTTGCTTTGAAGGTTTAGGTCACATTTTTTTCGTTATTGTCATATAGCTGCTGAAATGAGATTGGGTTCTTACCAATATCCTTGATTTCATGTCTTGGCCAGCTGCAAATACAAGACATTTTAAAAGATCACAATTGTATACGAGATCTTTTTCTTGTTCTTCACTTGAACTAGGAGGCCCAAACCTGTTCCACCTGTTCACAAAACCAGCTCCATGAAGATAGGCTTCACATGGGTTGGAGTCAAAGATCTCCCGCTATAAAGCTTTAAACCCTGTTGAACAGCTTTGTGATGATTTTTTATTTATTTTCTTTCACGCCGACGGCACCCCAGACCCCTTCGTCCCACTTACATCAGTATCTGGCAATCTAGTGCAACACATTCCCAGAGGAGTGGGAGTGATTATAAAAGGACATGGGGACTAAATGTGGAATGGGATGTTTAAAAAGAAAGTCCCTAAATTCTGGTCCATATAGTGGATAGAGTGATATATCAGTTATCCAGAATCCCTCCATCTGCTGCACTACTCACACCAACCGCGGCGGGAAAATTGGAAATGTGTCAATACAATTAGCAGCTCAGCGGTTAAGATGTTGGACTTCTGATTGGAAGGGTAAAAGATCCAATCTCAGCAGTATCAAGTTGCCATTGCTGAGGCCCGTGAGCAAAAAGCTGATCCAATGATCTGGACAGGAAACAAGAGACTCCTAAAACTTCTAGTGGGGAAGTGGTAGCTCAGTGGGTAAGGCTCTGGTTTACTGATCAGAAGGTCGGGGGATCAAGTGCTCGGTATCGCCAGGCTGCCACTATTGGGACCCTTGAGCGAGGTCCGTAACCCCTCAGTGCTCCAGGGGCGCTGTAACATGGCCATCTCAAGAACGGCCCCAGTCACCACTGGCTCGTTCATTACATTCATGGTATATCCAGACGTTTTTCATTCATACAACCGAGCAGCTATGGGGGTTAAGGGCCATGCTCAGGGGCCCAGGAGTGGTGTGGCTGGAATTTGAACTCACGACCTTCAAAACCAATGCTTTAAACCGTGGTTCTCAAAGTGTGTGGCGCGGCCCTCTAGTGGGGAATAAAGGCATGACAGGTGGAGCGCAATGAACAGCAGGATTTCTATCATTTCTTTTTTGTGTTCTTCATACACCGAAATCAACAACAAACACACAACCAGGTCAATAAATCCAAGTAAATGAAAACAACATCAGTTAAACACAACTACAACACAGTTTTCTCTAGTTTTGAACTTGCTATTTATGTAAACGAGTCAAATTTTATTATCAAACTTTAGCCCCTTCTAAAGTGGCGAAAGTTTGAGAACTACTAGTCTGCCACCTCCCAGGCGTGTTGTTAAAAACGCACTAAAAACTAATGGAATTAAATGAATTAAACATTCAAGGTAAAAACCTGAACACTTCCCATACACTGGTCCATTATGGGTAAAAACGAAATCTGATTTTTGTTGGGTCGTTATATATAATATAATAGAATTTATCATCATCTACTGCTGGCTTTTTACTAAAAACTAAAACATCCTGAAATAAAAAAGGCTCAATTAATGCTCCATTTCCATTTGATCTAAAAAACCAGGTTTACCTTCCAGCTCCTTAGAGACTCTGTGAATATCTGAGAGGAAACCATTAAAGAAATGTGTTTTATTTGCAACACGAGGAAGCATAAAAGACATAAGAGCTGATGGAGATTTTAAAGGATACAGCAGAGAGCTTTGGCCAGGGATCCGGCCAATAACGTGTCGGTTTGATGACCTCTCACTTGCGCTTTAATACGGGGGAAAGAGACAATTATTTTACTGCTTCGGTTAGTTTCAGGATTTAAATACCGCATCTCTTTGGACACGGAACTCACTTCTGGCCATGAGGTTCCTGATCTCTGCGGCGACGATGTCGTCGGAGACGGACAGCAGCTCGTATTTCCCGTCGGCGCCCCCCGAGGCGTTCGCCTGATCCCCGGGGGCGTCCCATGCTTTCCAGCGCTTGCTCGGGAAGAGGAAATGACTTCAAACAGAAAAAAGAAAACAAAAACGATGAGTTGAAATGATGGCAGAGAATAAAATATTGAAGAGATGGGATGACGTACTTCTCCTGGCAGTGGCTGGCGATGATGGCCAGTTTGTTGGTGCGAGTCATAACCAGGTGAGCGTTCGCTACCACAATCACCGCATCCAGACATTTAGACAGACTGAACTGAGAAAAAGAGGAAATAAAGAAGGGATTAACTTTTTTTGTGGTTGCTGTTAGACGAGTGATCACATCTTGATCAAATCTTCGTTAAAGGAAACACCGTTTATAAATAAAGAGCTGCTGTAAGGAGACGATCAACCAATCAAATTTACTGCAGATGAATATAAATGAGTCCAAGGAGAAAGTGGTTTAATCTTTAATACAGACTGATGAGAACTCAAATTATTAATCCTTAAAACACACACACACACATATACACACACACACAGAGAGGACATTATAGCATACAGGCAATCATACACAACATTTAAACACACACACACACACACACACACACACACACACACACAAACACACACACACACACACACACACAAACACACACATTATAGTATACAGGCAATCATACACAACATTTAAACACACACACACACACACACACATTATAGTATACAGGCAATC